>NW_017962996.1:0-321751 GCF_001890905.1 Aspergillus aculeatus ATCC 16872
TGTAAACCCTAATGTAAACCCTAATGTAAACCCTAATGTAAACCCTAATGTAAACCCTAATGTAAACCCTAATGTAAACCCTAATGTAAACCCTAATGTAAACCCTAATGTAAACCCTAAAACCCTTTGTACGGTCGAAATGCGACCAAAGACCCACCTTTCTTACCCCTCATCGGATTACTTAACCTCGTCGTCGAACGATGAGATCTATCAGATTGATCCTCAACGATCTTACATATACTTGCATATAATCGCCTACCTAGACAGGAGACTATACAACACTCCAAGGTTGTTCCTTCTGATTTAGTTGTTATTCTGCCGTGTACCCCGCGAAATAAGTATTACCATGTTTTCTAAATAAATTGAATCAAGTTTGACATCTCTTCATGACACAGGAAATGCTCTCGAGTATACTTGACATAATTCTTCTTATTAGGGTTTACATTATTTTTAATGTAAACCCTAAGAATCATGGAGACTCGTCGTGGATATACTCGTTGGCATTACGACCGGCATCCATACAATGCATGCACATGGTGTCATTCACAGGTAGGCTAAATACAGAGCCTTCGGTGCTTGTAAATTTTTGTGCCCAGGAAATGCGTTGATAATTGGACAGAGACCTTCACCTCAACAATATCCTTGTTACAGAAAAGATCTTCCCAGATCAGCCACAAAGTCTCTCATCCGAGTTTTCCGCCATAATAGCAGATATTGGCGAAGAACAGCATATCACGGCCACTGATATTTTCAATGCGAGCGTAGAAGCTAGAGATTTCCATGCGCCAGAGATCTCATCCTTGCATACCTGGAGTCCCGCATCCGATGTCTTCGCCTTCGCGGTTGTGGCTTGCAAGATTCTCGACATGCGGCAGACGCTCTGTCTAGAGCAACCTCCGGAGCATGTACTCAAGCAGGTCGGTTTGGATTCTTCCGATGATGTAAGTCCTGTGCTACCCAAGAAGCTGCGCCAAATATTCGCGGATGGACCCAAAAAAGACCCAAAGGGGAGGTTGATAATCAGGAAGTACGTAGATGCGATTGAGGACCTTGACAGAGACTTCTACTATGAAAAACAGCAAGGCATTCTTCGAGTAGATTGGGCCACATTAGACTGGTGGACTACCCATGCTGGGGCCTACGAGCGGCCGCTTGTTGCGCGAGATGACGGTCAGACATGGAGCGCAATAAGTGATGCAACCTGATTTCTTCGAGGTGTGACCAAACGGAGCCAATTCATGATTATTGAGTTGTTCAATTAAAGAAAGAACAAATCTCATGAGGCAGGTTGAAATACCCCTAATCTATTGCTTGGAGTTGATGGAAACCACGCTGTTCTATACTCGACAATCCCAAGCTCCTACCGGTCGCCAGTAACCACAGTTATCACTAAGATTGCTTGTGTTGAAATGCAGATTCCAGACTCAATGCACAGGGAGCTAGATAGGGTACGCACGGAAAGGATGGAGAATCCAGGGCGTCGTGGAGGGCATGACCCCGAATAATAATAATTATCCTTGACTCTTATCTGTGAGCCTACGAAAGTAGATGAACTAAGCCAGGCAAGAATTCCATTTTTGAGGGAAAGAAAGGGAAGAGAAAGGCCTGAAGGGCCTTCGCTCTGAACAAATTACTAAAATACTTCATGGGTGCCAAGGCACCCATGGGTGAATGCCTGACGGGCTAAAGAGCCCGACATTATCCTTACGGAGTACAACAGGATCGGGGCTATTAGAACCTGGCACAAGATTACTCAGAGTTCGATCCGACGCAAGATGGACAGCCTCGGATCGCACCGACTAACCGGGAAAGTTGCCGGGAAGTCTCGGCTCGTATCCGACCCTAACTCGTGGATTTGATGAAATTAGTACCTTAGCGACTCGTTCAAGCAATGCGGGGCCCCGGACTTTCTCGTTCTTGGCGTTCGGTAAGTAGTTGGCCCAAGGGTTGTTTACGTCATCACTGATTGGCTTGTTCAATGGAGTCCCGCTGGGTTTCATTGAGATATAAACATGGAGGTGTGTCCCCTATCTTATCGGCCTCGCCTTCTCAAGTCCTCCATTGCCCAACGCTATAGATTTGCCCACCATGATTGACAAAAAAGAACCCCAGCATCCAGAGAACGATCCCGCGCAAGCCACCATCCTTAATGACGATGTCTTCGGGGAACTCACCGAGAGTGGACCCAACTATCGCAATGTGGTTCCCCCGAAACCAAATGTGACGTCCAGCAGCTGACTAGTGGTGTAGGTGGGCTTTGTCGGCACAGTTATTCTTATGATGAAGACCCAGATTGGCTTGGGTGTGCTGGCCATCCCCTCGGCCTTGAATGCCCTGGGAATGGTTCCCGGCTTGCTCTGTTTGCTCGCGTTTGCCATGATCACCACCTGGTCCGGTTATGTTGTTGGGACCTTCAAGCTGCAGCACCGCGAGGTGTATAGTTTGGATGATGCTGGTGCCATTATGCTGGGCTTGCCAGGCCGGGTTATTCTAGCAGCCAGCTTCTGCCTCTGTAGGTGATCGAGTGATCCGACTCTGCCTAATCCATCAATTTGACCTGACTTGTTCTGTTTCAGACTACGTCTTCAATAGTGGCTCGGCCATCCTGGGTCTCTCGGTAGGGCTGAATGCCGTCTCATCGCATGCCACCTGCACGGCTGTTTTTGTTGCGGTTGCAGCGATTGTTGGATTTGCCTGCAGCAGCATCCGGACCCTGGGGAAAATCACCTGGCTGGCCTGGATTGGCTTGCCATGCATTCTCACCGCTGGTATGACTGAGAGCCTTTCTGGGAATTGTGATAACCACTGGAAGACATCAACTGACCCTAGTCCAGTGTTGATCGTGACCATTGCTGTGGGTGTTGAAGATCGCCCGGCGGGGGCACCAGCAGCAACGACTGGCCCCTGGGCCTCGAATTGGAAGGCATTTGGAAATCCATCGTTTTCTGATGGGATCGCCGCCGTTTCAAACCTGTTGTTTGCCTTTTCTGGTACACCAGGGTTTTTTTCCATTGTGTCCGAGATGCGAGATCCGCAACAGTACACGGCCGCCATGGTGACTTGTCAGGCGGCGGTGACAGTTGTCTATGCAACCATCGGCTGCGTGATCTACTATTACTGTGGCAGTTATGTTGCCTCGCCCGCTCTCGGCTCGGCTGGCGGCATCATCAAGATCATCAGTTATGCTTTCGCGTTGCCTGGACTCATGGTCACCATGACCATCGTCACACATGTCAGTTTAGCAACGTGCTCGAAGTCTCACCGAAGATCATATATGCTAATTGTCACTTGTCATATTCAGATCCCCTCAAAATTCATCTTTGTGCATGCCCTGCGCGGGTCTCGACATCTTACCACCAGCACTCCCACCCATTGGATTTGTTGGCTGAGCTGTACCTTTGGGATCACACTCGTGGCATGGATTATTGCGAGCACAATTCCTATCTTCGATGCCCTGGTTTCGCTGATCGGCGCTTTGCTGGGTCCGCTGATCTGCATCATCCCTATGGCGGCGATGTGGCTCCATGACAACTGGGGCAGAGGCACCGAGGGACACTCAAGGACCATTCGCTGGATGCTTGGGGTGATGTGGACCCTGGTCCTCATTATTCTTGGGACCTTCCTCATTGTGGCAGGGACGTATGGTTCAGTGGATATGATTATGACCTCCTACCGTGAGGATGGAGGCTCGGCAGCTTTCTCCTGTGCCGACAACTCGAATTCGTCATAGGATATGTAGAGCACGTTCCCATATAAATGCATTATTGTTATCTCTCGACTATGGTGGAGTCTCTACGTTGGCTTGTATATTTGCTTATCGTTGCGTGTACTCCCCCAATCCGGAAACATACCCAGTCTCCGCCTGGAGCGTTGTCTTTGAGCGGAGATCATGCATACTCTGGCTTCAATGAGAGGTGTCTGCTGCACAGATGTGTGAGCGGGGTTGAGTAGAATTGTCCCGATGTAGTCCGACGGGTGAGAGCCACCTGAGTGGGCACCGAGTGGGGAATCCGTCGGGAAGTCCGAGAGATTAATGCTTCGGATGCTAGAACGAGTCAATGTACGGATAATACATTCATACGGTCAATTTGTTCGCAACGGATACATAGATAATTGGTCATCTACTCTCGCAGTCATGATAGACTTCAATGTGTATCTCGGCCGGGAGCCATCGGATGCGTAGCCTCGGCAATGGCATGACCCGGTATTGTGGACGCTTGTATACGGAGTTCACCGTCGATTCTATCTTGAAATGGCATCACTGCTATGCGGGTGATAACTTGAGCTACGAAGGGAACGCAAGTTGTGTAAGATTCGTTCTACGGACCTCGACAGCCCAGTGAACAGAACGGATGATTTCATCCCAAATCCCTTCAGGCCACATAAGGCAAAGAACCTTTCTGAGGTTCGTTCATCAATGTCAATATTGCGACCTATTTTTGTTCCATGCTCCTGCCCCTTTTGAATGTGACACTGGAATTGACTTGATCTTATCGCACTTCTTGTCACAGTCTATCTCAGATGCAGGCAAACTCCATGTGATGATCCAGTCTCAGGCAAGATCTTCGGCGGTCACTCTCTCTTCTTGCCAAATCACCACCACAGATCGCATTGTTGTCGGAATACTCGCCATGTCGTCCTCTTTTTACGATAATCTCAACTACACACAGTGGCGTGTTGCCTGTGGTATTTATTTTAAGAGCGACATAAACGTATGCCCTATTGTCATACGATAAAATAATGCACTGATTACTAATCTATTTATGCCACTCCAGTCAATGCAGGCTGTGGCTTTGCATTTGTAGGACAGAGAAGCAGCTGAAAATCAGCAATAGCACTGCAACTATTATGCGATGAGTAATGCAATCTGTCAAAGACTTACTCGACACTGCGGCATCGGGATCGAATTTCCCCTCTAATCAAAGGGTCATATCATGGTTCATGGATCCATCTCGCATTCACCTACTGTATTGGGAAGTCCACCGGGTACATGCACCCGATGCAGTGAGTGAGTGGAGGTTTGCCCGGCCCTCCTTCGGATCAGCGTTCCGACCTGCTACCGAGTATAAACCCTTGCCAGCACGACTCACTCCGCAAACCTTTCCCCACGCCCCACGAACACAACCCCTCAATCACAATGTCGATGTACCTTGAAGCAGAAGCATCTACCAGATACTACATGAAACCCCGCTGTCCATACTCCGCGCCTTCCCGACGCCATTTCTCAAGGATCATCTCGACTACGAAACAACCCAAATTCGGATCCCCCACCAGCGTTGTAAGTATAGGGGTTTCCTACGTCAAAGTCGTATCCTAATTTTTTTTTTGCTTCAGAGAACCGTCTCGATGACATTGGCCGCCACAAACACTGCCGATCATTCGATGAAGACAAAGCCACTCGGCTTTCGATCATTGCGAGTGCAAAAATAGGACTTGCCGTCATGGACGCAATGCTAGTCCTGAGTCCCAATACCACTGTTATCGATTTGCATGTGCCTCCGACCCTAATGTGCATGATCTCCAGACACTTGCTGCATCACAGATCCTGAGTTCGGCGGCGCAGGGAAAGTCTTGCTGAGTTGCACGCTCAGCATAGGCCCAGCGGAGCTAGCAGTATTCAGACTCTCAGCCAGCCCATCGCCCGGCCCGGGATCCAATATCCACTTCGGGGCGACCTTACACACGGACAGTACACTCTGGTAGTTCTGGAATCCTACGAAATGGAGGCAGGTTCCGGACAGACTGGCAGGGAGGATGCATAGCCGTGCTTCACACCATCCACCAAGTGCAAGCGGTTGATCAGACGACATCAAAAGACGCTATGCGGTCTGCGGAACAGCGCTTATTTCCTGGTATGCTTGCTCTGCACGGGGCGGTCAATATGGGCGTAAATTGATATGTGTCAGGTCACGATGTAGGTAGACTGCAGCTGAATGAAACTCCGTATTCTTACCCCTTCCAGTATCAACCCGGTGCTGCTGAAATATAGGTGACAAGTTACATTCTGTATCGTGTTGAATGGATGCTTTGACAATGACCTCTCCTGTGAACGACAGCAATAACTTCAGAATGGCAAGTATCATCGGTCAACCATTCTTTCTGGGTTTAAAGAAGCAACCATATCCCATAGGTATGGTTAACCTATAGGTGAAAGGTCTCGCGCCCTCCACGAAGCAGGGTTAGTTCCGCCCGGAAAACGACAAATTAAATTGGTTTATCGCTTAGTCTTTCCTGGAAGGGGGCACCATCTCCACTAGGTGCCTTAGCTACATGTTTATACATTTCGGACTGATTGGTGGGCATTCCTCGAGCCGTGGTAACCGCTTCTCAGTGAGTGTCGTTTCCAGTAGGATAGTGCCTTGATAAGAGGTATCTGCAAGCTCCTGGAAGAAGCTAAGTAGCTGAACGCCGGCTATAGATCCAGTCCTATTTCCTTTCTCATCTAGGGTCACAAACCCACTCCCTCAATGGCACGACTTTCAGTTCTTCGTTGAGCAGTCTCAGTCTCGCTGCTAAAAAAGAGACTAGGCTGGCATACTGAACGCGACGGGGATTAACGAGATGAAAATACTCAGATCCTCGTCGATTCTTCTGCTGGTGCTGTTTTCCGACAGGCTGATGAGATTGCATAGCAGATCTGCTACAGTGTCAGCCGGTAGCCATTCAATCTGATCGGCAGAGACTAGAGAGTCTTGCAGGCAGCCCAATACAACGGAACTAGACAGCAGTAATGGGAACCAATCGTAAAGTGGCCACGCATGAGCTTTGCCATCTCTCCCATCCTGAATTGGGCCAGCAAGCTGACGAAGGCGACAGATTGACACTCGCATGCTCGCGGCTTGGACAGCCTGGTCCGGCAACATAACTGCAATAGCTTTGCTCAGGCCGTACCCGGTTTCAGCAATCTTGGGGGAGGGCAAGCAGGTCTCTGAAACTGCTGTCGTTCCATCGCTTTACCGTTGCGACTGAAGATGGGAAATAAAATGTACCTTATCTCTTGCCTCGTGAGCAAAAGTGATCGGATTTTCGACCTCTGCGATATTGGGCTCAATATACGCCAAAGAGCGACTGAAGTCCACTGCCCATTGGCAATATAAAATATCGGTCACACTTCCCTAACAGCCGCTGATAGATCTCCCTTAGAAATCCCAGGCGGCGCTCAGCCAGGTCGGCCTTTATATACTCAATATGAACATTGGAGTCGACTCCCTCAATCGCATGATCCTGGATTTGCCTTCGATCCAGACACATCAGATGGCCAACATCTTCCTGATGCTTGATTGCATTGAGTACATGCGACCTTACAAACCCTGTACTTCCAGTGATAAAAAGATGTCTTTCGTCCAGAGACTTGGAGGCCGAGATAATCCTTGTTGGGGCTTCTAGTAAGGGTCTGAGAGTGTCTGAAAAAGCCATAAGCAAAAAGGTTGTGGATGCAGGTGAACACTTCATACCTGTCTTATACAGAATCATTATCCTTCCAGTCATCTGCCCGTCCCTCAGATAGGAGCATCTGCCGCATGATGTAGCCCGCCATTTGTTTTGGTGAAGGGTTCTCGTAGACTGCCTCAAAAAAGGTTCGTCCGCGCCTCTGGTCGGCCAGTATCTGAGAGACGAATGATGCCAGAATTTGCGCGTATTTGAAATCCAGCCCAGCCGCAAATATATTTGTTGTCACATCAAGATCGGCTAGCCCAGAATCTAGCTTCCCTATCATATCAACTAGGTCCACTGCAAGATTATGCTCGGGAGATAAGCAAAAGCTGATTTCTTCGAGGCCTGACAGCTCAAACTCAGGAAACTGGCTTGGGCCATGAAGACACAATTTCAGTCTTATACAGCTCGAGCGTTTTATTCCAATGCACGGAGCCTTTCTCAGTGCGAACAAACAATTTACTGGGACTCGCTATTATCACCATTTTGTCATGAATTTGACTATCTCCGGAGCCTTTTGCATTCTCAGACTCCAGCACATGTTTTATGGCCGTTCGTTCTCTGTCGATGGAATCGCCCCCGGCTCTATAGCGACGCTTGCTGGCTTCCATTTCAAGAAGAATTAAAAGACAAAACGAGATGGCTTGTTCCCCACGACCAGGGCTTCTCTAAAACCCGCAATATCTCTCAACTTAGCCTCCACCGGCAATGGGTTCATTTTTTCTCCGGTCGAGAAGACGATCAGGTCATCCAGTCGGTACCGGTATTCCCAGTAGTCCGGTAGTCCGGGATGCAAGAGTGTTCCCGGAACACATCCTTGGTCCTCCACTATCGTAGATAAGAAAAATTCTGGGTCACTGCCTGATTTGCAAACAGAAGTGGTCATGCTGGAGTACCAACTCGAAATCCTCGCCTTGCGACTCCTGGTCCGAGGTTGGTCGCCATTTTCACCCTATTCCAAGGATGAAAATGATAGTATGCCCAATCGGTTGGATCGGTCTGATATTGAATGAATGAGCCACACTCAGTACTACCCAAGCCGTTGAATAAACGCGTGGTCTGTTCAACGATGTCGCCTGCACTCTTGTATATTGAGCCTATTCCATCGTGTTAGTTGGAGCCGCTGGGACCTGGTAGTTTTGTCATACCACCTCCGCCAAATATATACCACAGCTTCAGCACCACTTTCAGAAGGTCGGCATTGCTAGAGAGCTCATCGATAATAGATGTCGGCAACAGGACGCTGTCCACGTTGGGAATTTTTAGGACCGACTTCAAGGCTCCGACGCTAGGTGGTTGTCGAGGATATCCAAAAAAGAGCGTACAGCCCGAGGGGACCAAATAACAACTGAGACCGAACCCAGCGACATGAAAAAGAGGAAATGCCATAGACACCGTCGCAGCCTCAGCGAGAATTTCAAGCTAGAACTTGCACCCAGCGGCATCTTTCTTTGACAAGTTCTGCTGCGCGTCGGGTGATGCCAACGCGAAATGAGTCATAGTGATCGGCGAGGGGTTACCAGTAGAACCTATAGTATGGAGGCTCTGTTAGGCGTTAGATAAAATGAACCCGTCTTAAACACTCTTCTCTGAGGTTACTTACTACTAGAGGCTTGCCACCGGAGGTGGCCCAGGTTTCCACATAAAAAAAGGGCTCGACTGGGCTCGAATCAATAACAAGATCCAACAGAATCCGGAATGAAAGAAGACCAATGCCTTGCTGCTTCCTTATCCCGGTTGCTGCAGTTGTGAAGGCATTATCACAAAGCAGAAGTGCTGAACGAGACTCATCGAGAAGCACTTTATGCATGGAGACACTGTTTCGGGGCGAGAGCAGCAGAGCCTGGAATACCGGATGGAAAAGTAGGGTGAGATAATGTGTCTCCCAGGCAACTTCCATTTCAAGCACCTACCTTCGCGCCCAGTTTCGTCGCTGCCAATGCAAAGAGCAGATGCCTAGGGTCACTTGGACATAGATAACTAGATCTCCAAGGACTTAGTATATCTTCACCCAAGCAAAAAGGGGTGAGGGAGGTAGTAGGCCTTTACCCGACAGTCTGTGAAGTGGCATCTTCCAGTGAGAGGCTTCGACTCAACATTCAGGCCACTCTATCAATAAGTCGTATAAGGCTCTTGTAGCCCATTATGATCTCGTTTTGGTCATTCGGGGCGTTGGTCGCAGATGGCAACAGTTGCCGCATGACCGGCCTATCCGGCTCCCCATCGACCATGCCCGCAAGGAAGTTCAGGAGTCGGTGGCCAATTTGAAAGCATTCTTTCTCGGTGGGTGTATCTGTCGATCGCGTTTTATTCATGGTGGAAGGCAAATGCTGGAAGACTCAGTGGTTGTGATCGTCTATCCCTGGGCCACAGCAGGCATAGATTGGGCATCACAACGGGGGTTATTTAACCATGATTTCCCAGGACTGTGCTGCCAAAGTTAAGGCAATATGTGCAATGTCTGACGTCAAATGACAGATTTTAACTGTCGGCAAGTGGATGACCCCCATCCTCTTCACCGAATGACGCATTTCATTAATGTGCTGATGCATCCCAGGGATCATGACTCGGTTTCGAACAGGTAGTCTGTCTTTGCTCTTCTGTCTACGCCTACTGGACACCTGGCAGTATGATATCATACCTCTGAGGTTGATTAGTCCAGTTCTTGAGGATGCACCCAGAAGAATTTAAGTGTCTGCCCTGGTGACTCGTCATTGAGCGTAGATTCCATAGCTGACGTCTGCTCCCCACTTGCTGCAACAAGGTCTTGATGTTTTCCGGTGGCGAGCAAATATCTGACTGAATTGATCTAAACGTGTATCGACATTCAACCCGCTTACTTACTAAGCTGGACTATAACAATCCCAGCGCAAACAATCTCACTTCGCGAACAACCTTTCAAAGTACTCAGCTATGGTAACCGGTTGAACCTCGGGGAAAAGATGGTTGTGCAAAAGTCCAAGGGGCTCCCAAAACACACCCTGGCCTTGAGCACACCTTAGAGTCAGAAAGAAGTCAATCGGGAATGTACATTTTCTGTGCCACTCGACGGGCGCAGACGAGGGATTTCTTGAGGATTTCTTCCACTTGATCGACTGGTATGATTTTTAACCTGACGGGCTTGCCTGAATACTTCCGCAGAAGATCTGCCACCTCTCGGAGGCTGAGCTGATCACTCCGGAACCCTAAGTATTTGTTTTCTGATAGTTCTGGATGTCGAAGAGTAGCCACAACAAAATCGGCGTTGTCGTGTAAAGCAAAATAGTCCGTCTTGGCCTCTGGATCGCCAACGCAGTGTATCGTGTAGCTGTCCCCAGTGAGGCTTGTATCTGTTTCCAGTCAAGGGCAGAGGAGCGGCTCTTTTATGACATTGAGCCGCAGTTGATAGCGGGGTGTCGAATGGCCTCCTCGAAGCATCTTAGCTTCACATCCCAGATGGACATACGCTGCTTCCCCTGGTAACCAGAGTACTTGATGCATTCCAAACTCACTGGGATCAAATCTCTTGACTCCTGCCTGTGCAGCCGCATCTTGGACGAGGCCTGGCTTGGTGATAATTTGGCCACCAAGAGCGCTGATCGCAACGTCAGCCATGCCATCAGCAAGAATAGCGGCCAGCTCATCACAAGTGACAATGCCCAGATCGACGCGCTTGATTGTCACTCTAGCATCTTCCAGGCTTGCGAGCTGGAAGGACGAGTTGGGAGAGACAAACGCGAATATATGAAAGACAGAATCTTTGCAGCGCGTTAGAGCCTCCAAAAAAGCCTTTCCAAATTAACCATTCGCCCCGAAGAGCGCGATTGTCTTCAGTAGATACCTCATTCCGAAAAAAAGCACTAACAAAGCTGGCTTCACGCTAAATGATCGCGATGAACCGCAGCAAATAGTATAGGACGCATCTTTGCTCACAGTGTTTACCCCAAGCAGCTAGAATGACATTATGAAAAATGCTAACTCCGATGCCGACGGTTCCGAATGTCTTGCCACAGACTTTTTTACTCATCATTAGTCTGTTTCCTGGTGCCCCGACTTCTGGATTTGCGTGCCTAAAAGAATCATGCTTGCATAACGTCGCAGCTCAATGCAAATTTTCGCATGGGCTACATGTCTCGTTCTCGAACATGCTGCTGGTGACGAGCTTGCAAGTCACTACTTCTGGTCATTATACAACAAGTATTTTGCCTGATATGATTGTCCTCGCTGGTTCCAGACCGGCTACATGAACCCTGCATGGGCCGAGTCCTGCCAGTTCCGCGATTTCTTCACGCCACTGTACCACTCGATGTCAATCGATGTGTAGAAGGCAGTGAGATGGCCTTTCTTTAGTGTCAGTCCCCTTGATGACCGCTATCTCAACTCGTCAATATCTCACCTCGAGGCTTGTCGAGGAGGAATATGCCGCTAAACAGCTCGGTAGCCATAGGTCATCAACATCTATCGTCGGGAGATCGATATCAACAACCCACAGGCCTAGAAGCAATGGTCTCGTCGCAAGCTGTACTGTTCGCTTAGTAAGAATACAGTGCTGTATGATGATCAAAGTTGACTAGAAATGTGGAGAGCACTGAACATTGTCTGCATCTTATTTTCAGAATAAGACATCTCGCTTCAATTTGATCCCAATCATACTCGAATGATTGAATTATACTACCTGTCGGCGCACGGAACTTGACTAATGAGGGCTTGCATTCCACTAGCTACTCCCCAAGCAATATGAAATCTCCACTGCATCCTGTAGATCTGTTAGTGCTGACGGGACTGCTAGACATCCAAATACTGACGGGCTCTCCGGTGGGCTCAATACTGTGAACCACGGACGTCTCATATCGCAGGTCAGGCCGACCAAGGGACATGTCAGACTCATGACACATTGTCAGTCGCTTATTATTATCTGCCGCCATCCTCTTCTTTGCGCCCGATGCTCGGACGTATTCCAGATACTCGGGGTTCCGGCTGACATTATCGGCAACAACGGTAGTACCTTGCGAGACCAAGCCGAGCTCTTCGCAAAGCTTGAGATCGTTGGTATACTCAACCTTGGCATGGTCAAGAAAGAACATGTCCAAGCCACGGCCGGAGTATGTCTTGCTTAGGGCTTGTAGTGAGTCCCGACAAGGTCCTACCATGATTTCAACAGTATCACACAAGCCAGCCAGCCCGATTAGAGCAGCGGAGACGCTGGCAAAGATAGGGCTGACTTCAAGGCTGATATACTTTTGACCTCCTGCCTTTCTAAGTGCATCCCCAAACAGAAGAGCAGAATAGCCAATGTAGCCCCCGAGTTCAACGACAACCTTTGGTTTGGCGCGAGAAATGACTTTGCTTACAATTTGACCTTTCTCAGTTCCAACATTCATGAGAAAAGCTTTCTCCCTCCCGTATTCGTCGATGGCAGCTAGGATCCTGTCTGGGCAACCTTTCATCAAGGCATAGTCGGGGTGAGATAGGATAAACTCCAATAGTTTCTCCTCGCGACCGTCGTTGTGCTAGTTTAAAGGTCAGGGTCTTCGGTCAAGTAGAAATTCAACCTCGGCAGCTGAGACTGACTAACATAAACGGTTCCTTCTGGCAAGTAGAACTGAATCATCCCGGCGATTGGGGTTGAGCTTTTCGAGGTAATTCGGACGGAACTAGCCTGAAAGCGCTAGTACAGTACATAAAAGAGATCCACAAGAGCTGCGATAAAAGGTTGTCTGCATAATCAAAAGGCCCTGTTGCGGGATGGAGAAGGCATATATTATATCCCTCTCAATATACTTCTCATGGAAATCAAACCACGGTTTAAATATATATGATGTAAAAGGCGGGTGCTTGCCTGTGCTTATTGGATCTCTCGCCAATGCCTGAACCCTATCTTGCTCAGTCGGGTGGAATCGACCGGAAGTCTAGCTTCTCGCCAAATAAATAGTCATCATGCATTAGCTATTCCTTGGAATTGCCTGGTATTCCCGTAAATCGTCGACATCATGTCTCTTCCCTGCCCCTTGCATTAATTTCTGGTGCACAATAATGCCGTCATAATATCACGTGTTCTTGCGTCTTGTGTGGTGCAGTCGATTTCAAGCAAGGAATGAGACTAACTTCTCTATCGGTTACTTTGTTATACTGTACCGTGCTGTACTACACAAATGTCGGTCTGTGCTGGGCTGTCGGCAAGTCCGATTCCTTCACGGCGGATACTTGGGGGAACGGAGAGAGGAAAAGAGACAGACAGAAGAACAACAAAGCACAGAGTACTTCAGAAACTCAGCACAATAAGCTACGAATATAGACGGGATCTAATAGGCAAGTAAGCCAGAAAAACCCACTTACCGATCCCCGACCACGCTCTAGGATCCTTTGTACGGACAGGATGCATATTCCCATGGACAGTAACAGGTAGTCAAATCCCACACTTGCCACCAGCCCGGATTTCTTTCACTGCTACCTCTCTCATCATTTATTCGGCCTTGCATTCCGAAGCAACCAGGTTCCGAAGTCGCTCGACGTATCTCGCGTCGCTCAGTGCCACATATATTCGCGATACATACGAGCCAATGGTTCTTTTGCCTTCGGATTCTCCTGCTGCTGCCGCAAGTGGTGGATGATCGCTGATACCTTGATGCAAGGGGATCTCAAGGTCACATCGGACAAGCTGGTACATTGCTTTGCTCGCCTCACCTAAGTAGGTGCAGGTTGAGGGGGACTTGACGAATTTCTGCCGGGCCTCGTCGTAGCAGGTGGCCATAATCTCCAACAGCCTGTCCTTCCACTGCTTAACCTGGCCACACAAGGTGGACGAAGAAGCATTCGTTTCTCGCATCGCTACGTCCAGGAGATGAGCAAATGACTGCATCGCAACGTGGTTACACCGATCTGCGAGATCAAGATGGCCTGTCTGATCCCAGGTGGAAATGATCTGTGTCCACACCAATTCAAAATCGATCAAAGCCAACTCTAGACCACCCCCGAAGATCTCCTGGTAAACCGTTCTCGATTTCGCCTTGGCCTTGGCAAAGAAATCCATGCTGAGAGCTCTGATATCCAAAGCTTGGCACAGAATATACAAGTGGGCAGCATACATCATAGACAAGACTTGCACACATTCACCAGTATATCGGGCCGCGACCAGCGCCAGTGAATTGACGGATTGGTTATTCATTTCGGCAGAATGCACGTGGTTGCTGATCGAATTGCTCAGGAATGCAAGCTCTGAGTAATATGCCGTCATGTTGATATCGAGGCCCTTGACTGTGAACGATAGGCTAGGATTGTCCAACGCTAGATTTGCAGGCAGCCCCCTGCTGAGTGAGGGATTGATCAATTCTTCACATTGGCCTTGAATCATCTTTCCGAGCATAACTAGGCCCGAGCGGCATTTTTCCATTGCACTGGTCACGGACGCGGCTTGGAAGTTGCCGCCGTGATGAAAGCGCTGCCCCTCGACGTCGATCAACGGATTGTCTGTGGTGGAGTTCAACTCAACGTCGATCTGGTGTGCAGCTAACATAATATCTTCAAGATGAGGACCGATCCACTGGGGCGCAGTTCGTAATGAGTAACTGTCCTGCACCAGCCCTGTTTTCTTGGGATCGGTCTCATGGCAGAGGGCAGATCCCCGCAGGAAACCTCTAATATTGCGGGCAACTTCGGTTTGCCCACAATGGGGACGACATCGGGCGATAAACTCGTGATAGTTGTCCACGGTTCCAAGGAGCGCCTCGGTCGCCATGGCAGTCAGGACCTGCGCCAGGAGGGCCATCTGGTGGCAATCATAAAGAGCTAGGCCAGCCGCAGCGGTACTGACAGCTGTGCCATTCATGACGCCCAGGCCCTCTTTGGCATTCAATTTGAGGGGACCGAGACCCAGGCGCTGCAGAGTACCTGCCGCGGAGATAATGGTCTGCTTGCCGTCTTCCTCCTCGAACCGCACAAACACATCGGCATTCCCCTCCACCAGACCCCCAACGTATGAAAGAGGGGACAGGTCGCCCGAGGCGGAAATGCTACCCCTTAGGGGAATTAGTGGCACATATCCCTCGTTCAAGACCCGAAGAAGGAGATCGATGACCTCGATTCTAACGGCCGAGTGACCACGGAGGAGAGAGTTGCAGCGGAGGAGAATAGTGCCGCGAGTGATTTCGGGCGACAGGCTTTGACTTTCTTGATTCATATCACGCAAGGTATTGCCTCGAGGATAGACCAACTGAGGAAGAATGCCTGCCTGGTGGTGCTGAAAAAATGAGTGCTGGATGATTTGCAGCTTGCTTGTACGTGTGTTTGCATTGCCCCCACACCCAGTATTGACTCCTGCAGTGATCATCAACCCATCGACCTCGAAGTGCCACGGTTAGGGGTATTAGAATATACCATATATCTGTCCTCCCTCCTCAAGTTCCGCATTCATGGTGTCAACACACCTCACCAACCGCTGCATCAGCTCAGGCGACTTCTGCACCGTTACCTTTGCGGAAGCCCTAGTACAGCTTAGTCTTGCTAACCTGCTAATCTATCCCCTGCGCTGATTGACTGATATCTCCAACGGTTATGATCTCACCTTGACACGGCCACGACGGCTGCTAGGGTGAGTTCATTCTCACCAATCACTAACTGATCACCTACCTTGCTGAATCGGTCAAGCAGATCCCATGTCTGCTTCAGCAAATCGAGGTGGCTGGACATTGTTACTTCCGATGTAAATGGTCTTTGTACTCCCTCGAGGAATGTCGAATGGCTTAAGTCCAATGAAAGATAAGGCTTGATGATGTGCTTGGGAATGAGTTAAGTGTATTTCTCGTAGAACGAACCTGACTCCCATGAGCACTTATAACCCTTTCGTCTCTCGGAGGACAAGTACATTAGTCTAATAGTTCCAGATCAATAAGCATGTGGTAGGACGTCACTCAAATCACTGAATCTGCTCACGTTGTGTTATCAACGTCACTGTGTGAACGGGGCAACAAGCGGTGGAAAACGATCTGGACGAGCCTTTTGGATACTACATCATCGACGTAATGCCTTAATGACGGCAGGAAAATCATGTCTTTAGGTTATTGATGAAGAAGCATTCCGATTACCTTACCAGCACGCGGCAGCTGAAGCGGCCAAAGCGTTGACTAATCACAGGCACCAAAATGAGCCAGTTTTTGCCTGCTTATGCTTGCGACTGCATACGTGTTGATGGCAAAAGAATTCGATGACGCTTGTTCAAGAAGCATGTCCACAAACTTGGAGACTGCGTGATTGCAAAACAAGCCACCACTTCACCCTGTCTGGGCATCTAGTATATTTATCAACTTCCACGCTCCCGAAGCACGGTTTCTGTTTCAACAGACATCGCATTGACTAACTACGCCACAAAAACCTGATTATCATCTGACGCTGAACATGATCTGCCGAGAACAGCCAGCGCCCTCTGTGGACTTTGATGTGGTTATAATTGGGGCGGGGCCCGCTGGGTAAGTGAAAGGACTAACCGAGGTGTTGCTGGGTGGCTAATTCAAGGCCACAGATATGATGGCGGCTGTTTGGATGGCTCAATTGAACATCAAGACCCTCGTGATCGAGACGAAGTCGTGTAGAACGTTGGCAGGGCATGCAGACGGGCTCGAAAGTAGAACTTTAGAAATTCTGGACAGTTTTGGTCTTGCTGGTATCATCTGGAAGGAATCCAACAGGACCATGGAAGTGTGTTTGTGGGTTCGTATACCTTGTCCCGCTGAGAGTCGAGAGAAATCCTGACCCCAAGGCATGCTTTTAGCACCGTGACCCTCGAGGAGTCTTATGTCGCGACAGCGTCTCGCCCAATTGCAACCCTGGGCTGTCTAGATTCCAGGAAGTCACCCTTGGCCAAGGACGGATTGAAGAACGTCTACTCGAATTCATTGACAAATCCCCAAATGTGCAAATCAAATGGGAGACATCACCCCAGCAACTCCTCATTCACCAAGACTTGGTTGACCTTCACAGGGAATATGCTGTTGAACTACGTCTGGACACAGATGTGAGTCTTGGGATACCTCGCAAGCTATGAGAGCTGACACCCCTAAACACCAGTCGGTCGTGCGCACCAAATACCTAATCGGCTGTGATGGCGCCCACAGCTGGGTTCGCAAACAAGTGGGGTTAAGCCTGGAGGGTAATACTGCCAGTAACGGCGACTGGGGCGTGCTTGACTGTATACCAACCACCGATTTTCGTCAGTTCCTCCTCTCGAACCTCTATCGCTTGTCTACACTGACAGACCACTAATGTTACGCAGCTGACATTCGCAAACGGTGCATCATCAAAGCCCCAGCCGGCAATGTCATGGTCATTCCCAGAGAAGACAACCTCGTACGCTTCTATGTTCAGCTCTCCGCCAGATGTGCGACTCGATTTCGGAGAGACCATCAGCCTTCTGTCCTCTTGTCAATTCTTGGCGACGCGTTGAAGCCGTATTACCTCGTCACCTCTCACGTCGAGTGGTGTACAATATACACGGTTTGTTCTGATCAACTTGTGTGTAAACATGCGAACTACGACTGACTCTGATGAAGGTTGGCCAGAGATTATGCACGGATTTTTCGGTGCAAGATCGAATCTTTCTTTCTGGGGATGCTGTCCATACCCATTCGCCCAAGGCTGGTCAGGGGATGAACGTCAGCATGCAGGATACCTACAATCTGGGCTGGAAGCTGGCTTCGGTCTTGAAAAGCGTGGCTACACCTGCCATCCTGCAAACATACCAGGAAGAAAGACTGCCTGTCGCCGAACGATTGATCCGTTTTGATCACCGGATGTGCTTGGGTGTCTGCTCCGGTCCGGACGATGATTTGGCCGAACGAGAAAAGCTGGCAGACTTCAAGGACAAGGCCACAGGACTTGAAGGCACCCTCTCAGAGGAGAACACGACAGCCTCAGGGCTGAGTGTCACCTATCCCCCGAATCTCTTGGTGACTGGCACCCGGAACTCTCACTCGCGACCGGACAAGAATGGAGTCCTCTACTGTAGCAAGCCTCACCTGGCTGAGAACATTGTGGTTGGTCGACGTCTGCCAGATGTCCTTGTGCTCTGTCAAAGTGACTCACAGCCATGGCATCTCCAAGAGAGACTCCCGAGCACCGGGCAATGGCACCTGCTTGTTTTCGGGGGCGACATCAGCCAGGCGTTGCAAATGCAGCGGGTGGAAGCTCTGGCGAGACAGCTCACCCGCCGTAACTCCATCCTTGCTCCACGCTGTATGTCAGGGGCGACAACAGCCGTGGGGTCAGTAGCAGTATACTTGATCCATTCCGCCTCTAGGTTCGATGTTCAACTCATGAGTCTACCCCCAATATTTCGCCCCTACGACGATCGGAGGGGCCGTGAGTATAGGAGGGTCTTCGCCGACAACAAGGGGTTCGCGCCGGGCTGTGGCATGGCCTACTCGCTCTATGGTATCGCGCCGGAGGGCTGTGTGGTGTTATTGCGTCCTGACCAGCATTGCTCACTAGTTGTTTCATTGGAGGACTCGGATATTCTAGAACGATTCTTTTCACTGTTTGTACCGGTGTGAATCCAGGTGTACAGTACGGTACGTGAGAAGCGAGCGATAATTACTCCCTGCTACAGTACCTTATAGATGCCACCTTACCGTATCGGCCTTCCCGCGGCAATTAGTCCCATCTTCCTACTCCGTACCCCTGGGGGGAAATTGGAATTTGTTCCACAATAAGCTGGTGACGGAACCATTTTCCCACAGACCCTGTTCCCTTTCTAACCACTATCCATCTATCCATCTCAATGGTCGGAGTTCCTCGGAGTCACGGCTGCCGGAATTGTCTGCAGCGCCGCATCAAATGCGATGAATCCATTCCGGAATGTAGCCGATGCCGCGACCGTGGGGTATCCTGTCCTGGCTATTCTCGAGCTCTCAAATTTTGCCCTGAAACCCCCCATATCCCCAAACCTCGGCCTCGACTAAACAAAGCCCCTGCCAATCAAAGTACCACCATAGCATCTGCACCAATTCTCCGGCGCATTCATCCTCATGGCCTCCCCATCGACGAACTCCTAGCACCCGCCCTCACCCACCGTGCGCTTACCACCCAACACGGAGAAATCTTTTGCAGCTGGATTGCTACCAACTACTCCTGCCTCTATGCTAGCTACGAGGCCCATGTCGCCCTCGATCCGATGATCTATATGCGCCATGAGCTGGACACCGCCCCCGCCGTGGTGCAAGGGGCAGTCTGCGCCCTGACCACCCTGCACTTGGCCACCGTCCACGCCGACCGTCATCAGCGTCTGCTGAGCTGGGAGCGCTACGGCACCGCCTCCGCGCAACTACGCACTGCCCTGGCACCTAGACCTATGGGGGTCGGAATTGTTGTTACCGATGAGATGCTTTTCGCCGCCATCCTCTTGGGTCTGTATGCCATATCAGATGGGGCAGGGTCGACGGCGTGGCTGGCGCATGCCCGCGGCATTTCCGACATGTTCCGAATCCGCGGGCCCGGCGTCTTGACCAGTCGCATTGGCCGCCCGCTGTTTGTCGCCTATCGATCTTGCGTCTTGGTCGAAGCATTCTGGTCGCGTCGAGCCTGTCCGTTCGACACAATCGACTGGAAACACATGATTGTGAAAACGGCGCTGGTGATGGAAGAGCCAGCAGTCCGGGTTTGGGAGCTGGCCTCGTGTGAGATTTTTGCATGCCCAGGCTATCTGGCTCGCGCAGAAGAAGTGCTGCGATCGCAGGTTCTCCCAATCAAATTGGCGTTGATGGATGAAATGCGCCGAAGCAAGGCCAACCTGACTAAGCTAGGTTCACAGCTAACCGGTACATTCCCGACAGAGGAGAGCTCCTGGTCTGTTCGAGGCGAGTTTGTGCAGAGCAATCTCGACAACATCGCGTCCGCGACCCGCTTGTTGACGGGTCTGCTCCAGATGTTGGAGCATAAGGAAGGTGGTCCCGAAGATCCATGGGCGTTGTTGGATCCAGCGAAGATGATTTCAAGCGATACTCACGGCGGACTCGATTCGGTTGCGATGTCGATGGGCCTGAATGGCCTCACGATCTAATGATCTTGAAATGCAATTGAATGAAGACTTGCCGACCGTAGATAAGATAAGCTTATCCGATAATATTAGATAAGACTCCAAAATATGGTCACGTGTGGCCCAATCGCTGCTTGGCTTTCTCGGCGGCCACAAGTGATTGGTACTTTCAATCTTCCATAGGCCATTGCTGACCTTGAGGAGTCAGGTTACAGCAACCCGGTGGCTATTCTCTTTATATACACTCGTGAGCTGCTCATTGCCACCATCAGATCGGCGTGGTGGCGTCGTCGCATTCGAGAAATTTAGTAGTCCGCAGCATCATATATATTTTGTCAAGCGGAGCATGTGTTACACCTTTTCACCATCTACTACCTCTACCACCACCCCTCACCCACGATGTTCAGAGTTGACATATCCTTCATGGTAGTCTCGACTTGCCCGCGGCTCTGCTGGCAGCCAGTGCAGCCGATAATCCATACTGGGACGAGACTCCGTTGATGCGGGGGGTCGAGTTGAGGTTCTTCACCACCACGAATTGGTAGCAAGTGGCGCTGCCCTGGCGAGAAGCAATGACCGACCAAGCCAGGAACAGTTTCCATATCTATAGTATCATTAGATCCACATTCATGCCTTTAAGCAGGATGAAAAACGTACTCTAAACCATCGCTGACCATATGTGGCCTTGATGGTTTCAGCGTTTCCAATCCAGTTTCGATACCACCTCCAGAGAGTGCCGGAGTAGTGGACCCCAACGGTATCAATACTGTAATTACGAGTGGTTAACTCCGATGCCACACCAATGTTCGAGTCGAGTACGGAGAAGCACACTCACCTTTTGACCTCGAAGCCTGCCCGCTCCATGGCCAGGACGTAATACCACAACGGAGTCGAGGCATCGGCACCGCGGAAAATGTACTTGTTCAGATACAGGCCCCAAATGAAATCCTCATACTGCCACGCCTGTCGCAGACCCGAGAGCTGAACATACATGGCCCCGTCATCCTTGAGCAGGTCGTAACACTGACGGAAGAAGGTGGATAGCTTGCGAACGCCGACATGCTCGCCCATTTCGATCTGGGTGATTTTGTCGTACTGGATCCGGGGAATATCGCGATAGTCCATGCAAAGAATCCGACTCTGTGCCTCGGGAACCCCGGCTGCCCGGAGTGCCTCATTCCCCCAAGCTGTCTGGTGCTGCGCAATGGTGAGACCGGTGACTTTGGCCCCGTAGTTGAGACTCGCAAATTTGGCTAGTGTTCCCCAGCCACAACCGATATCGAGCATTGTCTCCCCTTCTTTGAGGCCGAGTTTCTCGCAGACAATCGCCATCTTGTTATCCTGCATTTCCTCCAGAGTTTCCTCTCTTTCTGGATCGGAGATGATTCCCGAAGTGTAGACCATCCGGGGGCCGAGGAACCAGGCGTAGTGATCATTCCCTCGGTCGTAGTTGGGCCGAATTTGTTCCTCATCCTGCGACTTGGTGTGGAAAAGGACGTCTCTGGCGAAGGTCAGGAGGATATACTTGAACAGCTCCCAGGTAAACCGAAAATTGGCCCAGTCGTGGCGGTACTCCATGACATCTAGACAATCGCCATTGAAATCGACCTCCCCGTCGAGGTACATCTCGCAGAAGGTTTGCAGGGGCACTTTGTTCCGACCGTGCCATCTGGCCCGATCCGCCTCGTTTTTGAAGGTGACATATTGTTCGATGGGCCGACCGGGTAATTTGACTTTGGTGTTGGTAGGAGGGCTGCAGCTCGAGGCCCAGGTCCAGTAGGCAATGAGCATAGGGAATAGAGTAACCAGACCAAGGCATACTCCGGTCTTCATGCCTCCACCGATTGTCCATGTCAGGAGCGCGGGAATTCCCACCAGAGCACTGAGCAACCAGAGATTGGAGAAGGATTCATTGCCGGGTCCGTCGACCGGTAGCGGAGGGTTGTGAATCGCTCGGGACTGATCATGGGTCTATTAGCATGCATTATCATTTAAGATACAGTAGTGATTTAGAAGACTGACCGTGGTTAGGGCAACTCCACCGTCGTGGTGGTCGTCGGCGGTGAAGGCCGAGGGCTGGGGTGGTGGAGTGATAATATACTCGATGTCGTGGGGAAGATTGACATTTTTTGGAGCAGTAGGAGACATCTTGTCTGAGTAAGTAGCAGAAAGATTGTGATTCAAAAAGATGGTGACAAGGCGAATGGACAAAGACAAACTGTTGTGGTGGTGTTCAGTCATTCTTCCCCTTCGCAGTCCGCGGCTCCCGAGCCAAGGGTCCTGTTTCAGGCCGGCGGGTCTATTTCATCTCTAAGGAGATATGGCGGCGCGCTATCGGCAGAGGGATTGTGAACATGCTTCTATCTGAAGCTCGGATGTCTCGAGTAGAAGAATCTGGATCTGTCTTGACGATGGCCATTAGGTGGATGGGATGGGGTTGTGCTCTGATGAGCATGGACCGGCGGATCTTGCCTAACATATATATGGGAAAAACACGTGTGGATAGCTCATTGCATGCAATGCTCTGACTAGCCTCTTGGTCTGATTGCCTATTGACCTAGACTCTTAGAGCTGAATCCGCGGGCTTTCCGAGCTAGAAATATCATGCCAGCACCCGAGCCTCCTTCGGCCATTGACGACACAGGCTGCAAAGGTTCATTATTACATTGCCACAGCGTTATGTTTGAACAAAGGCACATCAGTCACCAACCAGCCCGGCTAGCTCAATCGGCAGAGCGTGAGACTCTTAATCTCAAGGTTGCGGGTTCAACCCCCGCGTTGGGCTTTCACTTTTTGCTTCTTTTTTTGCATGTTACATGCCGGTACTGAAGCACAAAAGCGGCATAATTACTCAGCCACCGCTTCAACGGCATCATGCTTATCAGCTGTGGCCGATTTCACCATCTGCAAGGAGTTTTCGCCATGACCAATAAGACTTGGCTTCTTCCCCTCTTCTTTTCACGGATGCGAGAGCAAAATACCATTCACAAGATGGCGTGTGACAGCCACCCGCTTGTGTAATGCTGATTATCCAAGCCTTTCTCTTTTGCGACCGTTAACTTATATAGGTCGAGATAAGCCTTTCCCGCGGCTTGCTCCATTCACCACCACCCTTGAACAATCGAACAGTGCACACATCCTTCTGTAGAAGCATCATGGCCTCGCTTCGCAGTTGGCTGGCGATCCGACTGTGGGGGTCAGAGCCCAAGACTCGCGCTCTGCTGGCAAAACTGGACATTACCTTATTGCCCTACTTCTCGTTGATCTGGTTTCTCTTTGGCGTCACCCGATCCAGCTATTCGTCCGCCTATATCAGCGGGATGAAAGAGGCCCTCGGCTTCCAGGGCAAGGAGTACAATTACATGAACACCGCCTATTTGGTGGTGTATGCCGTGTGCCAGATGCCCGGCACCAGCTTATTGACCATTGCCCGCCCCAAATACGTGTTTGTCACCGCCAATGTGACCTGGAGCGTCTTGACCTTGATCACCTACAAGATGACGCGGGCCTGGCAGGTCATCTTGCTGAATGCGATTGAAGGAGGCTTCTCGGCTATTGCCTAGTATGTCCGCCTCCAGTTTTGACTCCAGGATTAGGGCATGAAGTTGGATGTGCTGATACTGACCCTGGGACCAGTGTAGGAGCCCAGTTCATTCTCGGCTCATGGTATCAGAAGTCCGAGCTCGGAATGCGGGCAGCAGTCTTCTGTGTGTTTGGCCATATCGGCACGATGGCTGGGGGATGGATCCAGGCTGGTCTGTTGGCGGCACTGGCGGGCAAAGGGGGTTTGCCAGCCTGGAAATGGATCTTCATCATTGTCTCCGTGATGACCGTCCCAGTTGCACTCTTTGGTGGGTTTGGGCATTGTCACCACCTGTTTGAAGGCCATTGAAGACCATTGAAGAACTAACATTTCATGTGTCCAGGCTGGGTGTTCATTCCCGACCTGCCATCCCACCGATCCGCCTGGTATCTCACCGAGGAGCAGAAAGAACACGCGGTGACTCGACTAGGCGTTGTGCGCAAGCAATCCTGGGATGCCACAGTCTTCAAGCGTGTCTTGCTCAGCTGGCAGTTCTGGCTGTTGCCGTTCATCTTCATGCGTATGTTGCCCCTTGCCCCAGGTGTCTTCCTTCGGGCCACTCAGACCCCTGATGATCGGACAGTGTACTCCCTATCGGTGCAAGAGGTGTCAAACAATGTGATGCCCTACTGGATGGCTTCAAGGGGCTACTCGACCATCCAACAGAACAACTATCCCACCGGAATTTATGCTGCCGCCATCTTCGGCACCGTACTCTACGCCATCATCTCCGACCGACTGCAGTCACGCTGGCAGGTCTCGCTCGCCATCGGCTTCACCTTCGTCATCGGCTCCTCCATCCTCGTCTCCAACCCCTCCACCGACGCAGGGTACTTCGTGGCCTTCTACCTGATCGGCACCACCTATGCCCCCCAAGCAATCTGGTACTCCTGGATGGCCGACGTGACAGCCCATGACCTCCAGCTGCGGGCCATCACCACCGGATTTATGAACTCGTTCGACTTTGCCTTTGTCACTTGGTGGCCGTTGATCTTCTTCCCGGCCACCGATGCGCCCAACTTCCACAAAGGGTATATCGCGAGTTTGGTAACGGGGGCGTTGACCATCCCATTTATTGGACTGATTGCTTATCTGGAGAAACGAGACCTGGCAAGAGGGAGAATTGGCGTGACGATGAGGGAACCTCCTCTCATCGATGAGCGGAGGACCTCACGTGAGGGAAGCCCGAACAAGATAGGAGATGATTCAGTCGTCGTGCGACCGGCGGAGGTGGACGTATAGAGGGCATCGTCGATGCTGGATGAATTATATGAGCTTTGCGCCCGTAGGTAGATAGAGAGCTGGAATATCTGCTACGAGTAACATGAATGCAACGGGCTGAAGTTGTGCTGAGTGGATCCATCGCTTATTCTCAGTACGTAGCGTTGCCTAACCTACAGTTTAGAACTTGACGTCCCCACCTCCTCTTCCAAGCTCTTATTGACCGCCGCCAAAGCCCCCGGCAGATCGGCATGAAAATGCGGCCTATTCACACCACCCACCATGGCGATGCGTCGCCGGGGGCCTTCCAACACAGTCTCACCCGTGTGTGGCACTTGATGCATCGTCGGGATGACATTCTCAATATCCGAGGACACATCCGACTCATCCAGTGCGGCCTGCGTCGTCGTCGTCGTTGTTGTTTGCATGCCTTGCTTTTCAATCCAGCCCTTGCCACTGGCTTGAGACTCGGCGTCGTTTGGTCGAAGCGTTGTCCCATCCACCTGGCCCTCATCCCACTCCGCCAGATCTACCACCCTACCTTGTGGGGACTCCGACGGCAGAGGTCGCCCAAAACCAGCAGCCACCAAAGCACGCTTCGACCATTTGTTGTTGACATGCGCGAAATGCCACTGCACCAGGTTGGGAGCGGCATACCGATCCAGCTGTTTGCGGACGTCGATCAGGTTCTGGATGGCACTGATATCGACATTGTTGACCGCAGAGAAGTCAAGAATGATGGCTCGAAGTATGGGCTGAGAGGCAGACGAGTCCTCCATGGTCGACCTTTCCACATTTTTCCTCGCGCGGGGCCCGGGGTCGTTCCACGGCCGGTCCCCAGGCTTAGCATAGCTCGCAGGATCGGTCCGTCGGGTGTGATCGAAGATGTGCTGGACGAGGTGGTCGGTGTAATGATTGGCATTGGGGTAGTTGAACCCGTCCGAGAGACGGTAGATGAACACCCCGGGCGTGGGCTGAACCAGCTGAATCGCCGGGTTGGAGCCATCCGCGTGGGAGATCGGGAGGTAGAGCGATCGTGGAGCAGATTGAGTGTAATCATTCTTCGTCAGGTCGATCGTGCTGGAGTCATCCAACAGATGATCTCCGATAACGGAGTGGATTTGCACCTGCCCGAGGAACTGCCCGCGCGCTTTGGCGATGCGGAAGAGTAGAACCGCCAGGGACATGCAGATCGTACAGTAGATCCCGATCTCGATGGTCGAGAAAATGATGACCACTATCCCCACCAGGCAGATGATCGCGTCCAACGGGGCAACCTGCCAGAATCTGTAGATGGTGCTCGGCGGGGCGATAAGGTCTCCCACTGCATGTACAATCACCGCGGAGAGAGAAGATGATGGGATGAAGAAGAACAGAGCCGGCAAGGCATAGATCGCCAGCAGAACCACCACAGCAGTGATCACACCCGCTAGAGGCGTGCGCACCCCGGCTTTAGCCTTGATGGCCGTGCGTGAGAAGGAGCCGGTGGCGGGATACCCCCCGAGGAATGGTCCCAGCAGGTTCGCAATTCCGATGGCGATGAACTCTTGCGACGGATCGATGGTATAGTTGTTGACGCGACCGAATGATTTGGAAATAGCAATATGCTCAATCACCAAGACGATCACCGCGGCTGGCAGCTCGTGTGCAAAGGTTCGAATGATATCCACGCTGATTTTGGGGACTCCAGCGTGCTGAAAGCCGTACGGCACCTTGCCCAGCAGCTTGAAAGCAGGGTTGTGGCGACGGTGCAGGTTGACCGCCGCACTGATCATCGTGTAGAACAAGATGACAAAGACGGTGCGCAGAGTGGAGAGGAAGAAGAAGACTTTCGCCTTGTGAGGGTATTTGCGGGAGCCGTAATTGCAGGCCGACCGGATGCCATACAGCATAGCCAAGGCAGTCAGGCCCATGGCGGCGTCCATTTGGGAGGTCGGGAGATAGCGCAAGGTATCAATGATGACCTTGTATGTCGCTCCCCGAGTCGAGAAGCTGGCAGTCTCACCGAGAACAGTCTTAATCTGTCCAGCACACACGTTGATCGCGGAGCCGGTCATGAACGCTGTGATGGCCGGCAGCGGAATGAAATCGACGATGAACCCCAGACGAGTCAGTCCCAGAAAGGTGACGATGGCACCACACACAATGGCTAGAGCTCCGGCGATCGTGGTCGCTTCGATGTCGGGGTATTTCTCTTGCGTGTCGATGATAATGGTCCCGACGAGAGTAGACATGACTGCCACCGGCTAAGAGAGTAGAGGATAAGTTGGTCGGTCCTTGGGTGTGCATGGCATTTGAGAGCGAGTACTTACCCCGATGGTGATATCTTTGGAAGTGGCGAAGAACCAATAGATTAGAACCCCCATGAAGGAGGAGTAGAGTCCGTATTCCGCCGGCAGCTTAGCCAAGATGGCATAGGCCATGCCTTGGGGAATCACCACCGCACCGACAGTGATACCTGGAACCACCATCAGTCAGCCTTTCCGATCTTTGTGCTAGGCCATGAGCTGCACTTACCGGCAATCATGTCCCCAATGAACCACTGCATATTATATGACCAAATCCATTGCCAAAAGGGAAACATGTGATAGAAGTAGTGGCGGACGGCCCGCCCAGAGGGGGTATGTTCTCGCACCCAGTCGCCGAGGGTAGGCTCAGGCTCGAGATAGTAGTCGACATGTTCGTATGCGTCGCGGGCACCGGGCTTGTGGGTGGTAGGGATTGGATCAGAGGGGGTAAGTTCAATCCCCAGCAGTTTGGCTGCGAGACGGCCTATCTTGCTCAACATGATCCAAGGCTAGCAGGTGGGTGAGCTGCACAGAGAAATATTTGGCCGGGCGGTGGTCATGGTGCGGCGGGTGGTGTGGCATATAACTACGGAGTATATCGACCTGCATCCGGTAGTGGCAGCATTATGGGGCGCGATGTCGTGATTTTAGCTCCTCAATGCTCATTTGGTCTGCTGGCCAGCCCTACCAGGGTCTTCGCAACCTGCTCCCAGTGCCAGGGCTTCACTCTGGCCATTCTTGGAGTAGCCCAGCGACGGGACGTCGAGTACAATTGGGCTTCCGACTTCGATTCTCGTGGGAGAATGTTGTAATCTCTACGAGACCTTTCCGGCCTTTCCATGAATGGCTGCCGTAGAGAATACTCTCCCGTGTTCTGGTGGCGTGTGGCGTGGGTCGTAGCAGGGTGGCATTCAGTCCGTCAATGTTTTAGGTTGTTACGTCCACTAGGTGGTCATTCTAGCTCAGTGGCTCAGTACATTCAACCTTTGCATGTTTTACCTTGGTATCTTGGTCTATTCAGAGTATGATCATCACGCTCGTTGTATTCATGGCCTGGCTGACTCTCAAGCAGAGTGAAATGGGTGATGGAGGATGGGGGATTGGAGATGGAGAACGGGGCTGGGTGAGATAGATAGGGCTGACCCACCCGCAGTAGGGCTGACTCCATTTCTTCCCCCCCTGAACCACACAGCATCAGACCACTCACACCGCGGGTTTTGATTGCTGCCTAAACTGGGTCGGCCTGATGGGGAAACTATTGTGTTTTGACTGGACTGACGGGCCCGATCCCGACCCATACCAGAATGCTTGTAGACTAGGTAGTCGGGTTAGTCTGGTCGTCGTCACGCTCGTGTTTTCAGGTGTCCATCTTGTGCTCAACTGCAATAGCTCTCAAATATCCTTCCTTAACATAGGTATCCGGCTGCTCAAGAGTAAATCAACCATTTCAGTATCCGATACGAAGATCCGCAGTGCATGGCCCCTGACTTCGGCCCCCGGGAAGTTGAGAGGCAAAGCTACCGAGTTCGCTACAGAACCATGCTTCAGTCATGCTTCAATCCATCAATTTTGCTAAGACTACTACAACCAACAACACAAATCACAAAGTAACATGGTAAGCTAATTTCATTACGTGGACTCATTCCGAACAGACTAGCCGTGCTCCGGCAGAACTACAATCGAGAGGACACAATCGTCTGCTTCTTGAGGTCAAACCGATCCAGGTTCATGACCTTGTCCCAAGCGGCCACAAAGTCCTTGACAAATCGAGCTGGACCATCGACACTCCCATAAACTTCGGCGATCGCCCGCAGCTCGGCATGCGAGCCGAAGACCAGGTCCGCGCGCGTGGCCGTCCACTTGCGCTGGCCGGTCTTACGGTCTGTGCCCTCGTACAATTCCCGACTGGCATCGGTCGCCTTCCAGTCCGTGCTCATATCCAACAGATTGACGAAGAAGTCGTTCGTCAACTGCCCCGGTCGGGAGGTGAAGACCCCGTGAGACGATCCATCGTAGTTCGCGTTCAGCACGCGCAGACCCCCGACCAGGACGGCCAGTTCCGGCGCAGACAGACTGAGGAGATGAGCCCTGTCCACGAGGAACTGCTCCGTGCGCACGCGAGGGGTCGAGCGACCGTAGTTGCGAAAGCCATCGGCCACCGGCTCCAGATGACTGAAAGATTCGACGTCAGTCTGCTCCTGCGAGGCATCCGCCCGACCGGGGATGAAGGGGACTTGGATGTTGTGGCCAGCCTCACGAGCCGCCTGCTCGACAGCCGCACTGCCAGCCAGCACGATCAGATCGGCCAGGGAGACCTTCTTTCCGTTGGAAGCAGAGCCGTTGAACTCCTTCTGAATGGATTCTAGAGCGGTCAGGGTCTCCTGCAACCCGGGCTGACGGTTCACCTCCCAATCCCGCTGGGGCTGCAGGCGAATGCGGGCGCCGTTGGCACCGCCGCGCTTGTCGCTGGCCCGGAAGGTCGAGGCGGACGCCCACGCCGTCGACACCAGCTTCGACCGGTCGACGCCACTCTTCTCCAGGATGGTGCGCTTGAGGGAGGCGATATCGTTGGCATCAATGAGAGGATGGTTGACGGCAGGGATGGGATCCTGCCAGATCAACTCCTCGGTGGGGACCTCAGGTCCGATGTACCGAGTGCGGGGGCCCATGTCGCGGTGGAGAAGCTTGAACCAGGCGCGGGAGAAGGCATCGGCCAGCTGATCGGGGTTCTCGAGGAAACGACGCGAGATCTTCTCGTAGGTAGGGTCATAGCGGAGGGAGAGATCGGTGGTGAGCATAGTCGGCCGGTGGCGCTTGGAGGAATCGTAGGCGTCCGGGATAATGGCCTCGGAGTCCTTGGCCACATACTGGTGAGCCCCTGCGGGACTCTTGGTGAGCTCCCAGTCATAGCGGAACAGATACTCCAGGTAGTCGTTGCTCCACTTGGTGGGAGTCTTGGTCCAGATCACCTCCAGGCCACTGGTGATGGTGTCGGGGCCTTTGCCGGACTGGTGGTTGTTCTTCCAGCCGAGTCCCTGCGACTCAAGGCCCGCGCCTTCAGGCTCTGCCTCTACATTGCTGGACGGGGCAGCCCCGTGGGTCTTGCCGAAGCTGTGGCCGCCAGCGATGAGGGCGACCGTCTCTTCGTCGTTCATTCCCATGCGACTGAAGGTGACGCGGATGTCCCGAGCCGCAGCCACGGGGTCGGGATTGCCATCCGGACCTTCGGGGTTGACATAGATGAGACCCATGTGCGCCGACGCCAAGGGCTTCTCCAGGTCTCGCTTGTGAATGTCGCGGTGGGGGGATTGATCGCTGTCGACCACTCCCTCCGCCGCCACACCGGGCTTGCCATCGGAGTACCGGACATCGTTGCCCAGCCAGGTTGTCTCCCCACCCCAATAGACCGACTCATCGGCCTCGAAGGTGTCCGGGCGGCCACCCGAGAACCCAAAGGTCTTGAAGCCCATGGACTCGAGGGCCACATTGCCCGTCAGCAGCAGCAAATCGGCCCAGGAGATCTTGTCGCCGTACTTCTGCTTGATCGGCCACAGGAGCCGACGAGCCTTGTCTAGACTCACGTTGTCGGGCCAGCTGTTGAGGGGGGCAAACCGCTGCTGACCCTGCCCTCCACCGCCACGGCCGTCAAAGACCCGATAAGTGCCAGCACTGTGCCAGGCCATGCGGATGAAGAGACCCCCGTAGTGGCCGAAGTCGGCAGGCCACCAGTCCTGGGAGTCGGTCATCAGGGCATGGAGGTCTTTCTTGAGAGCGAAGTAATCCAGGCTCTGGAAGGCAGCAGCATAATCAAAGTCGGCCTTCAATGGGTTGGTGGTGGAGGTGTGCTGGCGGAGGATGTTGAGCTTCAGCTGCTCGGGCCACCAGTCGGTGTTACGCGTGCCCCCGCCGGCCACATTGGCCTGGGCCTTGTAGGGACACTTGGACTCGCCCATGATGGTGGGTGTTAGGGTATTTGAGAGGGAAGAAGTTGCTCAGTCAGAGATCTGAGGAGGAGGATGCTGGAATGCAATAATGCAATGATGGTGGTGATGATGATCAAGAAAAAGGATGATACTCAAGATGAAGATGGAGATGGAGATGAAGATGAGAGGAAGGAGGAATAGAAATCAGAAAAGAGGGGAAGAAACCCGGCCCCGCACTGTATACCTGTACTTATACCCTCCCAGTGAATGCAGGCTGGGTAAGACAGCCCGGCTGGCCAAGACGGCATGAGTAATGGACAACTGCCTCGCCCTTCATTTGCTGACTGACCACAAAGGGCCAGACACGTGGTGGGGATTTAAGCAGAAAGCGGGGGATCATCGGCATTGACGGCGGATATGGTGACTGTGGTGAATAATCCTCATTTCACCACTGGTTGTCGACATCATCACTGCTCACTGTGGAGGGAATAGGCCGTCTGCTGACCTGATTTGACCCCGCAAACCATGGATTCCCTCGGCCAACTGGCCAGCCCTAAGTGGCTGATGGGCCACTGGCTTCGTAACACCAAAGGGCCCAGACTCCCCTTGACTAATCCGTGGTTAGTCATCCCGCTGAGTGAGAATCCCTGTCCAGACTGAGTGGGATACATGCGGTATAAACCTGAGGTATGGTACTGGATTATATCAGATCAGATCAGATCAGATCAGATAGGCGGAGTGGTTACTAATTACACTACTCTAGACTACTCAAGGCACAATCATGAATCATAAGATATGGCATTGGGTGGGTATATGATACACATAACTCTAAAATACACCGGGTGATGCTCCCGCTCACCTAAACATCTCGAACCCCTCTACTTGCTCTCCTCTTTGGCCTCACTCGCCAGCTTCTCGATCTGGTCCTTTCGCTTCTTCAACACCTGCTGCAGCTCCTCGACCGTCTCCTTGAGCACTCCCTCCGCCTCCTTGCCCTTCTTCTCGCCCACCGTGCGCAGCGACTGCAGCTGGTTCAGGATGTCCGATCCGCCAGGGACCATCTTAGTCCACTTGTCCAGGTCGAAGGAGCTGCTGTTCTTGGCCTGATCGACCTTGTCCTTGACGAACTTCTCCACCTGCTCCGTCTTGCCGGAGGAGGCCGAGTCCTTGACCAGACCCCACAGCTCGCCGAAGTTGCCCTGCTTCAGCGCATCGGCGTTGTTCTCCACCAGCTCCTTCAGCTGGGGGTTCTTCTCCAGGTACTGCTTGCTCTCCTCGAGGCCCTTCTGCCACGCCTCATCGCCAAGCTTCTGCAGCTTCTCCTTTTTCTCCTGGACCAATTGGCGCACCTTCTCCGCCGACTGCACGCTGAATCCCTCCTTGGCAATGCTGGAGACCTGCTCCCAGGTCTTGTTGACCTCCTCCTTGGCCTGCGGGCCGTACGCGTCGCCCATCTGCTTCAGCTGGTCCCAGCTGCCACCGACCTTCTCCTGCAGCCAGGGGTGGTTGTCGAGGATATCCTCCGCCGCGTCACCGGACAGCTCGGCCAAGCGACCGAGGTGTTTCTGCAGCACGCGCAGGGCTTCGAAGGCGGTATCCGCATTGGAGCCGCCCTTCTTGGTCACGGCCTTGATCTCCGAGTAGGCGTCGCGAACGATCGCGTCGAACTCGCTGCCATGCTTCTGCTTGATCTTCTCGAGGTCGTCGAATGCGGTATCGATGTACTTGCGCGCTCCCGGGATGAAGCCGGCGTAGCTCTTCACGGTGTCGCGGAGCCAGTCGAAGGCCCTGTCGGGCTCGGGTACATTCTGAACGATTCCCTGCTTCACCTGGTCGGCGTAGTGCTGGGTCTGCTTGACTGTCTTGACCACCGTGCGGGCGCCGGAGAAGTGGTACCAGGCATATCCGGCCACGAGAGTGACCGCACCACCAGCCAGACCGCCAACCAGGGCGGGGTTGCTGCTGCTGCTACCGCTGGAGCTAGATTCTGCGGAAGAGGACTGGAAGCGGGCGTTGAAGTAACGGTTCTTCAGGGGGTTGGTGCGTTGCTGTCTGAGGCAGCGGGTCGCGACTCTGGGTGTGCGGTTCATCATGATGGGTGGTTGTGAGGGAATGTGTGAGAGAATATGTTGTGGGAAGAAGGGTGAGAGCAGACAGTTGAGGATATGGAAGTTAATTGATGGTTGATGCTGGATAGATTCGTGTTTTTATAATGGACTGAGTGAACACCGCAACCGGGGGGAGATTCCTCGGACTATAAATTACTGGGGGGAATGCAGCCATTCCGCACCCGTCAAGACCCCGTCAAGATGACGCACGCCCAGAGTCATCGTGCGCTAAACCGCATTGGGACCATTTCAATCTGGCCAAGACCCGATCCGGCTCCGGCCCAGCGACCCGGTGCCCACGACGTAATCATTCCTTCATCCTCGCTGTTTTTACGCCCACGTCATGCTTCATAGCCGGGAACAATAGACGAGACGAGCATTTCCTGGTTGGGGGAGTCTGTACCTGACGCACGGACCCATTCCCGTCCAGGGATTTCGACATTACCCCATGTGAAGGAAGTGTAGCATAATTTAGTCGGGTATGACGGTCGTGGCTGTTGAGGGCACTCCCCCTCTGAGTTGTTTGTGGATGGATTGCTTGGTAGTGGGCGATTCGTTGCCAGCTGTCGAGAGGCAGACCCCTTGCAAGGGTCGTCGCATTATAGATCACCGTAACAAATGAAAATGTAGTGAGGTACCACACATATGTATCTTCAGTCTTGCAGTCTTGGTGACCGCGGCTACTCCCGCCGCAGGGGCCTTTACCACCTCCAATTATAGCAACAACAAGGTCCAGCTTCTTTATGTATGGCTCTCCCATAAGAATTCCTCCTACAGTCGTGAACTTACTGACCATCAGCACTACTAGGGCAACAAATTTACATGCGCAACAATCAGGAAGCTATCGTGTCTCATATTGACCTGCAAAGATACACTTGCGGACGGAAGCCGCCACGCCCATATCTAAAGAGCCACCAGTTGCCTTTCTTGAAACCCGCTTCACCATCCCCAGCACTGCAGAACCTGCTGCCCATGTCCTCCGCAAACTGCGCTCGCACATCCAGGTTCACCTCCTGCCATGTGCTCCATCAACGAAAGTCACTGAGATGACTTAGACGTAGGAGATAGTAACCGAGGAGTCGCTGTTAATAGTGACATCAGTCACGACCTTGCCGGACTGCTCAATCTCAATGACGGTGGCGTCATCGAGGCCGACGCTCTCGCCGCCAGCAGCCTGGGCAACGGCGCCGGTGAAGGTCACGGTGCCGAAGTCGACCAAGTTAACCAGGGAGCCATTCTCCTCGAAGTCTGTACACAGGATTAGTACAGGCGATAATGATGCTAGTCAAATTACCACTCCGACACAGACTTACCTTCCACGATCCACTCAGCATTCTGACCACCGAGCTTGGCACTGGAGTAAGGAGCAGACAGCTTCTTGGTCACAGTCTGGCCAGTGCTCTTGTTCTCAATGATAGCAGTCCCGCTGGTAGAAGAGGACGACTCAACGATGGCGACGATCACATCACCGGCAGAGATGTCGATGCTGCCGCTGAAGTCGTAGGCGTAGTCGGGATACCACTCGTACCAGGCATCATAGGAAGCGCGGCCATTGGTGAGGGTGAAGTCGATACCGGTCTGAAGAATGGCGTTGCCGTAGGTGTCACCGTCAATGCCCACCCAGGCGGAGGCAGCGCCGCTACCGGTGCCGGTGGGTTCGGGGACAGTAAAGGTACCAGTCACAGCCGTGTAGGTCGCAGAAGCTGAGGGGGGGCTCTCCAGGACGGCACCAGACCAGTTTGAGCTGTACTCCACGTTGGTCTGGTTCTTGACCGTCGCGGGGCGGTTGACAGCCTCGAGAGGGCGAGAGCCGCGAGTGCCAGAAGCGCGAGCCTTGACACGAGCTTCGAGACCGCGGTTGGGGATGGCAGCAACGGTACCAGCGAGGATGCTAGCAGCAATAGCGGCGGTGAACTTCATTTTGATGGATTGGATAGTGACTTGAAGTGAGCAATTGAAGAAGTTGGAGTATTGAAGCTAGAGATATTCGCGATGGAGCAGAGAGCTGGCTGATGATGATGGAGGAAAAGCATTGGGGAGGGCAATTCACGAAGTATTTATGCTTCTCAGAACGAGCCCTCCATCCTCCATCCTCACGCTCATCCTCGGAGACACCCTCATCGCATCATTTCACCTCATTGTATCCTGGCCATCGCACGATGAGCCTTGAGTAGAAGTTGAGAACATTCGTGATCGCAACGATGCGGGAGAAGATGTCGACATGCATCGGACTCCGGTGGACCAGCGGTGCCCTGAAGAGTCCTGCAGGCTGAAGACTGTGAAGACTGTCCATGCAGGGTCTTGGCACTCGCCCTAGCGCAGATTTTGGCGCACTTCATCTCCTTCAACATCATCACCACATCCATTGCGCCATTGACGCGAGGTTTGACCCCGACGTCCCTGAAAATGATGCTTGCGCATCTCAACGGCGTACTCGCCATGTCTCCGTTCGACCAAGGGACTATACGCGGAGTTCCAACTCTGTCGCAAGCTGGTTCTGAGGACATGAAGATGAGAGATGTAGAAAAGCATTGCAGCCCGTTGGTGACCCGGTCGGTGCTGAACACCTTGGCAATGGCGTGCCAACCCGGGGGGCATTGAAGCCAATATTTGCCAATATTTTAGGGGCGGAGTACAGGGTGCCATCCACCGGCTCCTGCAGATAAAGTGCCTGCAGGATTAATATAAGCGTGCGGGGTGCAATGGTCGCAATGGTTGTTAACGCAGTTGCGTGATTTCATATACCGGATGAGTTGATGAGGAAGCTTGCAGCATTGGGTTGGATTATGAAAGAGGTAGTTATGCAGAGGGCAAGCAGATGAGTCAGCTTTCCCGTGCATTAATCCCGTGACCCTGGAACAATCCCGCCCGATAAACAACTCAAATAGCTCAAACAGTACAAACAATTCCAATAGGTCCAATAAGTTAAACAGTACAAACAACAACAACCACCACCACCACCACCACGACTACCAACCATCACTTATCTATCTATATAACCTTAACTTTAACTACTACCACGGCTTCTGTTGATCCCTACTTCCACTCCCCTCACGCTGCTTGTTACCTAATCTTGGAAACCCGAAGCGGTTGTTCCATTTCATTCACAATCCCAAACCTAAGACCCCGTTGTCACTGCGCGCCCACTCAGTCAAGTCCTGTCCTCGGCAGCTTCGCAATCCGCTCCTCCCACCCACTTTCTCGATCTCAACATCTCCGTTCGCATCTCTGACTACACACCCATCGATGATGGTATCGGAACGATGAAGCGGTAGGAATTCATCCACCGTCACGCCAGAACTCACATCCCGATCGGAACATTCCGACGCCGCTTTTCCGTCTAGACCAGCAACGGCCCTGCCCCCTCGACTATGTCGATTCGATAGGATGTCCGACTTGTGGAATCGGTCTTGCAAAAAGTCCATTTCTTGGACTCTGAGTGCCCTGCTCGACGACATCTGCTACACCTCAACATCAAGATGGATGATTGATATATCAGCAAACCGCCTGCTCCTCTCCCAGCATCAACCTCACTCGACTCGGCCCAGGGATCTCGTTCTTGCTGCCTTTGTCGCGGAGAGGACATGGCCCAGGGTGAATTCTTCTGGTGCCCGGAGCCCAACACTGATCACTCGCTGCACATCATCGACGGAGTCCCATCACCCCTGATCAAATGGGCGGAGGAAGGATATTCGGTTGTTGAAGTCCAAGAACAAGCTTTGGCTGGTGGTGGTGATCACGATGCATTACCATCGCCTTGGACGCTTTGGCAGCTAGCAAGGACTCTGACATCGGAAAGATAGGCTTAATCGGCATCTCGATCTCCCCTTCCGTGAAACAAGGAGGTCGACTCCTGATCCAGGGACAGAGTGTACGACCCTCAACTGTGGATTTCCGTAGCCACCATCATCCCTGGCCTCTCGAGCATCGTCGCGACTGTGATATATGGAGAGGCTGGGGCTAGACACCCAAGGGCCTGTACTCCGGCCGCTCAGCCGATTCTCTGCCACCTTGTCGGGCACAAGACCCAAGACTCAGAGCCGCCAGACCAGCCAGCCCTCCTCGGAGTATTGCTACCCCACCGCCAAATCCTTTTTATTTGCCACGCCCTTCACCGACGACTTTCCGTATGGCCCGGAGTCCATTTCTTATACTCGCAGTCTGTCTTGCTTAAAGCCTTTGATGGCAGGCCTATACTATGATTTGGAGACCATCTGGGACGAGCACACCTTCTTCAGCCATGACCGGGAGCTGGATTGGCTGTAAGTCGTTCAATTCAACTTTCTGACCCCATTACGTCTCCAATCCCAGGTCCACTACATCTCCTCTAATACCGAACACTAATCTTCAGGACGCAGTCTGCCCAGAGTGTTCCCAACGCACAAACGCGCTGCAATCCCCTTCCAGGCGGTGGTGAATATCCGTGGGGATTAACTGTACCACGAACACATTCCATGGGATCAAGGCACCGTGCTCGCACAACTCGGGCTTATACCGGATTATATGCCCTTCCCATGTCCTTTGCCAGATGGTCGGAGGGTTGAGTACCGCGTGCCAGTGTGTGGGATAGGCACGGCGGGGAAATTGCGAGATCACACGGCGGTCCCTTCGAATCAGCTTTTCGAGTATAAGGTGCGGGAATACTTGGAAGAGCCGCGAGTTGTGTTTAAAGAGCAGCGCCCCATACGGGAATCTTACGCCCAATCATCAACCTTCCACGTTAGTAAATCATGATGCCAGGATTCTTAAAAATGACTTGGTCTACTCTTTGATCAATAGGCAAGATAGGTAATGCGCAATGCGCGTTGCTTTCATAGATCGCACTATTTCGCATACTAATGAAGTGGGCTACATTACAATGGTTGTCTGCATAGCACATCGGGGCCGACTTCTTCTTCATTGGCACTGGAGGCAAGCGCACGATGACCTAGTGTGTGGTATGTCGGGACTAATGGCCAAGCACCAAATCAGTCAGACTTTGAACCCCGATACGCTTTTCAGCAAACCATCGACTCTGCAGCATTGGAGGAAACAAATGGTCGATGGTAACAGAAGACCAATCCACCCCCTCAAAGCCGCACGGCTGTCTAGCGTATCCATCTTTGCGTGAGTTCTAACAATGGCCCTGTGGTTCGGAAAAAGCCCTTGTGGGTCGTACTTCTCGCTGATCTTAAGGAATCTTGCGAGCGCGGTATCACTCAGAACCCGAGTCTGTGTGTAGTGGTCAGTTTCTGTAGCTAGGCAGGCTAAGGCCAGACAAAACGTACATTGGCAGTCTCGTTGTTCATATCAATCTCGGTGATATACTGTCACACAGCGTCGGGAATCGCATCTCACGCACTCACCAGCGTCCGGGCTTCGAGAACGGTGTCAGTATAGCATAAAAGATTGAGGTTGAGATGTAATTTCGCGCCCGCCGGGATCTCGTCGGAGTCGTCTTGGGGATCGTACTTTTCCGGGTAGTCAATCGTGATATTGAGATCGGTTCTGTACTTGGGAGTATGGCGACCTCGCTCGATGGTCCAGGTCATTAGGAATTCATAGCTGTGATCGTCGATCTCAAATTTGAACGTGCGTTCCCACATCTTGGAGGCACGGATGGTCCGTCCCCAGAAACGCGTGATAATGCCAAAGAACCCCAAGCCTGAGCCACGGACTGCCCAGAAGAGGTCTCAATTCTCAGTCCGACTGGCGATGAGGACGCGCCCATCGGGGACGACCTCAAAACGCTCGATCCAAGTCTGGCTGGTTGCCCCCCCAGCCACGGACAAACCATCCTTGGCCCCCCAGCGAGTATTAACCTGCCTGACCCGACTGTTGGTGCATGTCCGTGCGGGAAAACCGTTGGACCGATCCCAGTGTCGCGGCCAATTCCTCCACGCGAGAAGAAGGTCCAAAGCAGATCTCACGGGTCACGGGGTTGTAGTCAACGTGGCGGTTGAGCTTGACAGTGTCAATCAGGATGCCGTCTGGGATGAGGTTGCCTAGGTCCATGGTATGACCCGATGATCGAATCTCCACGGTTGTTCTCAGCTCAGAAGCCCGCTTGAACCCGCAGCCACATCGGCAGCGGTTTCCACCAAATGGATCTCGCGAGGATAGCGAGCTAGGGTCTCGGCGGTTGGGTTCATGCACCGGCATCGTTCGTACGCCGGTGAACCACGGTGAAGGGCTTTCTGACTGCCATAGTTAGGCGCCGTGGTGTATTTGGGTTGCTGCTGAGACATGACTGTAACGTAGCTTGGCGAGGCAGGGAGTAGTTGGGAAGTTCCTGAGGGTTCAGGCGGAGCACGGAACAAGGGTTTTGTCTCAAGCTGAGCTATGTTGTGTGGCCACAATGCTGCCATTGCTGACGGGCTAGACTATCGGAATTGACAATGTGAGTGAGGGGGTGGATAGTGAATTAGTGAATCGGAATGCGGAAGCCCTAAGAAAGCCGCGGACATTGCAAAGCGTTACTTTTCGGAGCTCACCTCATCGACATCCAACAAGATGACTAGAACAACTCTAGAAATCGACATCATTGTCGTTGGGACAGGTAGGCCTCTCTATGTCACCATCTCCACCTATGACGGAGGATCAAGTTCCGAATTTGCTAACTCCTGGTTGTATTGTTTCGGATGGTTTGGTTTGTCTGCTGCGAAGCACTACATTCAGCTGCATCCTCAGGACCACATTGTAGTCCTCGAATCAGCTGGCTCGTGTGGAGGTACATGGGGACAGGAAAGACTCTGTCCTGGAGTCAAGTCGAATAACATGGTGGGCTCTTACGAATACCTCGACTTTCCCATGTCGGAAGGCGTCTATGGGGTCAAGGCCGACAGCCACATCCCCGCGGCCACTTTACATCGGTATTTGACTGACTACGCCAAACACTTTGAAGTCTTTGATCGAATTCAATTCCACACACGGGTGATCGCAGTGCAGCCACGCTCAGAAGATGATGGGTGGAGACTTCATGTTGCCTGTTCGAACGACCCATTCAACTCCACCACGACAATTGAAACTCAACGACTGATACTGGCCCCCAGCCTCTCCTCTTTACCAAGTATTCCCTCATACTCTGGCCAGGATACCTTCCGCGGTCCTGTGTTCCACGCCAAGGATTTCGAACGCGAGGCAGACACGTTGACAAGCTGATATGGTTCTCCCCGAGTCCCTGGCAAGATGAGGATGGCTACTCGACCGTGCGCTCAGTTCTGCACGGTACCAAGTTGAGGAACCTCCTTCTGAACAACTTCTGGTTCTTTCTTTCTGCGGATATCATTGAATCGAACGGGTAGGAGGACCATCATCACCCCTCGCTGCTCGCACTGAAACCGTGGTACTCGGCCTATTGGACAGGCTCGGGTGTCTCCTAGCACAATTCTGTTACCAGCATGTTGATCACGTCAAGCAGTATGGTAGTACTCGTAGGTAGCCATTCATAGGTGTAGTGTAGATTTGGGTGGTTCTTTCCTTGTTCATCCTCCTTGTTCAGAGCACCGTGTTCGAATAAAGCCGCCCCTCACTTGAACATCTCGCCTGTTAAGCCGTTAAATAGAAAAACAAAAAAAACGGCCGGAGCCATAATCTTCCAACAGATAGTCACAGAAACGTTAACAATAGAAAAGAAACGTTACAAATCCAAAGAAACCTGCGGGGAAAACCCCCCGTATAGACTTGCCAGAAATGTAAGTATTTACTGTACAAGGCCGTCTCCACCCTGCGAAGATAGAGCAGATAAAGCCTTCAGTCATGTAACTACGCCCCTGGAACAGAGAGAATCAAACTTGGTGTTTAATCACACAAACGGACCACCAATCTTTCTCCTCCGAACCTCCCTCTTTCTTAACATCTGCGACCCCTTCACAACCCCCTCCCATGATCCCTCTACCTCCCGGGATAGATGCGATCTGATTAAGCCCTTTGTCCACCGGCGCTTGCACTTCGTGATCCCAACCAACCGTTACCTCTAACTCCCAGACGTCTTCGTGACAATGATACGCACCGTCCAGCATGACCTCCTTCCCAAACATCTCATAGACAAACCTTGGCAACGTCGATATACTCCATACCTTATCTAAACAAGTTAAGCATCGCTCTGCAGTCGTGGAGCATCAAAGCTGTTATGCTATCCCTAGCAACCGCGTCTTGACTTCAGTACCAATGCGTTGAGGCACTGTTGCCTCCTGGCCCGTCGGCCTTAAGTAGTGACGGGCACCCGGGCGGCAGGCAGCATGGCAGCAAGGCAGCAAGGCAGAAAGGCAACAACATATTGATGCACGTGACCTCCACGGTCGGGCTTTCGATCGCAGCCATTTCTCTGCTCCCACCCACAACCAACCACTCAACACTAATCCCTCTAATACTCGAGACGACAAACCCTTCACCATTCTCGGTGTAACCAAGCTCATTGCTTCTCTTCTTGTCACCTGAACAGGTAGAAGCTCTACTCTCTTACTCGAACCACGCACCGACAGAGTTACAATGAGGCTTGTGCCATGACACTTGGGGCTCTCATTTCCTCCTCCACCCAACCCTGGGATGCTCTTACGAGCGGACAGCGCTTTATTACTTTCAAATGCTAATTTCTAGGTCGTCTCGTTCCTATTCCCCCTGTGCGGATGCTCTAGATCAATCCCATCACCAACTTTCAAGTTCCTCCGACCCTCCACCAAGTTCCAACTTAAACGAGATCCGCTCGTTGCAAAGCAAACGGAGCTTTGAGACGAACATGATCGAAGCAGAAGTAACCTGTCTCTTTCAATCGGAAAGCGCCGTCTTTATTTCCTCGAGCAGCCTTACGTTTGAAGGCCTCCAAGGGCTCTCCGCCCTGGAAAGTCCGACCGGCCGTTTGCCGACCCGATCCACCCACGCTTGCATACATCCCCCAATTTATCACGGGCACTTTGGCACACGACTTGGTCGGATCCAATGCTTGGATTTCGTGGCTATAAGAGGGTAGAATATGCTTGACTGTAGAGGGGGGGCGAGGGGGGTTGGGAGTAGGTCGTAGGCGAATTCGACGAATGGTCTTCTGGTGACCGGCACTACAGGGTTACTCCCAGGTGTTTAGTCTTATCCTTCCAAGTTGATAGCAAGCTCGGGGCTATCCGTAGCTATCTCAGCTTTGTCGGGGCACAGCAGGCGAACAATTAGTGGCATGACCCTTCATCGGGTCTTATAGAGCAATAGCCCGGTCCATGGTGATAACTTCCATTGAAGAGTCGACCTGGACACTTTCTCTTTCAATCCGCTGCCACAATTGTCTTGCCTTCTGTTAAGTATACCGTAACAGTGTACCGAATTTATGCAAGGATATATGGCTCTGGCAACACTGTGGTAAACCTCTAGTCTATGTTACGGTGGATAACAATACAAAAAGTGGATAATATATATTGATTCCGATGCCGGCGCAAGGCGCCCCGGTCAACGTCTGGAACCAAGTACGTAATACTATTCCAACTTGACAAGGTACATTTAATTTTTCACTGTAAAAGACAAACAACCATTCAATTCTGCAGAGCCAGGGGAATCAAAAGCAGCATATCAAGCAATCAACCAGACCAAACACCAAACCCAAGTCTTTTCCCAGATCCCGACACCCCCACAACCCTCCCAAGTATCCCATATGTTCCTACACCTCTAATCCCTACATACCTATATACCTATACCTAAGCCAAAAAGGAAATTCATTAATACCACAACGGAGGTCGGTCAGTGACCTCTTTTCCCGTCTGGCCCTGACCAGACCTTCGTTTCGAAGGACTGCTTGAATCCGCCCGAGAACGGACAGGCCGAGTGCGAGGAGTGCGATGAACTTGGGGCGTGCATTGTGGCCGTGAAATGGCTGGTGGTCGTGTCAACTGACCGGGTATCGGAGAAGATACTACTCGGGGCCTCGGAGAGCTGGGTGTTGGAGCGAGTGATGTACGAGGCCGAATCATCGTGATGCTGCTCCTTATTTTCGTGAACCGACTCAGTCTCGTCCTCCGCGAACTCCTCGCCGTCGCGGACCTGCCAGCGGGCGAAGAGATCATTCTGGATCCAGATCACCTTGCTCAATGCCTTGACCAGCGCCAACTTGAAGACGAGCGTGAGCTGTGGGTGACTGAAGACTGCCTCGAGGATGATATCCTGGATGTACCCGAGACACACGCCGATGTGGATGTATTCGACGTGGAAGGCGAGCATGCGGTCTTTGCCAATGTGCATACGCCTGATATAGGAGTTAGCAAAGTTTTCGAGGGGCCAGATAACCGTGGGGACAGATTAACCTACCCGACTTTGTTCAAGTACTCATAGAATTCCGGCTTGGTAGGGTCCGAGCAGAGCTTGGTCATGTACCAGCGCAGGAACATCCGGCGGCGTTGGATGTAGGCGCTGTCGAAGGTGGGATAGGTGGTTTCCTCCTCATCCTCCAGGGATGTGTCGCGGGTGCGGAAGACGCGAGCTGTGATGTCGTTCTCGAGGAGCTTCGCATATACTTTGTCGACCAGGGTAGGCGCCAGCGCCTTGATGTACTTGGATCCCTTGTTGAGAGCGGCGACATCATCTATTCGAAATCTTCGTTAGTCACGGAGGACCACTCAATTGGCAATTGGACCCAGACAGCACTGACCCTCACTGAACTCTAGAAATTGCTGCAAGTAGTGGACTCGTGCCCCAAGATCGGTATAGAGGGCCTTCCGATCAACATGCCGGGGGACGTTGGATGATTTTCCTTGAAGAACCATGGTTGGATGTGTAGATGGGGAATTAGGGTTCTTGCTTGCAATCAATAGTACCAGCAAATCGACAGTCTAATCGGAGGAAAAGCAAAGAAAGACAGACAGGCCGACTTTAAACAGCAAGTTGACTACGAGGCGTGCCATCGAGAAGGGGGCGATCGATCTGCTATTTACGATGAACGGGACCACCCCGAAATCGAGATTTTCGTCTTCTTTTGCCATTTTCTTCAGTCCTCCGTCCTCTTCAATTCTCTTCATCATTTCTTTTTTTGTCGTGCAGTAGTGTACTCCGTAGTGAGCGGAGCATGGCAAATGTGATGTGTAAGTGAATCCCCGGGCAAATCCACTTGGTGTCAGGCTACCACCAACAGCCTGTCCCAAATAGGGTGATGAAGGCGGCGATTTGGGAAATATTAAACGGTCACCCATGAAATCCACTGCATTTATGCCGTGAATTTGACTTCTGACATCTGTCACTCACCAGATTTGTGTCCGGCAATGGTTGGGAAGTGGATCTGCAGGATCGGGCTTGGTGAGGTTTGGTGGCTCCTCACGGGGGAGAAGGGGGAAAGAGACCCACTTCATCGTCGCCATTTCTTCTCCTTTTCTAATCTTACCGCTCCTTCCAGTCCCCATTGCGATGCATCATTGCATCCCCTTTGACACTTGTCGAATCGTTTATAGCAAGGAGTGGATGCGGCGTGGTGGAACAAAGAATTTTTATGGCCGGGATTTATCGCCGACAGGTTGAACGTCCTCCAAAGTCCCCAGCAACTCGACACGCCGGGGCGTGCCCTAACGAGCTTAGTTTCCACTGCACCGCTGTGTGAGAGTCCACCCCTCTTAGATGGAGTCCTTCTTAACACAGTCAATTATAATATTATTACTGTATTATTGTATTAAACTTCGAAGTTCATCGGAGCCGGACCGGTCCAGTTCCTCAGGCACACTCATGTCCGAGCAGTAGCACTAGTTGGGAACTAGAGCTTCGAGAAGTGTTTGACCCATGGTTCGATCGGCAGTCGCTGGATGAGTCCGGGAAGGGGAGGCTTGGAAGGTGGAGCGCCCGTTTGCCGAACTGCATCTGTTGGCGATTGTGAATTGTGACTTGTGCATTCGCCCTCGTATCTCCATCCCGGGGCAGTTTGCAAGGAAACCTAAAAGACTTAGTCCTCCCCCTTTTCTTCTGTTTCCACGGAGGCAGTACATTTGTAGAAAAAGCAGTACTCCGCAGAAGACTCCTTTACATTTAGTTTCAAGATACTGCCTCCTGCCGACCGCGGTTTGAAGTCTCTATGCGTTGGAGGTTCGGCTTCGGCAAAGCTGCTACATTCGCCGAGCATTCCCGGCCGACAACGGTGTGAAGGAGCGATCAGACATCCGAATTGAGTTTAGATATCTATCGAATCCAAAATACGAGACGGATGAACAGATAATGAATATCTCTCGCTCAGGCCTCCGACGCATTATGACCTGTCCGCATCTTCACGAGCCCCTTGATGCCGATCGAGTCAACCATGTGGCAGTTCGCTCAAGACTGACGGGGCGCAGAAAAAAAGGAAAAAGCAAAACGCGAGAAAGAAGAATTCTAGACTGTCAGCCAAAGATAACCCTTGCATTGCATTATCATCGATCCAGTCACCTGGGAAGCCATGTGATAATTGTCGAGACTCGATCGAGCCCTCGAATAGTGTCATAGGTAGACCGAAGACAGCGTCCTTGCCTCGAGCTGGCCGACACAGATCAACCAGGACTCAATTCTAGATCGATGTCTGAGATTAAGATCGTTAGCCAGTGACCATCTTTCCGCTTCATCGAGCGGGTCCCCCGTCCTCTAGCAAACGCCAGCAGGGAGAGATGACATCAGAGTAAGGTTGACTTCCGACAAAGACTGGTTTCATCGATCCCAAATTGGATTAAGCCTTGCGGGGGAGCTCTGGACTGCGTGAGACGGTCGCTTGCTCGCCATCACCGCCAAATAGCCAGTAGCCAGTAGCAAGGGTCGCAATGGAAATTATGACATGTCATAATTCCTTGGTTCTGGATGGAAGCGTGACGGAAAGACTCGGCTACTGATACAGCCTTTTTCGCCAAGTGGAGCCGCGACTGGGTGAAGAAGATCATGGTTGACATCAGGGACGAGAATCGAATTGCCTCGGTCGCATCCGACATCGGCACTCCTCAATGTTGCAAGCCCTAACTTATGCTGCCGATGAGCATCGGGTGAACTATCGCTGAGCATTTGTTTTCATCTTTCAATTAATTGACAACTAAGATCTCTGCCCTCATGCAGAATCAAACTGTTTGTCCTGTACACCACACAAACATCGATATTGTCCCTGTCTGAGAGGAGCTTGACGCAAAGTGAAGTCATATCCGGCGAGAATATCCAAGACTGACTGACAGGGTTGCGGCAGCTTAAACTAATGACTGATGTTCAGCACGCAGAGGAGATTGTCTCATCAAGGACTACAAGCACAGCGATAGTTTGATCGCAAAGTGGAATTTGCCGCGACGCAAAGCAACTGACTGCTTGCTCACCGCGCCTGCTGTGTACTGTAACCCATCATCCTTCGTCATACAACACCTCGATGATACCGTCATGCACGCCTCTGACATTCCAGACAGTCAAAAGGAGCTGCCCAGCACGGTGTCAGACGAAGATCTTCCAGGTTCAAGGCACCATTTCCCTGGTCATCCCAGAGTTTCTTCAGCTTTCAGTTTCACCCTTGCATGCTACACATGCCGCAACCTGCCAACCATGGATACTCTTCCCGACCAGTTGATGGCGTCTGGTATAGACATCAAGATTTGACCACTCTTCATCAAGCCACCTGCATGCAGTGACGTCAAGAGTCAAAGATGGGGATGGGAAGCTATATAGATGACTTTGCAGCTCTGCTACTGTCCGAGTCCTCATACAATCTCAACTGCATCGAATTTCGATCAATTTCAACACAATGGCACCACCTGAATACATCACACACCCCGAGTACTCCTCGAAGGTCCTTGTCCGTGGGGACCCCGAGTACGAACGATGTCGCGAGATGAACCCCAGTGCGGCCGGCCCTCGCTATCCCCGTGAGATCCATCTCGTGGAGAGCCCAGCGGACGTACAGAAAGCCCTGAGTCGAGCCACCAAGCTCGGAACCACCGTGAGCGTGCGGTCATCGGGCCACGCGGCGCAATCGCCTTATCTTGTGCAAGACGGCATCCTGATCGACACCACCAACCTCAACCGACGCGTCGACTACGACGAAGCCACCGCGCAAATATCCTTTGGGCCGTCCTGCCGCATTAGCGAGGTAACTGAGAAGCTGAGCGAAGTCGACCGCTTCTTTCCCATTGGCCATGCCCCGACCGTGGCCATGGCCGGCTATCTTCTCGGGGGCGGACAAGGGTTCTTCATGCGGAGTCTTGGTGCCGCCGCAACCTTTGTCACCCGGATGGAGATCGTCCTGCCCAACGGGGAGACGGTCCTTGCAGACCGCGAACACTACCCCGACCTCTTCTGGGCCGCACGCGGTAGCGGACTGGGCTTCTTTGGGGTTGTGACGCGGTTCTGGGGCAAGACCATCCCCGCTAAGACTCCCTGGCAACGGACCCTGCAATTTGAGATCAACCACGACAACTACGAGACGCTGCTAACCTGGGCCATTGAGGCCGGTCGGGCCACCCCCAAGGAGCACACAGACCTGAACATAGCCATTGCGTACGCGCAGGACGATGCGGACGCCACCGGGGATGAAGTGCCACCCGGGGCCCGCTTGCACCTCACGTTGCTGCTGTACTGCTACGCCGACACAGAGGCTGAGGCGCAGACCATGCTTGGTGCCTACGACCAAGTCGACGAGGTGCAGGACTTTATGCTCGACAAGCAGCCCGTCCATAAGTGCACCTTCGAGGAAGTCCTGGCCGCCGGAGAAGCCGGTCCGGGGCCGGGCACCCGCGTCCACAACAATAGTATCTTCAGCAATCCGGGTTGCTCGCTACCTCGGGTGAGTTGGCCTTCAGTCTTCTTATATTCTTGTTCTTCTGCTCTCTCTCACGGGCTCAATCGGAGTATGCACTAACAAAGGTCAGTTGCTGGAAACCATGAAACCCGCCCTGCTAGATCTGCCCACCCGGCAATCCAACGTATATATCTACCACTGCGACCAGCGGCCCGACGAGAAGGAGATGGTGATGAGCTTGCCCCAGGATCTGTATCTGATGACGGCGACTATTTGGACGGACCCCAAGCGCGAGTCCGGTCTCCGCCAGCATATCCGAGAACGGTATGAGCGGGCTCTGTCTGTTGCCGTGGGGATGTTTGTCGTGGATCTGGATCCGAACTGGGAGGAGGTCAACGTACGTTTGTCTCCCACTGATTGTTATGTGATACTTACAACAAGTACAGGCGCGGGTAATCACCGACACGGCTTTGCAGAAGTTTCTGCACGTCCGGGAGAAATATGACCCCCAGGGGCTGTTTCCCAGCTATAAGGCGTTTGTGCGGGCGGATCGCAATGTGAGAGGTCTCAAAGGCGCCCTCAACGGGGCTGCTAATGAGGCTGCCGACAGAGCTGTGACGGAGACTGCGAGGGACGCTCTGGAGGCGGCTGCTAATGCGGCTGTCACGGGCCCTGCCAATGCAGCTGCCAATGCAGCTGTCAATGTATCGGCTTGAGACCTTGGAGGGTAGTGTCGAGGCGAAAACCTATTTGAAATTCCTATCCAAGTTAGCAAGCTAATCAGAATGTGACAATCATGGTGTTTCCTGTTTGAATGTGATATCGTTCTGGCACAATTGGTCTTTGCCAGTTGATCATACCCGTTAAGGATCCCGAGTTACTGTATGTTGTACGCGAATTCATCTGGAGGTGTTCTGCCGAGCAAAAGAGCAAGAAGACGTTCGATTCCTGCGCGCAGTATATACAATCCCGCTTCCTTCTCTATGCAAGCAGTGTATCTCTATCCCGCTGATGAAATGCATGAAATGAATCATCCGAAAGTGCCCATACTATGCCTCACAATGTCGCTCACATTTGAGCCTTCTGATGGAGAAGACCGAGGTGTTCCTTGATACTCTTCAGTTCTTTCACCCGGCTATCCTCATTCTCCTGCAACAGACGCAAGTGTTCCTTCTTGAGCTCCTTGAAGTCGTCCTCGAGCTTGTGGTGCCAGGGATAAAGAACGAAGACTTGAAAGCAGAGGGCCGAGCTGGCGATGACAAAGTTCGTTAGGGAGAATCCGCGGGTGATGAGCATGGTGTCTGCCACGAGGCGTTAGTGAGCTTTCGCATTGCTGGAAGCAGCGGTAGGACTATACCTTCAGTATATGGAGCAAAACAGAGAATAAAGGAGTGAATGTGTTCTTTCTATAGTTTATTGGCCGAAGAGCCGCGGTCTGAATGGCAGGTAAAATGAACGGATAGACGTGGTTGAGGGGAGATTGGGTGGTAAGAGATCCGAATGCTAAACGAGGGGAAGAAGAAAGGGAGACAAGAGTCAGACCAAATAAATCACTACTATCCGGCCCCTATTGCATAATCGGGCATCTTACTGCAATGCTGCAATGCTGCAATTGCCAGGCCAAGGCAGGGCTGTCGGATCCGAGAACGGGGATATTTCGGCGACCGTCATTTGCAGGTTTTGCGGGGCTCCAAACCGGCAGCAGCCGACCTGCCGAAAACAATCCGATTGACACCCGAATTTAAGAAGCCCTTATCAGATCATGGATCCAAAACGTATAGCTCCAGTTATAGGTGAATGTCTGAGACTTTGAGGAGCTTAGCGTACTGGCCAACTTATTCACAAATACTCCACCTACGAAAGAGCCTCTCCCGACCCTTTTATTTAGCTCATTCCAAATGATAAAATGGAGCCAAGAATGCGAAGCCCAGATGTCTCAGCTTCATAGTCCAGTAGACTCGGCCGTTGCCCTTTGTGTGATCTTCTAGCCCAGGGAAAGTTCCCAGGATATAATCGAAGCAATTCATTCAGCCCGATCCTTGACCGGTCTGCAGAACCCAGAGGTTACAATACGACGCGCTTTGGACAGCCAATATATACTCGAGTCCCAAGACAGGCAGAGCGTGAGTCTTATGTCCAGTCGACCAAGTAGTTGAATTTGGTGCTGACTTGGAGGCTGACTCCGTCTACGATGATAGCAGTATACGTATAGGTACGCACCCCACACCCCTCAATCTTATCTTATCTGACACGGTAGTCGATAGGAACCGTTCCGAAGGACATTTCGGACCCCGGGCGGGGAAAGCCCAACCTCCCCAATCTAAGTGGAACAAGAAGCACCACACAAGCTTTTCCGAGTGAATTCAACGCCAGCGTCATAAGTTCGTTATCTAGGAAAAGTACACCGATGCGACGAGCGCTACCCCACGTGAGCGCCCTCGTATCGACCACGCGCATAGAATACCCAATTCAGCCCGGTTAGGATTGCGATTACCCCGAGGACTGGAGCGGTATAGTCTAGTGTTCAATGTACGTCAGTAATCAGACCAGTGAGGACAAGAACCCCGGGGAAACTTACTCATATTGCCACCCGTAAGCGGGAAGGAAGTGGGGAAACAGAGAAAGATCGTGATGATGATGGTATAGACCACAGCCACGATGTTGCAAAAGTAGCCCAGTCCCGACGAAAGTCCGAAGTGGCGCCCACTAGGGAGGTAGACTTCCGACCGACGCTGCCAGATGAGCAATGCGATTGGTAGCGTCACGGAAATTTGCGACAGAATACTGGCAGTTCCGACAAACGCATTGAAGACTAGAGCAGGTGAGTCAGTCTCATGCTCACTACCCGGCTTGTGGGCCACGACGATGTTCAGGGTTTCCTACCGGAAGAAGACGCTAGGTAGAGGAATCCGATCACGAAGCAGGCAATAAAATTGAGGCCTAGGGCGTATAGAGGAACGCCTTGTCGGTGGTCCAGCTGCTTCAAGTACCCCGAGAGGAAGATTCCGTTGTCGCACGCAAACGACCAGGTCAGCCGCGAGGCAGTGGAATGGATCGCGCAAGCAGAAACAAACATGATCGAAATCATCACGACGAGGAAGACGGTCGCACACGTCGTCGATCGGCTTGCCTGTGCCCATAGATCATAGATTGGGAACCTGCCAAGTTGAAGTTTAGCATAGAGACTCCGGAATTAAGCATCTCGCCTTACCCTGAGGCCGCATCAACCAGGCTGTCAAAGTCGGTCACACTGTAGCACATGGCCAAGGCAAACGCAAAGGCAGCCACAGAGCCAATGCCCACTGTCGACAAGATGGCACGCGGGATCGTCCGTGCTGGGGCAAGACATTCGTCTGCCATGTGCATCGTGGCGTCCAAACCGATGAGCATGTAGGACGGGGTCGATAGACCGGTGAGGAAAACAATCCCATTAGACCAGTATCCATTGGAAGAGTTGACGAAATGGCCCCAGACGGTGGCCGAGTCTGCATGAACGGCCGACCGTGCGGGGCAGACGATTGTGGTGATAACAAAGAGGGCCAGAGAGAAGTAGACTGTTGTCGCCTTTAAGATGTTGCCTTCGAAGAGCAATGGGTCAAATACTTACAGGCCCAGTCATAGACCCAAACCGTCTTGGACAGCAAGCCAACATTGTATGCCATGGCAATGATGTGCACCGCTTGGTACATAAGAAAGTAATGCCAGGATTGTGGGACGAAGGTGGGGTGATAGGTGAGAACCATAGCCATAATACCCTCCGTGACCATCAATGACAGCGAAGCGGCGATGGCCACCCATGACCAGATGCCGATGATTCCACACATGTAGGACAACCACCGGCGATGCTGGGCCGGTGCCAGCATGGAAGTGAAGTAATATTGGCCACCAGCCGATGGATACACGGCTGCTAGCTCAGCCAGGCTGAGCCCCGTGCAGGACATAGCAAAGCACACCACCAAGATACCGTACAGTAAGGTCACCGTACCACCTCCTGCAATAGCCAGGGGCAAACTGCCTGCAATAGCAATCCAACTGTTGGAAGTATTGAACCCCAGGGCCATAATGCTGATCATGTTGAAATTGCGCTTGAGGCCCGGCCCTTCATGAGCCAGGGTTGCCACCACGCCGATCTCCACATCGTGCTGATCCTGTGCGGACTCAACACTCTTCCCCATTTTCGCTGTTACCGAAGAGTATGACTTCTGGCGCGGCGAGAATTCCTCCATCGCAGCCCGTCGCAGGGTATGAGCGGATCTACTTCATGTCAGGGGGTTGAGGGGCCCCAGTCTGGGGTTCATATAGCGAGATCGGTACATTCCGAGTCTGGTGGCGTCGCGTCGCGCATGATAACATTCCTGGGGAGATAGCAGTCGATTCGCCGTCATTTGTGGCGCTTATCAGGATTATCTTCGTATCGGATAAAGCTCTCTCGGAACAACCCTGATCGATATCGGTATGAATCCGAGGGGCAGAGAGACCAGGAGTATTGGTAAGGCTTTGGATCCAGCATATGACGACCAAATGAATTCCATCGAGTCGTGGACCGCGAAGGTAATATGACATGCGACCAACAAACGACATCATTGTTTTCAACGCAGACCGGCTATCGACTAGAGCTAGGAGGTCTATATCGTTCTGTTACTGACATCAAATAAATTGTCAAGGTGGATGGATGAGTACTATTTCTGCTTTTCTCTCTTGAGAAATTCGAAAACATTCTTTTTGGATGCTAAAGATACACACACACACAGTAAGTGAAGTGTGGGTGCCTGTGCTAGATAGCGGGCAAGTATCCACACGCCACGAACGCAAACGAGACTCGATCTGTCCAGACAAAAATGACCGCAGATGACAGCACTCTCTAGCAATATTACCTGTCAGACAAGGATCAGAGGACGCGGAAGAAGCTTTGTTTAAGTACGGAGTACTCCGTACTGAGCTGAGCGCTCTGTAAATTGCATGGTCTGGCGGTGAGCGGGAAGGCATGGCACGTGATAGGGCGGTACGGGATTCTTCCGCTCCGGGCTTTTATCGATCACGTGCCCCTTCCTCTCTCTCCTCTTCATCTACGCAGGTACTCCATATCAACATCAACTTCAACATCGATATCACGATGTATCACATGCTTTCTGAATGTCAACGCAGATAACCTGCCAGATAATCTTAATATTCTTGTCCCCTTCTCCCTCAATTTTCCCACCACTTCGCAACTCTTCTGCCTTGTCATGTGAGTGCCCATTCAGCCTACACCGAGGGCCCACCTCTAATCTCGCTAAAGCCACTGGCGTTCTGATGGCGTGTTTCCGCAGGCCCACCACAGCGTCAAGTAACGAAAGGGTGTGGTCTGTCTCAGAAATGGTGAAACAAACTAGACAGCCTTGAACCTTCACGGCTGCTCAAGAACCCAAACCACTGGTTCATTCTCCTCAGTTGCCACCAGGCACAAGGTTTGCCTATCTCGCTTGGATGATGCTCAAGTCTTTGTCGACCCTCGTCATCTCCAGTCCGGCATCATGCCTTCCACATGCTTAAGTAGACGCAGATTCCCTCTGGCATCGGAGGGCCATCCAGCCAAACTGTCTTTCCTTTCCTCAGTCGCTCCTTCGTTCCTTTCTGGGCTTCATTGATTGAAGTCCCTTCCTTTCTTTCCACTTTCTATACAACACACCGCTGTGCGGTGCTTCTGCCATTATGTCTCTTTCCAAGATTGCCACTCTTCTGCTGGGCTCGGTCTCGCTGGTCGCTGGTCATGGGTATGTCTCGAGCATCGAGGTGGACGGTACCACCTATGGAGGGTACTTGGTCGACACTTATTACTACGAATCCGACCCGCCCGAGTTAATCGCCTGGTCCACAAATGCCACGGATGATGGCTATGTATCGCCCTCCGACTACGAGAGCGTGAACATCATCTGCCACAAGGGGTCTGCGCCCGGCGCGTTGTCGGCCCCTGTCGCGCCCGGAGGCTGGGTGCAGATGACCTGGAACACCTGGCCCACCGACCATCACGGCCCTGTCATCACGTATATGGCCAATTGCCACGGTTCTTGCGCAGATGTGGACAAGACCACCCTCGAGTTCTTCAAGATCGATGCTGGCGGCTTGATCGATGACACGGACGTGCCTGGAACTTGGGCGACCGATGAGCTCATTGAAGATAGCTATAGTCGCAACATCACTATCCCCAGCGATATTGCCCCCGGGTACTATGTTTTGCGACACGAGATCATTGCTCTGCACAGCGCCGAGAACCTGGACGGAGCCCAGAACTACCCCCAGTGCATCAATCTGGAAGTCACCGGCAGCGAGACAGCAACCCCGAGTGGCACCTTGGGCACTGCTCTGTACAAGGAGACCGACCCCGGCATCTATGTTGACATCTGGAACACGTTGAGCACGTATACTATTCCCGGCCCCGCGCTGTACACTGCTGGTAGCACTGCGACCGCAGCCGCTGCTGCCGATACCACCACTACTTCTGCTGGCACCACCGCTGAGGCCACCACCGCTGCCGCCGCCGTGAGTACCACCGCGGACGCTGTTCCGACCGAGTCTTCAGCTCCTTCCGAGACCAGCGCGACTACCGCGAACCCTGCTCGGCCCACTGCCGGCAGCGACATCCGCTTCCAGCCCGGTCAGGTCAAGGCTGGTGCTTCAGTCAACAACTCGGCTACTGAGACTTCCTCTGGTGAGTCTGCCACGACGACCACAACATCAGTGGCCACTGCGGCTTCGAGCGCGGATTCGTCGACGACTTCTGGGGTTTTGAGTGGCGCCTGCAGCCAGGAGGGCTACTGGTACTGCAACGGGGGCACTGCGTTCCAGCGCTGTGTCAACGGGGAATGGGATGCGTCCCAGAGTGTGGCTGCGGGCACGGTCTGCACCGCCGGTATCTCGGAGACCATCACCATTTCAGCCGCCGCCACGCGCCGGGATGCCATGCGTCGTCATCTGGCGCGTCCCAAGCGTCACTGAGCGGGTGACAGGGTGACAGGGTGACAGGATTGGAGGGAAACGACCATGTTGGCTTTGTATATAGATATATATACCGCAATAGCATAGGACGCGTTGACCGCAGTTTTGGTTGTGCTTGAAGTTGTATTCAGTGCCTGGAGTGCTTGGAGTGCCCTAACCCGCAGGGGAACAGCTAAGCGTGACAGCTCACTTTGACTTCAATAGTGCACGGTCTAAAAAACCTAGCGAGAATTAGCGAGAATGACAGCTCACATTTCGTGTGACTAACTGACTGGCACCGTTGGACCCAACGCATTCCATCCCTTCCTGGCCCTTCCTGTACTCCGGAGTAGGGATCTGCATCTGATGACAGGCTGACGCAGGAGGCTAAGCGATCATTCTTGGTGATCGCTCTGCCCGATTCCTGCCTGTTGTTGCTTGCCATAGGCTCATCGCAATGACGACACTTGGGTCACACAATCGCACGAGGGATAAACGGGGATAGACTGGGATCGACCGGGAGAGACTGGTGCAATCCTGCGATCTGCACCTTTCAATTTCCGTCGGCTCGTCGGATGGCGTTCCCATGATTCTCTCCACATATTTCTAAGGGGCAGAGTCGCACTTGTTGCTTCTCTCACTTACCCTCAATCACATCATCTTTACCCTCATCATGACTACCGCTGAACAGCAGCAACCGCAACACCAGTTTCCCCATCCCACTGGGAGCAACTCTTATGGGCACGCACAGGACCCGGAGCCCCACGGCCACCAACCGCCCCACGCTCCTTTGTCGCCTCTTGGGCCGGAGATTCCCCCTCCAGAGCAGGAAGACTTCGTTACCGACACCGAGGTAGGTTTTTGTGTCCGCGGCCCGGCCCGGAGTGTCCACTGGGTTGATGCTTGGTTCCTTGGTCCTTGGTTGACTGTTGACTCTGCCTTTGCCCCCCCGTCCCGCAGTCGATGCGCAGTGACTATGATGAGGACTTCATGGAAACCTATTCGCTCTCTTCCAGTATCCTCGACTACCAGTATGAGAATGGTCGTCGATACGCCAGCTTTCGCTCGGTAGGTGGGCCTCTTGCCGCAAATGTTCTGGGGCCTGACGAGGGTATGCGACCGTAGGGAAATTACATGTAATTCAACTCCTCCGGGACACATAGGACAGCATTAACAAGCTCAGGATGCCTAATGACGAAGAGGAACAAGAAAGGCTGGACTTGGTAACTTACCTTTTTCCCATGCTCGTTGTCTCTTTCACAGATACTAACACCGCCAGACTCATCACATGTGGGCTTTCTTCGCTTGCACTTGCACTACCCTATGCCCTTGCAGCATGAGCTGACCACCACTTGCCAGCTACCTAATGCTGATGGGGGGCGAGTTGTTCAACGCCCCCATCAAGAACCCCCAGAAAGTGCTCGACCTGGGCACAGGGACTGGCAACTGGGCCATCGATTTCGCCGAGTATGACTCTTCCCTCAGGTGACATATCTCTACAAAGTACACCTACTAAGTGTGTGCCAGCCAGTACCCTGGTGCCGTCGTCGTGGGCAATGACCTCAGCCCCATCCAACCCGCCTGGGTGCCCCCCAACGTGGAATTCTTCGTCGACGACTACGAGTCCGACTGGCTCGAGAAGATGAATGCCTACGACTTCATCCACTCCCGCAACCTAGCAGGGTACTGTGCCCTCCCTCTCCCAATTCCTCTCCCCCTAACCCAACCTCAACCCCTACACTAAACTAACCACCCCTAAACAGCTGCGTCGTCGACTGGCACCGCCTGATCCGACAGGCCTACGACCACCTCAAACCAGGTGGATACCTGGAGCTCCAAGAGAGCGCCGTCTGGGCGTGGAGCGACGACGGCACGCTCAAGATGGACTCGCCGCTGATGGAGTATCTGATGTCGCTGAACGACGCGGCGCACATGATCGGCCGGGAGCTGAACATCTACATCGACCTGAAGCCGTGGCTGATTGCGCACGGGTTCGAGGACGTGCACGAGCAGACCTACATCCTGCCCTTCTCGCCGTGGCCGCAGGATCCCCGGCTGCGCGAGATCGGGCGCGTGCAGGCCGCAATGGTCGAGAAGGCCGTCGAGGCGTATGGACTGCGGCTGTGCACGCAGGTGCTGGGCTGGAGTCAGGAGCGGACGAAGCTCATGCAGGGCTTGGTGCGCCAGCAGTTGAAGGATCGGTCGTTGCATTCGTATACCAAGATGTAAGTGCCATGGGCTTGGTGTGAGGAAAGCCCCGGGCTAATGACAATATAGTAAGGTTGCCTATGGGAGGAAGCCTCTGATTTAGCTGGACAGCAATCAGCAACTGGGTGTGGTTTGGCTTTCTGGTCTAATGAATGATCTGGAAGATTCTTGCGTAAGGGACGCAGAATATCGGATGACCGGGGTAGCGATACAGAGCTAGGTAAAAACCAAGGGATATTAATAGAGTCAGAAATAGATTCTATTTCAATAAGAACTTACAACGTAAGGCAGGCAGACTGAATCTCAATCTACCCAGTCCGCCCCGTCTGCCACAAGCAGGAGCACATTGGACACGAGCCCGCGCTGTCCAGCCAGGTCGACAGACAGGCGCCGTGGAAGTTATTCCCGCAGCGCGCGCACCAGACGACAGGCAACGCCGCCTCCTCGTCCTTGGGTTGGAACTCGCCCCGACAGATGGGACATATGTCATCCGGTCCAATTGCTCGCTGGCTGGCTACGGGGGCGGCATCCGCCTCCGTGGGGGGTGGCACCGGGTCCCTGGGGGGAAAGAAACTATCCCCACCCCAGGGCCAGTGGTCCTGCCACGCCGGATACTCGAACGGATTGCTCCAGAGCTCCATCATGGTCTTGGCCGGGTGGGGAATCATCATGCGCAGAATCTGGATAGGCTTGGCGAGCGCAATGCACATCATCAGGTTCGTCGCGCGAGCCCGGCGAGAATGTCGAGCGCGTTCCTGTTCACCGATGGCCTCCAACTGGTGCAGAATCTCCATATCGACCGAAAAGGTGGAGGAGGTGGCAAAGGAGGTGCCTGCCGTGACGTTCCCAGTGGTGAACACCTCACGGAACCGGGCCATGAGCGGATCCTCGCGCTCGTCATCGGTAACGTGGTTCAGGAGGAGCTCCGTCAAGATGCCGGCGAGCGCACGCTCCATCCGATACAAGACCGCCGCCCAGTCCTGGATGTCCCCATGGAGCACCTCAAGGCCGTGGTTTCGCGAGCGCGTCACTAGGTCGAGGACGGTGTGGCGCAGCCCTGGATCCGACCAATTGGTCCGAAGGATGTTCACCTGGTAGTCGTAGGTGTAGATGAGGTGCGCGTACCAGTGGCCCAAGCGACTGAAGGCGCGGCCCATGACGAGCGACAAGGCCTGGTAGTCCAGGGCTTCGGGGTCGTGAACGGGCAAGGTCTCGTCGATGTCGGGGATTAGATGTTGAGCCATGTTACGTGCTCTGTCCAAGGTTGAAAGGGATGTGCCAATGCGTGTGGGCTTCTTTGGGGGGAGGGGGGGATTGTTGTCTCACGGCTATTCAATGAGAGAACAAACCGATGTATTTATACAAAGGCTCGGGGACAACGAGTGGATGGGTTCTGTCCTCATATACCGGCGCATTTCGCTTGCTTGCTCGTGCTCTTTCAGTCATAATTAAGCTCGTCGATACGCATAATGGTATTCTCCGGTGAAGTGAGTCGCTTTGTTCGTGGTGCTTTTGGCAGAGCTTTGTGGTTCGTGTATAAAGGTCATACTTGGGGTCCAGAAATAACATGGTTAGCTTGAGACACGCATGTTCGACATCTCACCACCACCATCATCATGCCCGAGAAACACCCAAACATCTCCTTCAAAGACAAGTCGGCTGACCATCCTCGTGCCTCAGCCCCAGTGGGAGGCTTTCTCGGATGGTTGGCTGGAAAGCGCGGTTATGCCCATCGCAAGTCCACCGTGAGCAGTCGGGCAAAGGATAACTCGGACCGTCGGCAAGAGCCTTCATCAATCGCCAAAGGGAAACAACCAGTTCGCTCCGCAGAGGAACACCAAGCAGAGAAACAGGAAAGAGAGGGCCAGGGAGGGCATCGGGTTTATGCTCAAATCCCGGCCAATGCGCCCACCTCTTCAGCAGTCCGGCGTACCCACGCAGGCCCCTCGAATGTCTATGAACGAAAGTTTTTAAGCTCTATCGCTTCAACTCGTCAAGCTACAGGGTCAAGTGCTCGTACCGGGTCCTATGAGCCTCGGATGTCGGGTGCCCTTCAAGCCCAGGATCAGCCTTCCTCTGTAGGCAGCGATAATTCAGGGAACAGTGGATTCAGTGCTACCTCCAGCACCGCTGCTGTCTGCGGGTCAAAAGTCACGGACCGGGCTCAGACCACCTCCCCCGGTATCAAGGAGAGTGGGGATGAAAGAGGGTTCAGCGCTACCTTCAGCAGCGGTGATACGTGCAAGTCCAGTCTTGAAGCCCAGGTTCAGATCTGCCCCGTACCAAATGAGAGTGGGTATGAAAGCGGCTTCAGCGCTGGCTTCAGCACCGATAGTGTCTGGGGGTCCAAGGTCGCGGACCGGGATGAACTCGGCCACGACGTGGGATCCTCGTGTCACGATGAGGTCTCCGATCAAGACTCTGACAGAGAAGACGCCGATCCAGACTCCATGTTGTCCAGTGATGTCTCCGGGGGCGTTCCAGTGTATGCAAGCACCACCAACGCAGACCGGCCGCCTCACGACCACAACATCAACGCGGCCCTGAACAACCTCAAGATCAAGGACGACTGCTGTCTGATCTGTCACAAACGCATGCACAAGGACGGATTCTCCTGCCCCGGCGGATGTGGTACACTGTATCATGACAACTGTGTCTCAGACTGGCGCACCCCCAGAAGTTCCGAGAACCAAGAGCCCTGTCCGTGTCCGACGTGCTGGCAGGACATCTTTCAAGAGGATTGTGCGGTTTGTGGAAAGCCCATCGAGGACTACGAGGTCTGCTGTCCCCAGCAATGCGGAGCGTGGCTTCACGAGCCTTGTGTGGAACGTTGGGTCAACCAGTGCCGCGAGACGTATGCCGATCAAAACATGCCTTGTCCCCGGTGTAGCGCGCCGTGGCCTAATCATATCGACGAGGAGGCGGAGTGTCCGATCTGCTTTTTAGCCATGGACGAGAGTCTCCAGGATGTGACCCCATGCCCGGCGCTATGCAGGCAGAATTACCACTCGGAGTGTATCAATGCCTGGCTTGACAGCGCCGAGCCCAATGGCCGGCCGAGAGCGTGTCCCAAGTGTCGAGCTCCGTGGGCCCCTCTTTTCGGGCATTGAAGATGGTGGATCGGACTGCTCTGATTTGAATACGAGTGTTAAGGCGTTGAGGGGGGTTGAGTGGAGTCGGTGTGCGGAATGGCGATATATGAAAAAGCCCTAACTGTAGCTCCCGTTGCCTTTAGTTTCACCTTCATCATTGATCGTCAGCTTTACAAATCAAGAATGATTCGCAATACTTTGATTATTTCTTCTTTTAGTCATGCTCACTAATCCAACTTCTTCAGGTTCAGCTTTACTTTACTTGGGATAAATATCAAGCTTCTCACCTACATTGTGCCATCCTGTGCCATCCAATCCATACATCAACATCATCAAAATGACCACCGAGCCTCTCCAGGTTCAGCGCCAGACCTCGCCGTCCACCGGCCTCTCCTACCTCACCAATGCTACGAGTCCACAGTCCTCGCTCCAGCAAATCTCCCTCTTTATCCCCGGATTCGGCTGTCCAGCCACCGACTACACTCCCCTGATCACCCACCTCCACGCCCACGGCCGCACCCTCAGCGCAGGCCACGTCTATGTCGCTGTCGACCTCCCAGGCCACGGCGAGTCGCCGACCTCCATTTTACCCACCCCAGAGGCCGGAGGAATCAACAAACTTCTCGTCCAGCTGCATGCAGAGCTACTCTCTACCCTCTTCCTATCCTCACCCCCCACCCCTAACCCAACTCCGATCCCCACCACAGTCTACGGCCACAGCATGGGTACGCTGACCGTCCTCGACCTCTTCGCCTATAATCTCACCACGTCACCTTCTTCCCTCAAAGTCACCGAGATAATCCTCCTCGACGGCCCCTACTCCGGCACCACACTCCCGACCCCTTTGGACCTGAAGACCCTCGCCACGCACGCCGAATACTACCGCAGCACTATGCCCGACCGCATCGCCCGGTGTTTCGGCCCGCACACCAGCCCCCAAACAATCGCCGCGGTGCAGGAAACCTACTCCCGCCTGGACTTCGCGTATCTCATTCGGATGTCGCATTACTACGGGACGGTCGATGGACGATTCGCGCAGATCCTGCACGCCCTCGACCGCCACAACGACCAGCTGGTGGCGACTGGCCAACAGCCAGTGCGGTTGCTGGACCTGCAAAGCCAGGAGGGCGATTTCGAAAGCGAGCGGAAAAGTCTGCACAAGAATGATGTGACGGCGCATGCGGTGTTTGTCCGGAAGGAGGTGGATGGGCGGTGGTTGCGGGAGTATGTCGTGGAGGGGACGGGGCATTTTCCGCACGTGGATGATGTGGAAGAGGTTGGGGGGGTGGTTAGGGGATTCCTTGCGGAGGGGCTGGCTTGAGTGCTTGGGTCTTAGATTAGAGTGATATTATTCTGCAAGTATACTGAATATCATATGTTCTATGGTGACGGCGATAGCTAGAGCGTATACTTGAACCCGCGCAACCCCCCGATCACCAACTCCCCTTTATCCACCTTCTTATTCAGATAATGTAGTCGCAGGGACAGCAAACCCACCAACACAATGGACAAGCAGGTCAGACCGATACTGACCAAAATCCCTGGCCGGTACTCCGGCGCATCCTGCGAGCGATACACGAGCGACCCCGTCATCCCGCCGGATGCCCCGAGTCCCACGAAGATGGCACTGCAGATGGCGCGCTTCCACTGGCCGCGCACATTGTTTGCCTTTAGATTATCCAGTCAGCTACTATACTGAGATAGTATGCAAGGGCAATGACTAACCTGATACGCCATCGCGGCCGGAATATTCCCATTCGCGCCGATGGTGGTGAAGAAGCATCCCACCAGGCGGGGCGCTACGCCAGTCGTGAAGCCCTAAAGCATTGCGTTAGCACCATCATTCATCCCTACACGCTCACGAAAAGAAGATAAAAGGGAGGGGTGTACCATCAGCGGCAATCCGATCAAACACAGCACCGAATTAAACACAATAATCGGCCCACGAATCCGATAGCGATCCCCAACCCACGAGGTCGCCATCATCACAATCCCCGCGGCCGCGTACGGCGGCGCAAACAGACACAGCGACACGCCCATCGAGAACCCCATCCCATTCTGGTAGATGATCGGCAGGAAGTACGACAGAGCATACGCAGTGGTCGTACTACAGAAGTAGATCAGCCCGAAGCCCCAGATATGGATGTCGAGGCCCGCGGCCAGGTATTTGCGGAGATTAAACGGCTCGAGGGCAGCGTCAGAGCGATCCGCATCGATGCGCTGGATCACGAGCTCGTACTCGCGCGGCGAGAGGAAGCGGTTGCGCTGGGTCAGCATGCGGTCGGGGAAATCGATCAACACGAAGTAGGCGATCGCGGCCAGGACGCAGGTGATGAGGCCTTGGATGACGAAGATCCAGCGCCAGGCGGTCAGCCCTCCTAGGCCGTTCTTTCTCATGTCAGATAGGTCTATCCAGGCTTGGTGGGTTAGAGGAGCTGCTAACCATGAAGGTGATCCCATACGACAGCAACCCCGTGAAGGCTGACGCCACGCATCCCAGCAGATAGAACAAGGCGTATCGTTTCTGGATCTCAAACCGCGTGTACCACGTTGAAATCAGGTATACCGCTCCGGGGAAGAAGCCCGCCTCCAGGGCACCGATGACGATCCGGATACCGACCAGCTGGGTCCAGTCTTTGACAAAGCCCGCCGACAACTACGCCTTTCTCAGCATTCACCAGATCGATACCTGGAGAGGGAGAAACATACCATCACAGCCCCCCACACAAAACACACGCCCGAGATATACGCCACCGGCCCCAGCTTCCGGACCAAGACCGGCCCCAGCGCCTGGAAGAAGATGTACGGCGGGAAGAACGCGACGGCGATGATGCTCTGCCACAACAACCAAGCAGATTAGTCTCTCCCCTCTCTCCGGATCATCAGAGAACAACCCGAAGGGACTGAACGCACATATCTCATCCCAATCAGATGCAACTGCTTGGTCATGCCCGCCACCGACGCGGTCCCCAGATTCCCGCGATCGATCAGGGAGACCGTATGCAGTAACCCCAGCATGACAATCAACCGGCGGTCCACGCGATGGAGGATCCGACGTTCTTCCTTCGTGGCCTTGCCAGGCCGGGAACGGACAATGCCATCTTCCTCAGGGGTCTGGACATGGTCGACCGGGGCTTTAGTGCTGGAGGTGAGGGACATTGTGGGGCTGGGGAAGCATCGCAGGTTCGATAAGCGATAGCCCTACAACAAAGCTGGCTGAGCATCATAGATATAAAGGGGTGTTTCCGGGGTACGCCATCTGCTGCCTCGATGGCGAGTTTGCGCGTCGGTCTTATGGCGAGAGGTCGAGGCGACCTGCAGACCCAATGAAAGTTATCGTTCTTGAGGGGGGACCCTAGATGGAGAACGCTGGGGGCTTGATCGGTATGTGTTGACGTCGAGTAGAGGCCGTCGGCTTTCGGCGTTAAGGCCCGGTGGCGGTCTTGGAGTGTATGCTACCGCCGATGAGGCCGGGATACGTTAAGCGAGAGCAGGCAGAATGCTGCAGGTTGCTTGATAAATGTGAGTGCTGATGGCATTGGTTCCAATAGGTCGCAAGGGAAGACACAGATCATTCTGATGGTGGGAGAGAAGACGGGCTTAGGGTGCAAGTCAGAGAGGCAATGCGAAGGTGAGAGGTAGAGTTGCATGTACTGTACATAACACTGTCATCCAGCGGACCAACACCTCTGCTCAGGGGACGGGAACGAGGCTCGCTTGTGTATCTGGATGTTGAATTCTACAACCGTAAATCGCCTGACCATCAACTGTTATAGACTCCATAGACTGCGTATACGTGAGGTTTAAGGTAATGTTATATGACATATATTGGTATATATCTATTATCACAGGAAGTCTCTTATGCGCCTTCCATATAATGCTCATCACACGTATATATACATCACCCAGAAATCGTCGCATCAATACAAAAAGGGGTATGTGGAAACTTTTGCGTCGAAGAAGAGAAGGAAAGGCAGGGATGAGAAGGTCAATGAACGAGTTCGCCGATGTGCTTGATAAGCTCCTGGAACCGAACCGGCTTGGACAAGAAGAGGTCCACCCCGTGAGTGAGGGCTTCGTGGCGGACGGTAGCACTGCCCAGTCCGGTCAGAGCAATGATCACTGCGGGCTTGGCTGACGGCATGCTCGTCGGGCTAAGTTCTTCCTGTGCTTTCTCGAAGAGACGTATCTGCCGTGTAGACTCGAGACCATCCATGACCGGCATGGAAATATCTATAGCGACGTTAGCACGCAGGTCAAATGCCCGACGGGAGAATGTGCTTACCCATGAGAATGATCTGAATCAGTCCGGCATTAGCCTTGAATACCTCCAGGGCTTCCAAGCCGTTGGTTGCCGTGAAATACGACAGTTTCGCTTTCTTCATGAAGGCAACCAGCAATTTCAGGTTCACCTCATTGTCATCCACAAGGAGGACCGCAGGCGCTCGTTTCGTCGTCTCGATCGCTAAGATCTTGGTCACTGAATCCCCCTTGCTGGATGTGGTCGTCGAGACCATGGTGGTGGAGGTGGTCAGCGCAATGTCCATACCTGACGATGTCTTAGTCTGTACGTCTGTGGTGGAGGCGTGATAGGCCGCTGTGAACTTGGTTGGCTGCGTACCGGGTTCCTCCTCTAGCGTAGCATCCATTTTGGCCGTCACCGACTGCGTCTGCTGCTGCTCGCGCCGCTGAATGCAGGTCATTACCGCCGTCGCGATCTTGGTCGGTCCGCACGGCTGGCTGACAAACTCATAGATGGCAGACGAGGGGCTACGGTAACCGGTGGAGGCCATCCTCTGAGCCTCCTGTGGGGTGGGACATACGACGACTACGGGTGGTCGGCCCTTGGGCTCCTGCCCGATGGTCAAGGCCTTGCCCGCCATACTGGCCCAGGTGCTATCGACGCGACCGAAGTCCGAATGCTGCACCAGGTAGACGTCGTAGAGCGGCGCATCACTCGAATCCCACGAGACCATGCCGACTTGCATGCCAAGGTGGTCTTGACAAATGCTACTGAGCGAGGTCCGCAACAGTGCAAGCCCCTCGTCCTTCGCCCTCTCGGGCCCATTGAACCCAAGTAGCCCAATCGACTTCCCCCGAGAGAACTGCTGCGCTTTATGAATTGTGCGCGCCTCTCGATCACTACTGGGAGCCGGGCTCGGGCTCCGAAGCAGATCGACACTCACCGTTACTTCCGTACCCATTCCCCGAGTGGAATTGATATCGATTTTCCCTCCCATGGTCTGCACCGCCTGATACACAATGCTCAGTCCCAAGCCGCTTCCGGGAGACAGGGGATCCTCCTGGGAAAACGGCTTGAAGATGTTGCTTTTGAGGTACTCTTTGTCAATGCCCTGTCCGGTATCCTTCACGCTGAGGACGATCCCAGCCACCTCGTGCTTGAAAGGATCAGTAAATGGTATCCGCTTGGGCTTGGTACCAGCAGCATTGGCAGATTTCAGAGAGACCACAATGTGACCGGACCGTGTGTACTTCAAGGCGTTGCCGAAGATGTTCATCAAAATCCGTCTCCATACACCTGCCTGTGTTTCGAAGAGCCACGTCATTCCTGGTTCCACATCATAAATGACCGTCAAAGGCTCGTTTGTCCGGGGTTTCTGCGGGGTATTGCCCATTAGATAGTCACCATCCTTGTCTTGATCGGTCAGTACAGGACCCCCTTGGGCCAGGAACCCGGTGGTGGTGGCAAAGCAGTGACCCGCAAAGACCGTGTCCATGACCTCCTCGAGAACCGAGTCGAGTTGAACATCGGTGATGAGGTTGACAATGCCTTCGCTCGGTCGCTTCGTCGCCAGCGCTCGCCCGGAGTTCGCATGTCGTCGGGCCAAGGCCGGTCCTGCCTTCAAACGCCCAGATCGGGACTTGCGGGTGAACTGGTTGATCTTCGCAAAATCCAGCATGTTGTTGATGATGTCGAGCAACGAGCGACCGCAGTTCTCGATGGTTTGCACGAGAGCAACCTGCGGTGGCGTCATGCTGGAATCGGTCAGCAGCTCGGTGCTGCCGAGAATACCGTGCAAGGGACTGCGCAGTTCGTGCGAGATGCTGCTGACCAGCGTCCGATTCGCCTTGTTGGCGAGCTCGATATCCAACCGATGGATCTCGGCCATGATGCTGTTGGTAAAGGCATACAGGTAAGCCAATTCGCCGCGGGAGCTGAAAGCTCGCGGAGAGGTGGTCCACGCAAACAACCCTGAAAACCATCGATTGCGACGCGAATCCCAGACTGGGAACAGAATGACACTCCGTGCTTGAGGAAAGACCTTGTGCAAAGCCTTACACTCATCGCGGGAGGTGAGTTTTTGCCGCTTGCTTCGGAGGCCACTCTTCCCGCCCTGTGTGGCCTCTCGACGCCGATAGACAATATCCCGAGTCAGTGCACTCCCTGTCGCCCCATCACTGCCTTCGCTAGACGAGACCCATCCATTTTCGTCGATATTGAAGATCCCACCGCGGGGATGATGGTGCAGAAGCGACCGCAGATAGCTTTCGTGGAAGGACCCGACCGGAAAGCTCGCATCCTCCGGGTCGGTAGAGAGACTGAGGACCTCACAAAGCGCCGCCTCGTCCGTCTCGGTGGACGAATGACCGACGGTGGAGTGTTCGCTGTCGCTACCAGACTCGCCCGAGCCGGAAGTAGTACTGATCTCCAGATCGGAATGACGGGCCTCTCCGCTCTGCATAAGCCCGCCATACGAGCGCACACTGGCGTCAAAAAATACCACTCCCTCGACATCCAAGGATTCGCGTAGAGCGTGCGCCGCACGATTGAGGATTTCTCGGGTGCCGGTCGATAGTGTCTTGGTCAAGGGGCTCTTTTTGGTTGTTGCATTATCCGCAGTGCGGCTTCCTTCGTACCCTGTTTCCGAGTCAGCGATGTCCTGCGAATTTACCTGTTGGGATGCAAACCTGAAGGCGACGACGCTTCCTTGGGCGCGCTCGGCTCTTTCAATTCCTTCTGCTCCTTCGATTCCCGCGAATCCCGGCGCTCACGAGGGTCCCGAGGCGACGAAAACCCCGGCGTCCGTGTAGCATGGTTCCAGCGCAAGTGTAACTGTTTGTCTGCAAGGTCCCGGTTGTCGGTACTCTTGCTACGCAGCCCGAGGGGCAAGGACAGTCCCCCTTCGAGAAAGCGCCCCAGACCGGCAATCATGTTGGCTCCGCGCAGGTTCTGTTGCTGAGAACGTACCATCTCCAAATGGTTCATGATTGCGGCGGCTGTGTCCTTCATAAAACGTAGTTCCAGTTCGTCGAGGCCCGGTCGCGTCTGCCCGTCACTGACGGCAAAAGCGCCAATCACGATGCCGCGACGACTATGGATGGGCACGCCGGCGTAGAAGCGGAGAAATGGGGCGTTCACGACGTAACCGCGGTTCTTGGTTCGATCGTCCTTAGTCATGTCGGGAATGACTAGCGCAAACGGGCCCCCTCCATTGCTCAGTGACTCGTCACCGGCGTTGAGTTGTTCATAGTCGCAGACATAGTGGCAGACACCATCACACTTCTGGATGGCACTGCTCCCTAGCCAAAGAGCATCTCCATCCTTGTGGACGCGATCATCCTGAAGGCTGAGGGTACGGGTGGCTTCCGCGAGAATGTACTGAGTATGACGGTCGAAGAGGGAAATCATGCAGCGCCGAGCGTTGAGTCGCAAGGCACCAAGTTGAGCGAGGGCGGTTAGGGTGGTGTCTTGGGACGATTGAGGCAATTCTTCTTCGGCTTCCTCAGAGGAGGGGGTAGTGGGCGGGCGATGCAGCAGTCCTGGGCGTTGAGGCAATTGACAGTACCTATCAAAGGAGAGCATTGTAATCAGTCTACCGGGTTTCAATTGGAATTACGAGAGGACTAGGAGACGACTCACTTGTAGAACTCCCGCTCCTGCGCCATGCTGGCGGGATCGTGGATCACCGCCGCTTCGGACTCGAAGGACTCGGACATGGGCGCGGATATTGAAATTGCGGGGGATGAAGTGAATAAACACGACGAACCACGTTCACCAAGCTACATCCGGGGCTGCGGAATACGAGCAGAGAAAAGAAAGGGTGGGGGGGGGGAAGGAGAGGGGAGGTCCAAAAAGTAGGAAAAGAGAGCGAGGGAAGGGGAAGGAAGGGAGCGAGGGAGGCGAAGAGGCGAAAAGAAGGAGAGAAAAAGCCGGGAGGGGAAGTAAATACTACTAGCGGAGGAGGAGGAGGCAAAAGGGAAGAGAAATGTTGCTGGAACGAGCGGAAGGCGGCAAGACCAGGCACTACCACCAATACTGGGCAGAAGCCGGCATAATTCTCCGGGGGGGAAAAAGAATTATGAAGGGAGGCGGTCACAAGTTCTCCATCCATCCATCGATCGATCGCAATTATTCGACACTCTCGACACTATGGCTCTACCGGCATTTTTACTCAATCTATGAGTAGACTACGGAGTACGTACAACCTCCCTCCCCCCCCCTTTGGCGAATTGTCATCTCAGCCTCAACGTCATCGTGCCAACCGGCCCCACCAATAAAACTTGCCAACCAACAGGGCTATCCAAGATTGTCGGAGAGTGGGCTGCACGAGGTGCCAATCAATTCCCCCTTGGTCTCCGTCTCTAACAGTCGTTCCCAGTCTCTCTCAGTCTAGACCCGGCTGTCAACGCCATCGCTCCCTTTACGTCCACGCCAAGTGGGTCTGTCGAATTCCACGCGATGTTTCTGCTTGTCACTTCCAGCCAATCTGCGTGCGTCCCCGGTCTCTAGAACCTGCTCCCCATTGCCAGGGCCCCCGAATTTCGAGAGAATTTTGGCCGCATGCGAGACGGTCCTCGATTGCTCGAGATTGCTCCAGAGAACCGCTGCCTCCACTCTTCCTTCCTTTCCCCCCCCCCCCTACCTACCTAAAGATCTCTCCGGCTCGCGATCTTGCTTTAGCCCGTACGGTTGGCATCCAAGACCTCCCAATCGACCCAGGGAGACGTTTTAGACTACGATACACGAGGAGTACAAGCACCCGATATAGATATAGATGAATCGATGAAGAGTGGTGGAGAGGTGTCACGATCGACCCGCGGGTGATCGGTGCAGATGATTGCTTCTAGTTGTCTAGTTTCTCGTCGATCACCTGCCATCCGATCTTGACTTTCTTATCAACTCCATCCTCGACGTTTAGTGCCTCGACCTCTCAACCTTATTGCGCGGGGAAAGGGTAAACTGGAATGCAGCAAGGGAAAGATGGCCTTCCCTGATTCCCTTTGGAAACGTTCTATAATAAGGTTAACTGGGAATTCTGGTGGTTTCATTGCTGAGCATGCGTGCATGACATACAGTAAGTCCATACAGTGTACAGTTGTCCGGTGCTCCAAATCAATTCCGAGGTATAGTTCTTTTTTCTTCCTAGGCCACGCTGCCTCGGCTGCTGCACCACAATAGCTTTTGTCTTTCCCTCCCAGAACAGCTCTCTCCCATTCTTGCTGCTGCTTTTTCCGAGCATGTCGGACGGCGTCTCGGACCGCAACGGCGCAAACAGGCAGGTCAGGCCAGTCACCTCCCGCCGTGGCTGCTTAAACGCCAACCCTGACAAGCCACTGACGGAGGTGACGTTCCCCGGGACCACGCCTCGTCGACCCTTCTAGATTTTACCGCTGTAGGCCGAGGGATGTCCGCGACTTCCGCCATTTTCTCCTCTCCTGATCCCTCCACGCAAGGGAGCAGCAGGGAGCTCCCTTCAGAACAAAAGTCTCTAAGAAAGTTTCGAGAAGAAGTAAGGATGAGGTGTATCTGTGATCATAGTGGATCTATAGTTATTAGAGTCTTGTAATGAAGTAAGACTAGATTCTAGATCGTCCTCCCTTCCCTCCCCCCCCCGCTTCTTCCTCCTCAGCCCCATCACAACTCATGCCATCACATATTCCACGTGGGGAGGATATCACGATGATGATCCGCCGCATCCAGCCAGTTCATCTTGCTCCAGTGCGCCGGTCGCTCCAGCGCATCCACAAAATGTCTTACCGCCAGTACCATCTGGGCCGCCCAGCGCTGCGGACTGACCCTGCCCACCCCGGTGGCCAGCGGAGGGATCAGGATCCGCTCAATGCGATCGGTCGCACGCCCCCGATTCCACCCTTCTAGCTGTCCCAGCAGACTCCAGATACACTCGTACACCACCTCGCGATCCCAACTCACGCGGTCTGGCATGCGCATCGTCGGACAGAGGGCCACCCACCGACACCCCCACTCGTTGGGGGTCAAGGACTCGGGAAAGGGCACCAGGGTGCACGTTCCGGGGGGCACAAAGCCGCGCCAGCGCTCGTAGAGGACCCGCTGCGCCGCTCGCGTCAGGGTCTCGTAGGGATGGTCGGGGAGGCAGAATTTGCGGGTGATGGCATCGTCAAAGGCCCCGTCGAGGAGCCCGTAGGAGTTGGCGGGGGAAACGATCAGGTCGAAGGGGGTGGTCGCGGGCACGTCACGCAGCGATTGCCTCACAATGCGAAACTGGACTTTCGGCTCCGTCGCGTGGGCGGGCCATTGTCGCGCCAGCGCCGCCTCGAAGGCGGTCACCGACTCGTCCTCGCGGCAGAGGAGGAGGAACTCGGGGATATCTTGAAGAGACATGGTAGATGTGTAATGGTTAGTAAGTCAGTCCTCGAGGATTATAACTATGCCATGGCTGCGAATCTGTCAGCCTTGCTGTTGTTGCACTGAACCACCTGGCCACTGGCCAGTGGAGTCGCCGTCGGCGGATTAAGCCTTGCTGCTCCACCACAAACAGTGCAAACACCTCAACCAGGCACTTTCACCAGGTCTATGGATATCAGCCTCGAATGTGATGTCATAAGAGTGCGGCTTATAGTCGAGAAAAGCTGTTGGGATAGTAGCCTGGCTCGCAGATTGGGATTTGATGGAGAATGTGCCTCGCCTCCTAGTTAGAATCATTGAACGCGTCCCGCGGAAGAATATATTTAGCTCTTCATCGCCCGGCATGGAAACCAAGATCGACACAACGTAATCCTGATAGATTCATTCTCGGTGCCGATAATATAGCACTCTAGTATCTCTTTCATTATCTTGAAGTAACGAGATCATTTAATCCTGAAAGATCAATTTCTTTACTCCCGAAAGCAGTATGTAGACTCGGTTTCCATGAAGCGACTGTCCATCTGGAGCTTCAGCTCGGAAGAGAGCGGAAGGATTCCGGTCCGCACCGGGGGCAGGAACATTGTTTTCCCTCGCCTACACCGCCGAGCATGTGACAGCGCGTCATGACAACACCAACAAGCCTGCATCAACAACAACTTCAACCACAGCACTATCGCCTACCATCTGTGGTCGCTATTCAAGATCGCATTGCTTCCGACTGGCTCGCCCGGTCTGCGCATCCAATTCTGAAATCATTCTTTAAGAACCGCTTCCGACCGGTCCTTGTTCCGATTGTATGTTGCCAGACACCATTCAGTTGAAATGACGGGCCTTAGCAGCAGCGCATCGCACGAATCGACGGTCAGAAGACTCGCATGCTCCAAATTGTCGTCCTTCAACGCCTGTCTTTGTTTCTTGCCTGAGCTCAAACCATCCTCTACACACCTTTGCACGCTGGTCTCTTGACCCTGAACAGCATTCTGGACCCAAGCGAGGCTTGGCATGATCGACATCGCGGCTCTACATACTCCGCAACATGGCGATGACCGAGGTAGGTTGGCTCACATATGCCTATATACAATTCCAAAAGCATTTCACTATACGATACTGAACTCCTATAGAGGGCCTCGAACCGGTACACTGCACACGATTCTCAACAAACGAACCACAGACCTGCTGCGATGCTCCCCTCCTCAGTCCCTTTGCTCCGTCATCAGCCGTGTCCACAATCTAATACGCTCACACTCCTACAACAGCGAAGCGCTGCAGCCTGCCATTCCCATCGCAATGCCAAAGTTGGAAAAGTGGCCTGCAGTGACACCCAACTGGCCGTTACCCGCTGAGCACTGGGTGTCCCGCTCGCCGCTACACTTGACGGTGCTGCTCTGAGTCCCGGAGCTGTAGTATTCCTGCTCATCTGATCAGTACCTGTTCAAGGGGCTGGCACAGGATGCTCTACTCACCGTTCCGTAGTGAACAAAGTCGTAAGGCCACATGATGTACATGTTCTGTGTGCGCGGTCAGCGTTTTCCATTCTCTCGCCGTGGACGATCCCAAACTCACCGGGACACCGTCACCAGCATTGTTACCCCGGTTCAATGTGCCGTTCTGCGAGGTGCCAAACTCAGCAAAGGCGGAGTTGCCGATCGGGTATGCGGCCAGCGCATTGCTAATGACCGTCTTCTCAGGGAAGTTCTGCGTCAACGCAATGTACGACATGTACGTCAGGGACCCGCCCAGAGAGTGGCCGGTGGATTCCAGATCATAATCCGGGTACTTCTCCACTAGAGTCTTGACCTCGGAGATGACCGTGTCGTGAACCGAGGACCAGGGCGAGTAAATGCCATGCATGATTTGGGCGCCCGACGGGAAGTTGATGCCGGAAAGGCTGGGGGTCACCAATGTGGTGTCAACGTCGTTGGCGATGTCAGTGGCTGTAACCATCAGCATCGCAGACTCTCTGAAATCTTGCCTATGTTCACCTACCAGTGGTTGAGCCTCGCATGGCAACCGTGATGCGCTTCTTCTCTGTGGAGTAGCCAATGAAGCCCTAGGAAGGGTTAGTCCCGTGTCATGAGCATCATGATGCGGTCCATACCTGAGTGTCTGTGACCAGATCATTCAGCTGCTTCGTGATGGTCACATCAAATGCGGTGCCGATACAGCCGGTGTATGCGGCAGAGGCAAGTTGCGCAGCCCGGTGAAGCTCCGTCCATTCGGCAGTATCTGAGAAGAGGTCAGCATATCTATCGGACGACAACAGCCAAGAGGACGAACTCACCGGCGGTAGCTCGCTTCGTGGGCACGGCGCAGGCCACAGGGATCATGGCCACTCCGGCCAAGACGACGGACTTCTTGAGATGCATGGTGACTGAAGACGTGATAACGAGCGACTGTAGAGACTGAAGAGGTTGAGCTTGCTACGAAAAAAAACGAAGAGACCTAGCGGCATCTTTTATATCCTCCTCCAGGCCATGGCCAGGCCGCAATTCTCTGTCGAATTCTCTGCCATCGAGATGAAACATGAATCCGACTGCTGCACCTCGGCTTGATGAATTGCGTTGACTCCACCTAGGAGACATGTCATCCACGGATATGATATGAGCCTGGGATCTACTTAAGCTTTGCGACGAGATTGATTTCTCCATAGCACGAACCGCAGTCCTAGCTGGACGACTAGCACCACGACCTGACTGGTGCCCTGGAATCGAGCACAATCTTGACCGAGCCGATGACACAGGTTTGAGGTGCCCAGGGCCGGTGATGTCGCATCTAGAGTGAAGATTTTACCGATCATATTTTGCTGCAGTACGAGCTAGAGTACGAGCTGCAAGCCTGAAACCGGCTGGGAAAAAGTGATGGTTGTTTCAGGGGTGGAGCGCCGCTCCGCCATCTCAATTTTGAGTCAATCTGCCCTCCCCGATTCGCAGCCCACATTTCACCGACGATGCACCGGCTCTTCTCCCCCGTGAACCCTAATTTTGCAACCATTGGATATGTCTTAGCGGCTGGCAAAACCTCGGGCGCTTGGATCACGTTGTTGATGGCTGTCTTCCAGGCCTCTTCCGTTCGGTCCGGCTTCCAGCATGCTGATCGCGGCCGACGATCGCTGTTCGCGATGATGCAAGCTATCTCAACAACATGAATGAACGCACAGGGCTGTCGAGGTCCTACTTTTAGGCCTCGCATTAGCTTCACGGGCTGTGGATCCGTACATTCGGAGAAATCAATTTCCACACTTTCTTATCAGAAATTCTCTGCCTCCTTACCATTTCTATGGAAGCAATCGGTGGTAAAGCACGTTTCATCTGAACCCAATTGCACCGCCACCGGGTTTGAATGCCTGGATAGGAACCGTTCGGCCATAGGGGGTCTAAGGTTCGATGCCTCTCATCCTGCGCGGTGATTGCATCGGGCTGGATCCGATCTATCACCTTATCGCCAGTGCCAGAGCGTTCGTTTCGTTCCGCGCGTTGACGTGCCCAGTAGACTGCTGTACTTCAATCAAGCCGACGAACGGATTCTGTGGACCTTTGAAACGGGCCATCGCTTCTCATCGGGACATGCTCATTGTGAAATGCTCAACGGACCATGGTACGTTCAAACTTGGTTGACTAACGCCCACAGTTGTGGGATCATTCACCAAGCCACTACCGTCGACTACAAGCGATGTAGCAGCAGAGCTACGATGTCCATGGGTTTGCGCTCAATTGCTTTCATTGACTATGTGCTGTTCCTTCAACCAAAATCCCCGCTAGTGGGTTACTTTGAACCTTGTCATTCAAAAAGCAAGTGTCAACCCAGGAATCTCAAGGCCAAACAGAGAGAGAGAAGCAGGTCGGGCACTCAACATCACGCAGCTATTTACAGTCCATCCTTCCTCTCCCGCTTCCTCTCAATTCCAACTAGAGGTCGTCTGGTCCATAGCAGTCCACCTTTCCATGATTATCCTCTCGACCAGGAACGGCGACACTGAAGAACACAAAACTGCCCCAAACAGCAGTCAAGTCATCTGTGCCGCAGGATTTGTCTAGTACGCGATCAAGCTTCCACCACCGGGCAAGGAGGCATTAGCCGACCCGAGCCACGAGTTGGCTGAGGACGACTTATTGTAGTAGATGCTGTACCCCTGGCTGATGATGTTACTGAAGGAGGTATCTGCGTCAGTGAAGTTCTGCAGATAGACACTCTGAGTCAGAGTCCAGTTCGAAGTGGCATCGAGCGAGACGCCCAAGTACCCCTTGCCGCGACCATACACAGCAGCTCCGGTCCAGCTGGAATAGTCTGTTAAGCTCCAAGCAATGAGACTGCTGTTGTACGCGACAATGTCGCCTGTCAGAGTCGACCCCGACACGGTCACGGTCACCTCGGCCGGTTGGATACTGGAATTCTCCTCATAACCGGCGAAATGGTCGAACGCCTGAGTCACCTGCGAGGTGTTGGCCAGAACCAGAACACCGGAAGTGGTGTTCAGCGTGGTGGCGACCAGTTCGGCCTCGGCGATGATATTGCCGAACCACAACGCGGGCATGTCGTCCCCAAGAGTGGTCAACCGGGAATTCGTGAAGCTCAGCGAAGCGCCACTGCTGCGTGAAGAAGAAGAAAAGAGGATGGTACCGGCGAGCAGGCCCGCGGTGAGGTCGACGTTGGTGAAGACCGACTTCTGCACCCCATCGGAGAACAGGCTCGGAGCGTTTTCGGCATGTCCGATCACATTGGTGCCATAGGTCTCCCCCAGAGTGTAGAAGATGGCACTTCCGATGCCAGCTGTGTGGGCGACGGCGTCGGTGATGTGCAGGTATCCGGCTGGACTGTCTCCGGAGAAGGCCGAGCTGCGCTCGCCGCCCGAGAAATGGCGGATGTTATTGGCCACAAAAGTGCCGTTGCCGCCGGCGTATAAGCCATGCGACACAGGTCCGGAGCTGTAGAGATCGGTGTCGTTGACATAGACGATGGTGCCGGTGCCGTAAGCATAGATGTTGGCAGCTCCGTTGTGGACCGTCACGTTGGCATGGTCGATGTACGCGGTCGATCGATTGGCGATGTTGATTGCCGCGTTGACGCCGAAGAAACTGGCCTGGTTCAGCCATGTGCTGTAGCCATACTTGATCACATCGCTGAAGGAGAGGTTCACAGCTGATCCCTCCGTGCCGACGAGAACGCTGGTGTCATTGGCATCGACCGTAAGAGTGACGTGTGCCAGCTCGACATCCTCCTCGAAGTAATAATATGGTCCAGTGATATTGTAGATCAGGTACTGCGCGCCGCCGTTGTCGGTGGTGTAATCAGCGATTAGAGTGTTGTCCGCAGCATCAGCAGTCACATCAGCGGAGTCGCTGGGGTCCCAGACCGTGATAGAAGCAAAGACGAGCGGTAGACACGACAGAAAAAGCACCGTGAGAGACGCCATGGCTGATCTCAATGTGGAGTCTGTGATCAGGTAGTGGTGGAAGGCATCTGCAGGCAGTTGGAAGCAACTTAAGTTATATACCATCCCTGCCTTGTGCTCGCAATGGCCTGGGAGTAAACCTGACCTCCACATGTCTTAGCATGATGAGTGAAAAGCAGTGGGGCCGTAAGACTGATTTTCATCATTAAGCAATGCTCGGGAGAAAGCTGGAGACAGCACCATCTGCCCGAAAAGGGAGCCAGCAGATTGCACTGTACTGAACGTACACTACCATGTACATCTTCTCATCCTCGACCACACGAACCGAAAGCGGCAGCCTTCACTCTTGCAATTCGACCCAGCTGTCGTTGTCAAGCACATCAACTTGCCCCAGACATGCCGAAATCTGATGTGGAGCCGACGAAACAGGACCGGTTGGCGCGTCCGACCACCTACAATCTTCACCACCACCTTCAAAACGCGGGGTATGGGGTAGGGCTGGTAAGTCTTCTTTCAGGATAGGCGCTTCTTGGCTTCGTTAGCGCTTCATCTAAGTTGCCGGTCTGGATCCTAAGAGCTGACGCGTTCAAAGTAGCTCCTGCCAAAAGTGCCGGGACGTGGACAGCTTCGCACGAGCATGTCAATTGTCCAGGCAATGAGATTGATTGCAATTGAGATTTCTCCCGTTGTCCGGTGATGGGAGTCAATTCTCCAGGGTGCATACAATTTGATCACTGGTGCAGATCACTCTATCCCACATAAACGTCTCCACCCCATGCACGAACATTAGGCTCTCCTAGACAAGCACTTCCCAATAGGTGACCCAACCACTTGTATCGTACATCCCGATTCGCCATTGTTTGGTGCGCTCCCGAAAGACGATGATCTGAGCGCTATCATGAGCAATAAGGGAGATGCCCGACCCAGACCGACGATCCCAGCCGGTCCTCCCACTCCAGCTATTCCCTTCATACGAGAAGCGGTCCATAACTATCAGCGCCCTCTCAGGAACCGCGTCCTGTGGGGTGATGAATGGCAGATACTCAACCTCGCCCGACTCGAGCCACTCCGTATCCGAATCGGTTGGCGTCGCCTCCTCCTCGGCATTTTCTCAGCTCGGATCTGGTGCAGTATACACCGTCACATCCCCGCCGGCAGCAGCGATGGCTTGAATTCCCCATCTCCCCCGGGTTCTCGACACAAAAGGTTGTCGATATCTGCTTTTCGCCACCCCGGCCGTCAACTTGGCTGGCTGAATAGCTCATCGCCAAACCCTCCCTTATCACACCGAAAGTGCGGGGCACGAGGGTGGTGACCTCACAGAAAGCAAGTCTGCGTTCAAAGCGTGCACTCACAGCGCGTACCAAGTTTCTCTTCACGAAGCCACCTGAGAAATTCAAGTCAATAGGTAGAGAGGATTGCGATGATGGCACTCGGACTAATGCACGCAATCGGGGTTCTGTATGTGCGGGGCCTGGGTCTGGAATAGATTCCGGCTATAACACCTGCATAGACTCTAAGTGAAGAAAAGGCAGCCAGAAAAGTGCAACTAAGGCCAGCAGCGTTTCTCCCTGGCTGCGACATTTGAACCTTCAGAGACTGACTTAGTGATCTGAGGACTGATTTTTCCGCGATTAGGGCTGGTTCGGAGGAGCGGGCAAATGCGGACTCGAGACGGCTCGGGCCTTCCGCTGATAAAAGAACACCCGAACCACGGAATGAATTTCTCGATTTCAACTAATGGGAACAATCAAGGTAGATGGGAGAGTAGAATACAGTCGAGGCCACAAATACCGCCAGAATACGGCTGTTCACGTCCGTGAGATGGGGGCCGTATTGAGGGGACTGATTGGCCTCCTTGACCCGCGATCGACAGCTGATATGCGGAAATCAAGCAATTCTCCACTTATCTACGATCGCTTATTTCAATCCTTCGCCAATCTCGATCTTCATAGGGCGATAAGTCAAGGCAATGGAGCAGATGTCAGCACTACTGACACTACTGACATTTTCCGCCCCCAACGCAAGGGGTTAAGTAAACGTTACCTGGCTGTGCGTGCGTATGACGACGACTGCGCCCCTTTCACCACCAAGGAATCTTTCTCTCCTTCCTCTCCACTTTCTTCTTTACATTCTTCCCCCGGTCGCGCGCGCGCTCTCTCTCTGTCTCTCTCTCTTCCTGCCTTCACATCCAAGGTCGAATGTGATGTGACCATGCAACGAATATCTCTACTCGTCCTCGCCGTCCTCGACGCGACGTACGCAGCCAGTCCCTATGTGATGAACTGGTCCTCCCAGGCCTACGGCCCCGACGGTCCATGGCAAGCAGTGACGGTGGAGGTTGGCAGCAATAAACAACCGGTGGCATTGTACCCAGGCGCGACTTACACCACCACCATCCTGGCGGACTCCATCTGCACCAACAAGACCGTTTCCGCGACATGCTATGCTTCCCAAGCCGGAACGTACAACCAAACCGAATCAACCTCAGCCCACCTTCTGAGCAAGAGTTCCTGGGAAACACTGTACTGGGCGGTGGAAGGCAAAGGTATTGAAGAAGATCTTGGGGATCAAATCTCATTCGGTCCGACCGTCCCCAACGTCAGCATTCAGGCCATCGACCAGACCTACCAGACCTATCCGAACGGCAAGGCGTATCCAGTGCAAGTGGGAAACCTGGCCCTAGGGGCCCCGTGGTCGACTGCTACCGTCGACAATGTCACTCTGAACATGATCACCCCGTGGCTTTACAACTCCGGCGGGGACAATGCCATTCCCTCGTACTCATACGGCATGCACATCGGATCGGTCAGCCCAGCGATCCCAGCGTCCCTGGTCTTGGGCGGATACGACCAGAGCCGCGTCCTCGGAACTGTCAGTGCACAGTCGATCACCAGCACAAGCGGCACATTTCAGATCTCCCTTAAAGACATTGGCCTTGGATTAATTGGAAACAATACACCAGCAGGCTTCACAAGCCAGGGGGGTTTATTCCAGCACGGCGAGGGGGAATCCACGGCCGAAGTGGTCACCATCGACCCGACCAAGCCCTACATGTACCTCCCGGAGGCGACCTGCAATGCGATCACCGCCTCGCTCCCAGTCTCCTTCAACCAAAGCCTGGGGTTGTATTTCTGGGACACCACCAGCAGCAACTACGCCAATCTCACCTCCTCCGCGACTTACCTCTCCTTCACCTTCAGCCTCAACAACGCCACCAGCCAGAATATTACCATCAAGGTTCCCCTCGCGCAGCTCGCCCTGACGCTGCAAGAACCACTGGTCGAACAAAACCAGACCTACTTCCCCTGCTTCCTCTCCACCGATACCCCTGTCCTAGGCCGGGCCTTCTTACAATCCGCCTTCGTCGGTGTCAATTACCACGAAGGCGCCAACTCCGGCACATGGTTCCTCGCGCAAGCGCCGGGACCCTCCGTCTCGAACGCAGCCATCACGACCATCACCGTTTCCGCCAAGTCGATCGCCGGCACCAACGCCTCGTGGGAGACCAGTTGGGCCGAATACTTCCATCTCGACACCACCACCACGTCTCAGAACACCACCACGGTGGCCAGCGAAAGTGGTGGACTCAGCGCTGGGGCGAAAGCGGGCATTGGCGTTGGGGTTGGAGTCGGGGGGGCGCTGGTCATCGCCGCGGTGGTGCTGTGGATGATGCGGCGGAAACAGCGCCAGCGCCAGAATGCAGGCGAGAAACGAAATCCCGGGGAGGGGGGATTTGTGGAATTGCCTGCGCGCGTGACGGAGGGGCCGCCCAGGGAGTTGGACACAAAGAAACAGATGCAGGCGCGCGAGTTAGCAGGGGCGGAACCGCCACGGTATGAGCTGGAGTAGGTGGCATCGCGTTGGCACGGTCTGTGGAATCGATGATTGGTTTTATGTAATGATATGAAGATACCAAGAATGAAAGACAGTTGGATGAGCAAACAGTTGCGGCTGTACTCTCTTGGCTCGAGAATGGATCAGAAGCAGCCATGCTAAGACAGCAAAGCATGCGAGTTTGTGCTTTTGAATACTTAAGTGACTCATGACACTCAATTTTGAACAATCGAAGAGAAAAGGAGGGTGGTAAGCATTGCCTACCCGATGGCGGAGCCAGTGCTCTATCCCTGTCATGACTTCCTTGGTGACCTTTGCTGATGCCGGAGAATACCTCTTGGTTCCTGCTTTAACAGACGATGCAATGGCATCTAAGAAAAGACCCTTGCCTTTTCACACGTTATGTTGCCCTATCTTTGTTGAAGAGTCGTCCTCTTCGTTCTAGTCCAGCAGGCTTTCCTTGTTCCGATCTCTCCGTCCTCCACATGATAAAGACTGCATAGTAGCCCATAAAGGCCCATGTCCAGCAAGAGCAGCCCTCGTCTTCCAGAGCTTGAGATATAAAAGCCATATCCAACCCTACCATGTATCCCTCGCCTCACCATCGCCTCCAACACACCATCAGAGACGTAAAAGCTAACCCTTCCAAACAAAAGCCCCAACAACACCCCACCATGCATCTAAGTCCATTTACCCCCCGAGCTCAGCTCCTCCGCGAGGTGAAACAGCTGCTAACCACCCACCAGGTCTGCGGCGTCGCGCTCGACGCCTCCAGCCCGCGCACCGAGCGTACCGACGCTATCGCAATCCCGGAAGCCATTCCGGAAGACGCCATCCTCATCCTCTGCCCCAACATGAACGTCTGCAGCGAGGCCTGGTGGCTGCTGTGAGCCTTCCACCTGGGCGCAGCTCCGTGTAGGGCAATCCCCTCCTCGCCTCCGAATTTCCGGTGCAGCAGCGGGAGAGGGCGGACGAGGCCCGGTGGGCCGGGTGCATGGTGTTTCCGATGGCGCAGCATTATGTACGCGGGCAGGAGGTCAAGGTGATTGTCCTCGAGGCGCCGGGAGCGGTGCCACCTCCGATTATCTGGTGAGGGAGCGTTCATCTGGCGGACTCCTGTTGTGATTTTCGACGGTGGGCTAACTTGTTTTTCTTCAATGATATAGACTTTCAAGATTTCCTTTGCTGTGCTTGTTTCAGCTTTTGCTTTATTGCCACTCAAATCCAAGCATTTCTCATAGCATTCCTCGTAGCATTCCTCGATGGATAAGGTGCCCTGGTGCCTCTGGTTTAGGATCTGATGGCTGTTATCATAGGGGTCTCCCAGAGCTCGGACTCGGAGTTGTTACTGTCCTGCACATCAAGTTAACGGTATTCGACCGACTGAGACGGGAAGCATGCGACCATACCCCGGACCATATAGCAAACAAGGTATCTGTATCCATGGAATATGTCTGAGCGGAGCAGTGGTGGAAACCGTGGGAACAAAAAAGAAGCATGTTGTGATATGCACCGAATGGGGTTTGAACCCACGACCTTCGCATTACGAGTGCGACGCTCTACCACTGAGCCACCGGTGCTTATCTAATGACCAGTTTATCTCTCAGAAACCTATGTCGTCTTGTGGCTCTCAATCTAGCAAAAAATCTAACACCTTACTTGATTTTGCTAAATGTATGTTGCATTTCACCTCCCACAAGCAAGCTTCGAATGATTTGCAGGCCGAGGACACTTTTCTCATGTTTGACTCTGCAGGAGGCTCTCTTGAAACTAAACTTGTACACAATTCGGAATGCCTCGGACCCGAGAGGTAAGAATTGACGTACCATCAAGAGAGATTTCGCAAGCAAGAAAATATCCATAAATTGAGAATACGAGGTGTAGGGCTGTGAGTGAAAAGCTCACTTCTTGTACCATTTATTTTGCTATCTGGGGATGAACGGCCTACTTGGGGCTATTGTGGAATGACTGGAGTGAATGGAGAGCTTCGCTAAGGTGCTTTGTGTAGCTAACTGGGATAAGAACGACTTGTATCAAGAAAAAGGCGAGAGAAGGGCAAGAAGAAGGTAAACGGATCAGAAGTGAAGAAGCTGTCACAGAGCAAGAACAACAGAGGCATTGCATATATTAGCCTGGGTATAACTGCACCGTGACCTCACAGTGAGCAAGATTAGCACACTGCATACGCCGGAGGCCGCCGTGTAGTGCCAGAGCGATACAAAGACGAAAATCCCGCGTTCCCACCATACTTCACATAGCCACCCTTGGATCTCCGCCGGCAATTATTGTAGATTCGATTGCAAGTCTGTCGTTGAGCGGTGAACCGCCGAGAACGACAAGTACTGGTGTTGCAGATGACGAAGACAGCGTTTCCATAGCTGTACAGCCGGCAGTTAGGACTTCCTCGGCGGGCTGCAGGTGGCAGATTCACGGAAGTAGGGACAGTTCGACTGCAAAGCTCGCTGACGCTGGCATAGGTGGGTATCTCATTGGCGCAGGTCAACTCATCTCGTGCCACATCCATCACTTGGTCTTCTTCTTCGCCTTCCTCCTCCTCCTCCTCCTCCTCGTCCTCCACCTCCTCATCGGGTAAATCTTGAGCCACAGCAGCCACAGTAGCATTATTGGCATCCAAGACCTCCATGTAGCAAGCAACGCCATCCGATCCAGTGTCGATCTCACTTGCGGCAAGATCGTCACAAAGCGCAAGCGGGGTGTCACTGACGGCCGCCGCCATTGTCATTCTTGTCAGCGTCACCCCCATCATCATCATCATCATCATCAGACAGAGAAATGAGATCCAGCGGGTGCACGGGGATGGTGCCATCTTCGACCAGGTCTTGGAACTCCGAGGAGCCCAATAACGCCGAGTGAATCACGGTGTGGTCGGATCGGTTCTGGGCTTCGATCTCGGGACGAGTCAGATGAAGGAGGTGCTCGAGAAGAGAGAAAGGAAGAATCACAACGCCGAAGCCCTCGATTCTGAAACCGAGTCCGTCCTCGCTGTTGCCGGGTGGCTGGTTGTCGGACATTTTGTGCTCGAGAGAGGGCCGGATCGTGCCTTTTATGCGTTTCTGTGGAGAGGGAGAGCTTGGAGGATCGTGTATGTAGTTGATGGAAGATGGGGAGTAGGAGAGGCGATGAAAGAAGCGGGGTGAGGATAGAAGAGGGGTTGTTGGGTCAGAGTTACACAGCAGGTCTGTTCAGTGAATCAGCTCGACAGGTCAGACGTCGATATTGCCTGGTGGCAGGGACAGGACGGCTACGAGATTTATTTCCGAAATATGCTTAAGATTCACCGTAAGATGTCATGCCAGAGGACGAAGAATGGTATGCAAACATTCTCTAGTACACCCGCATCACAGAGGCTAACAAGGTTATGATTATGGCGGTCATAACCTACGCATAGCGGCTGTTTACGTGGATTTCCTTCGAATTTGGCTAGGTTTCAGAACTACCTATCTATTCAATATCGAGCCTCCTCTTTGCTATCCATCACAGTATCTGGAACACAAGACAGAAGGGCTCACTGAAGTTGTACGAGGTAATCGGCACTGCAAGGCATCAACAATCTCCTTCCTGATTAGGCACAGGACAGAAGGAGCCGAGAATTAGCTTATATGCCGGTAGCCTCTCTTGTATACTTGGAGGAAAAGATTGCCATTGTAGATGTTGGAGCTGAAAGCTGTCGCAGATCCTTGTCCTTGCTGCCTAGGCCAAGCCGACAACCATCTAGGATAGAATTCCTCGCTTGGTTACCAAGGCTCGCACCTTCATGTCATGGTGAAACATTGGCCCTGTTCAGAGGGTAATGCGGGACGTCTCTGGTTGGGGGCCTTATGCAGGGTGCACTCTACAGGTCAATTCATGAAATAATCGTACTGAAGTCAACATGGATGAAAACACTGCGTGACGTTTTCGACTCTAAGATCATCGACCTGTCTCTATTGGAGGACCTGCTTCCATGTGAAAGAATACTGCAAGGAAGCAAGGTTGTTCCCAGCTTTGCGTGCTTCGCGGAGCGTAAGCTGCAGCTGAAAGATCTGACCATGCAGGGCTGCTACACTAAGACAAAGGTCATGTAGAATATTCATTATGCAAGGGTGGACATTATTAACTAAGACGGTAATTCAATGACAGATCTCGGCTACCTGCACAGCCATATACGCCATCACAACCACCGAGCAAACCAGTCCAGCACCTGCTTCTCCGAATCCTCCAGACAAGCCCTCTCCAAGGGATCATCGGGATTCCCCCTAACCGCAAACCCGTGCCTACCCGGCTTGTACACCTTGTGTTGAATCTCCGGCAGTTGTCTCTCCTTCTGCCTCTCCTTCTCATGTACCTCTTCCACCTGGCCCATGATGGCAATGTTGACTCCCTGATCCTCCAACCCCCATCCGACACTCGTCGGAACTACCAGATCCTCGACATCATCCGGTAACGCGACATGGCTGGGATGCAGCGCGACCACTGCATCCACGAGAGGGACCTTCTTCCCGTCCTGCCCCTCAATCCCATTCCTTTCCAACCCAGCCCGGAGCGCGTACTTGCCGCCCCAGCAGAACCCGACCATCCCAATCTTCCGATCGGCCGGGGTATCCCGTCGCAAGTTGGCCAGGAAGTCAAAGCACACCTTGTGGGTATGGGCCTCGCGATGTCTTCTCCACCACAGCAGAAAGGCTGGCGCGGCTGCTAGAATGCCCGTGTACTTGGCTAGAGTAGACTGCTTGCTCGCGTCGACGGGAAGTAATACGTCGGCCGTCTTGAGGGGAACAGGATCGCCCTCGAAGAAGTCCGGGAGGTAGACGAGGTAGTTGCCGGACTTGGCGTAAGCGTCGGCGATAAGACGGTTGTTGGGGAGAGGAAGGCCGAAGATATCGGAGTAGACGACAATGATAGCACGAGGGTTGGTGCGGTTGCCGGTCACGTAGACGTTGAGTCCGTGGAGCGATTCTTCGCTGCCAACGGGTTGGCCGGCGTGAATGGTGCCTTTGATGCATTCGCAGGAGGGGGCATCCATTTTGATATATGTTTGGATGGTTCAAGAGGAAATATTGGAAATATTGTGAGTCTAATGTGAGGATGACTTGAATGTGATCATGGAGGAAAAAGGATAGGGGAATTATATAGAAGCTGAGATCGGGTGGATCTCGCGTGGTTCTCGTCTACTTCTCGGAGAGCCAAAGACGGCGGGGAGGCGGGGCATCAGACCAAGCCGGGTTAGGCTGGGGTCTGAAATCTTATCTTGGACTCCCCCGAGAATCGCGCGATAAGCCAGCCATCCTCCCGTCACCAACACCAGCAACACCACGCTGTCATGCGAGTGCACCATGTCGCCCACTGTGCTAACCCCTGAGTCGGTCTCCGAAGTTCGCGCGAATGCATCAATCACCCCCACCAAACCGCGCAGCTGTCTGGTCTGTCGCCAGCGCAAGGTGCGCTGCGATAAACAGTCGCCTTGCTCCAACTGCCGTCGCGGTACGATCGCCTGCATCTCGCCCTCCACCATCGACCATCCCCCGAGATGGGCCCGTCGCCTGAAAGAACCTCCATCAACCAACCCGATCCCTGCGACTATTGCCAGAGACAATAGCATGAGGGTAGACCAGCTGATGGATAGGGTGAACACACTGGAGAGCCTGGTTCAAGAACTGAAGCACCAGTTGGGACAGCCGTTGCCCCCCGAGTCCTCTGATAAGGCCAGCGTAACTGGCAGCCACTCATCCGGCCGCTCAACTCGCGAGGACCATGCGAGTGAATCCTCTTCCAAGGCGGGCACCAATAACGTTCACACCCAGGTCGGACGGCTGGTCCTGCAGGATGAGAGTCACAGCCGCTATGTAAGCAGCAGCTTCTGGTCCCGTGTTGATGACGAGGTGCGTGAGTGTCGGTGCTGCAGATTAACACGAGGCCTCCTCTAACGGGCACAAAGCTTAATGGGCTAAGAATGGCCGCCACCAACACCTTATTAGATGACGACTCCGACAGCCCAGACCACGAATCCCCCGGCCAACAACCGTCGGTTTCCCAATCAGAACGGACGGCAGCAGAACGCCATGCATTCATTTTCGCACTGGATCTGAATCCCGCCAATTCAGACCTCCGCGAGCTTCACCCCTTGCCATCACAGGTTCCCTTCCTGCTGGAGACCTTCGGGGAGAATGTGAACTATTTCTTAGGGATTGTGCACATGCCGACCGTCTCGGATGTGGTCCGCGATTGGCGCAAAAGCGGCATGAAGTCTCTCTCGCCCTCCAATGAGGCTCTACTCTTTGCAATCTACTATGCCACAATAGCTTCGATGGAAGAGGAGGATGTAGGATCTTTCCCCTCGCTGCTGCCCCATGTCGGTTGCTGACCAAAGCAGGTGATGACCAATTTTGGGGCCTCCAAGTACGAACTGAATCTCAAATATCGTCGAGGGCTGGAGCAGGCTCTTGCTAAACCCGATTTCCTGAATGCTCCCGACATCGTCCTTGTGCAAGCATTCACCATCTTCCTCTATCTCTCCCGTCGATACGATAGCCCTAGGTACATATGGATGATGACCGGGTTTGTGATTCGGATGGCTCATTACCTGGGTCTGCATCGCGACGGCGCTCACTTCGATCGCTTCACCCCGTATGATGTTGAGCGGCGCCGCCGGGCGTGGTGGGGTGTGTGCCTGTTGGATATACGAGCCTCCGAAGATCAAGGGACAGATTTAACTATCATGCAAGGGAGCTTCGACACGAAACTCCCCCTCAACATTAACGACAGTGACATCAGCTCTGACACTAAAGAAACGCCTCTCGAGCGACAAGGCCTAACAGACATGTCCGTTCCCCGACTCTCAGCACACATGACTAACATCATGCGAGACATGATGAGCCGTGGAATTGCGGATGGGGTTGAGGGCATGCAGGAGCAAAGCCGCTCGGTGGACGAGATCTATCGCAAGCTCGACGAAGAGTACCTGCAACGCACGGCCGGGTCTACTAGTATCGTATCCTGGGTCGCTGTTAACCTGGTTCGCATGGTGATGGCCAAGATGACGCTGATTGTCTTTCTGCCTGTCTTGTTCTCTTCTCCCAGCGAGAAGCTGACGGAAGAGATCAGAACCAGGCTGCTGTGTGCAGCTATTGAAGTGGCAGAGTACAATCACGCACTCAACGCTGAACATTCCGGTCGCCACCTGCGCTGGCTGTATCAAACGTGCACACACTGGCATGCAATTGTGTACCTGTTGATCGAGATCTCACGTCGTCCGTGGTCACCGTTCGTCGAACGGGCGTGGACCGCCCTGCACAGCAGCTGGTTGATTCCTGCGCCGTCGCCGACCGCCGGGAGGCGGGGCATGTGGATTCCTCTTCGGAAGCTGATGGAAAAAGCGCGACGGCATCGTGACGCTGAGATCACTCGACTGCGGTGTGATCAGGTGGCTGTTGTCAAGCTTGAACTCGAGGCCCAGAATGCTCCTACACCATCCAGCCCTGGACTCCTGGGCGCAGGACCCGTCAGCGAGGCTTACCGTCAGCGGTGGCGCCAGCTGGTTACTACACCCGTGGCGGAAAACTCTGCGCCTGCACTGGCTACCATCAATGTGGCTATGCCCTCTATCGATGCCACAATTGCTGCCGATGGCGCCAGCTCAGGATTGATGATGCCAGATACGCAGGCGGCCGCTCCCATGGGGCCCACGGCTGATTATTTGTACGGCATCTCCGCTGCGGTTACGAATCCCGCCATTGACTTCGCCTCCGCCCCTTGGACGACGTCATCAGACGACGTAGTCCAGACTTTGGATATGGGCCCTGTGGATGCTAGCATGGATATTGATAGCGATATGGACTGGCATAATTGGATCGAGTCGGCGAAGGGCATGGAGTCGGCTGCAGGAGATAATCTCTCCTCATGGTATAGAGCTCGTGATGAAGGAAGTGTATAACGGGGCTCGAAACAGCTGAGGTTCATGATTTTTCAATTTCTTTCGAAGCACTACAAGGGCTGTTCTGAAGATGATTAATGCTAGACGATCACGTGATTATACCGGTCATTCCGTCAATGCCACGCTATGCTATTCTGGGTAAGCGTCGGTATCCCATCGCTCTCCCATCGATTTCTGCTCTCTTTGCATATCATCCTGAGTCGACTCTTTTCACCTGCTACCTTGGACTGATGATCTTACAGCAAGTAACATGTGAGAGGACATAAAAGCACAAAATTTGTGATATACTGGAGTGTTCGTGTTAAGAGCGCCCGAGGAAGAACGTTTCCATCTAAGTTTCCACCTTGAATCGGCCATCCAGCTCATCCTCAACCTACTTCTGTGACAATCAGTATCACCTCTGATCTCAGCACGACAGCAATGGATCTAGAGTCCTTCTCTTGCTCGCATCCAGGCTGTGGACGAAGCTACCGGCGAAAGGAACATCTTACACGCCATACTGCCAGCCATCTCCAACCTTCTGCCGCAGCTTGTCCATTCTGTGACAAGACCTTCTCTCGCAAGTAAGCTCTCTTTCTAGTAGAAATACTACAGAGATATGAACTCGACTGATACGGATTCTAATAGCGACACCCTCCGTCACCACGTCCGGCACAATCACCACGACAAAAAACTGAATTCTTCCAGAGCTCTCAAGGCCTGCGATAACTGCCGGTCTCGCAGGACCCGCTGCGACGGAAGCGCCCCGTGCACGCCTTGTCAGCAACGAGGGATGCAATGCTCCCTGCAATGCCATCAAACCATACGACCAGAGCTTGAGTCCGATTTTAACATCCCCAAACACTCATCTGCGTCTGCAGAGGCTTCTGGGATCTCAATTTCCCAACACGACCCACCTATGCCCGGCCAAGGCCCCATCGATATTGATCCCTACCTCGAAGCCTACTTCTCCAAATTCCACCCCATCTGGCCCTTTGTGCACCGTCCCACCTTCTATTTGGTCCACGAACCCCTGTTCCTCCTGCAATCGATCACGATGATCGGCCTTTGGGTCACCGAAGACACGAAGTCACAGCAAGCTGCAGTTGAGCTGCACGAAAGGTTGAGCTTATCCATTTACGAGCAAAGAGTTCGTCGCCCCTTCGATAGTCATCGTCATCCGTTGCATCAATACTGATCAACCCAGGTAAAATGGCAAACCCCCGACCTATCCCCCAACCACCAATCTTGGCCAATCGCCACCTACCAAGGCATCCTCCTCAACATCATCTTCGCGCTGATCTCGGCTCCCCCACACCCCCTCAATCTGCAACTCACCCGCACACTGCCACCTCTGCAATTCAAACTCCTTCTCGCGCTGATCCAAACCTGCCGCGAAAAGGACATGTTCTCGTACCACACGATGCGCGCCCATTTCGCACAGGATACCGTGCCAGAGGTATACATCTGGCTTGGGATTGAGGAAGTCAAGCGCTTCGCCCTAGCGCTGCACAGGGTCTGTAGGATGGTAGGAGTGGATGGGCATGGGCCTCATCGCCGTGCGACCGAGCCAAATCTTCTCTCATTGACGGAGCTGCGATTTGCCATGCCCGAACGGGACGGTCTGTGGGACGTGGGCTCGGAATTAGCGGAGTGGCTGGCGAGGGAGAATGTGAGCGACTACGCGGAGAGGAATCGTGAGGTGGATTGGATCTCGACTGCTGCGCGGGTGCTTCGTAGGGAGGGGGCGGCGTTTGGGTTGGTTTGATTCCTTCGGCTTCCGACGGGACTGTGGGCTTTCCATGAGTGCCAGTACATATTCAGGCCTATTTAATCAGCATAACCTTTATGCCTCGACTGATTATGACAGCTGTTAAGGCGCTTGCACCCTCGGAAGGGTCTCATTTTCAGACAGCTGTGAAAAGGGGGAGCGGCGGCGTCGCCACCAGCTGCAAGTTGCAGCGACTCCGCCCGCTGCACAGGGCACGATGATTGCATCATGTGTTTGCACTGCTGAGGGTGTACCGCAGCCCTTGTCACAGAATATTGCCGACAGCTGCAGGCCCACTAGACGTGGGTAGGACCGTTACTTGTCAGTCTTCGGCCGGGATTGTAAACCAATAGGCCTAAATAAACACCCGAGTTGAGATCGTGCGCTAGCCACGGACACGATCGCAAATCTCTGATGGATATGTCTCCGAATTTGGTGACTGGCTGATGAGTGTTCTCACGACCCATATTCTACTTCTTCTCGTTCTGTTTCTTATCATCATAATTCTTAATGTTACAGACATAATCGGACTTGACAAGGCTGTAGGTCAAGGTTTCGACAAGGACAACCTAGCCGAGACAACTCAGAACAGCACAAGCACAGAACCATGGGAAAAAGTTCGGGTCTCAGGGCTAGACGAGTCTCTTCACTGCATGGGTCACTCATTAGACTAGACTACCGCCTCCACAGCAGTCATGCAATTCCATGCCGGCTGGAACCGATGCGGACCACCACGAGGCATCCCACCTGAAGTGCCGTGTCTGTCTGTCTGTCTGTCACTGCTGCAGTGCCAAAATACAAAGCTCCAGGCAAAGCGCGCAAGGCCCCGGTTTGGGACGAGGCCCTGGCGCTAGTGACCAACACACCGACCCACTTCACGGGACTATCAGATGATTCTAGCCCAGGTAAGGGTCTTGGCAGGTGAAAATTTTTCTCCTGCAGACCCTGTCCATATCTCAGTCTATACTTCGTGGAGATTTGGTGCTATGTGATGGATCATGACAGAGGCGTAAGACCTTGATCAGATTAGATGCATGAAGGACAAGATCTTTCAAGCCTACCCACTAATGCTAGTTACATGGTACGCTGGGCACCACAATACTCTGTATGTAAGATGGATCTAATCAGATGCTCCGACTGATGAGTAATCGGCTTACAGAGTGTCCGGTCAGCTTTGCTCGAGTGGAGACGAAGCCTTGGACTATGGATGGTACTGTAGTGTACAGTGGTAGAATCAGCCGACATGATGGCTGAAAATTACCTAAAGCTGACCGAATCCCAGCCGATGGCGTTTGCCGGGTTCAAAACTGTCGAGATTATGTGTTTGGCTGTATTCCTGAATCCGACATCGCAAATCGTCACTTCACTGCCCAGTACCTCAAGCATCAATGCAAAGAGTGATGTATTGAGTTCCAACCAAGAACGCAGGGGAAGATCAGTGGCGCCGTGCGAGTCGCTGATCAGCGGCAATTGCAGGAAGGGTCTCGTGCCATTCGCCGCGTTTGCCGGGTGGGCCAAGGCCCTTTCAAGCTATGGGAGCCCAAGTGAGGTCGGAGATGTCCGTTCACGCAAAGCATGAGCAAATAAGCTATGTTGACCACGAGGAAAAGGGCAAAAAATTTTTTTGCATTGTTGGGTGCAATTGGCTCTGAGGGAAAAGTCGGTCCGCCCGGACTTGGCCGGATGCGGATGGCAGCTGATTGGGTCGGGTCTTATCAGATCCATCCATCCCGTTTATCTGATGCGCTTATCCCTTGGGATGGGTTTTACACCCACGCACCGTGACGGCGCACTATGCCCACGGAAGGCTGGGCTGGCTGCATCTGCTCGTATTGCCACGACCCATATCTCAGGTGGTCCAACATGCAAAGTTGGGGGCTAAAGGCTAGCGTGCAGGTGCAACCACCAAAAACCCCGGCTAAGAAAGTCAAGCAAGTCAAGCAAGTTGATAAAGTCAATGAAAGGCCAGAAAAGGCAAGCCAGTCTCAGGCTGTGGAAGGCAAACTCACACTAGCGCCGATTCCTTACCACCGCACCACACTTTGCGCACCTGCAACTACGAACTACTACTACTTATAAATCGGCCTGATCCCCTTCCCTCCTTCCTCCCCTTCTTTCCTGGTTGATCCTCACCCCTTTCGTCTCCTCTACCCATTTCCCCCCCGCAACCCCTCACCATGGGTATTGTTACCGACCGCCTCCGTGGTCGCAAAACCAACCATGTCGTCGAGGACTTGGGTCCCGTCAATGATCATGCTTCCCAGGAGACTCCCTCCGAGGAACTGGCGCGTGCCGAGAAGGAGGCTCAAGAACACCCCGAGGAGGTTACTCGAGATGCCCCCATCGGTGTGAAGAAGGCGGAGGCTGCCGCTCTTGTTTGGACCAAGAAGGCTATTATCATCACTTACGCCTGGTAAGCTTTTCTTCAACTGAAGGGGACATATTATTTTCGTTGCTGGCCTAGCTGACCATATCGCCTGTCAGGATCTGGGTGTGTTATTTCATGTTGGCCTTGCACGAGTATATCGGCAGCAATGTCCTCTACTACGCCTACTCCAACTTCCAGAGCGCCTCCCAGGTTACCACCGCCTACATCCTAGCGACTATCATCGGTGGCGTGTTGAAGTTGCCGATCGGAAAACTGCTCGGACTGTGGGGACGTGCGGAGGGTCTTATGGTGTTTCTGGCTGTCTACATCGTGGGTATGATCATTCTCGCGGCGTGTAATGGCCCCAACAGCTTTGCGGCTGGCTATGTGTTCTACTGGATTGGGTACGATGCCATCTACCTGATTCTTGAGATCTACATCGCCGATACCTCGGGTCTCCGCAACCGGGCGTTCGCCTTCGCCTTCTCGACCACTCCGTTCATCTGCTGCGCCTTCACCGGTTCGTTGGCGGCCAATTCGTTCGTGAAGACCTCCGGCTGGCGGTGGGCGTACGGTGCCTTCGCCATCGTGCAGCCCTTTGTCTTTGCCCCGTTGATCTACATCTTCAAGTACTACGAGCGCAAGGCGTACAAGCAGGGACTGTTGACCCGCGAGTCCAGCGGTCGCACCACTCTGCAAACGATCGTCCACTACGTACATGAATTCGATGGTGAGTTTCTTCTTGCCGTGTGCTGGCTTACCCGACCGATATTCCGCGTCTTCGACCATAACTAACAGGATACATCAGTGATCGGCGCGCTTATCCTGATGGCGGCCTTCGTCCTCTTCCTGCTGCCGTTCAGCCTGGCCAGCTATGGGCGAACCGAGTACCACAACGCCGCCTTCATCGCCGAAGTAGTGGTCGGATTCTGCCTGTTCTTCGTCTTCGCGGCGTGGGAGAAATGGGGGGCGCGGGTGCACTTCATTCCCTACGAGCACCTGCGTGACCGCACCGTGATCGGTGCATGCATGCTGGCCGCCGTCCTCTACTTCAGCTTCTATTTGTGGGACAGCTACTTCTATTATTTCCTCATGGTGGTCTACGACCTCAGCATCACACACACCGGCTACATGACCTCGATCTACACCGTGGGCTCCTGCCTCTGGTCGCCCGTGTTCGGGCTGTGGATCCGCACCACCAAGGAATTCAAGTACTCGACCCTGTTCTTCGCGGTGCCGCTGATGATGCTGGGCGCGGGCCTGATGATCCACTTCCGCGGCCAGGATGCGGATATTGGCTACATCATCATGTGCCAGATCTTCATCGCCTTTTCCGGCGGAATGATGGTCATCAGCTTCCAGATGGCGGTGATGTGCGCCTCCTCGCGCGAGAATATCCCCATCATGCTGTCGATCGTGAGTTTGTTCACCAGCATCGGCGGTGCCATCGGCGCGGCCGTCTCCGCTTCGATCTACAGCAACACCTTCCGGGATGGCCTGAAGAGTGCCCTTCCTGCCAGTGCTCAAGCCGACCTGGAGACGCTGATCGCCGGTGGGTACCTGACGCAGATGCAATACGCCCCTGGCACGGAGGTGCGCGATGCCATTAACTATGCCTGGGGCTACATGGAGAAGTACCAGGCGATCGCGGCGACAGCGATCTTGGTGTTGGCCTTCCCGTCTGTCATCATGTGGAGGCACTACAATGTCGATAAGAAGCAGAACAAGGGAACGATGCTGTGAGCTGCTTATTTTCTATGCTGAGGGGAGTGGGATAAGGGGCTGGGGGCCTGACTGGTGTTTACGATAATGTCTTTTTAATACCCTAATATGCTGGCTGGTTCGAAAAGTTCCGATGTTTCTGTTGCGGTTACCAGATCTTCTAGGCTACAATATTTAATTCATATCCTGTACTGATTTTGATGAGTCGAACCTTGGTCCTTACACCCCCCGAGTGCACAAAATATATTTCCGAGCATCCACTCATTATGCCTTGCAATGACCCATCCCCAAATCTCACATGCGGGGTTTCAGTCAACTACCACGACGGGGATATACAACCTTCAGAAATTTGCAATAGTTCTGCTCAGCGCCGACTCAATCTAGCTCTTTTGATCCTGAGGAGCATCGTTCAGTGGAAGAATTCGAGTCAAAGACGCGAAATGGAAGAGACAAACAACAAATTGACGCCAGCATTCCAGCTGCATAGCCATGGCAACGGTACAGCGGGGTGCATATCTTGCCCCGACTACAGTGCCCCAGAACTGATACGAGGATTGTACCGAACCCGCATTCTTCGGAAGACACAACCGAGAAAAAGCAGTGATATTTCCTGGTTCGAAGAATGCAAGCTAGCTGCTATCGATGGGCCCGCCCCTGGACGATTGTGCGAATGTCTCCCTCGATGTCCAGCCGTAGATCAAGACACAGCTTCGTAGGTTCCTAGGTTCAACTCTGCCTAATGCATGCCCTTGATTCCTTTCTTCGCTGCATGAACCCTGCCCTGCCCTCCTGACCTATACTCACCCAGCCTCTTTCCCCCTAAGCATCCACAATGAGACACTCCCTTATCCTCAGCCTCCTAACCCTAGCGACAGCCAGTCAACTGCCCCGCCCCGGCCCAACCGTTGACTCCAACCTGTACGGCGGCGATTGCACGCGCGAGCGGCTCCAAACCCGCAAGGAATGGCGCAACCTCGACCGCTCGCAGCAGGAGGCCTACTTAGATGCGGTGCAATGCCTGATCGATCTTCCTGGGGAGACGGGGATGGCCTACACAACAAGCCGATGGAGCGATCTGCAGGCGCTGCATCGGTACTACACCAACACCGAGTACGGCGATGTGATCCATAACGTGGTGCGTACCGTCCAGGCACCGGGCATACTCACAGTACTGAGGTGAAGAACTGGCCAGGGCCAATTTCTCCCCTGGCATAGATATCTGCTGCACATCCTCGAGACACTCCTCCGGACGGAGTGCGGGTACGAGGGTCCGATGGTGTACGCTCGGTTCTCTCTACCTTGGATATCTCCCGCCCCCACTAATTGAATGATGGATAGATGGTGGAACGAACAAGCCGATGCCGACACAGGGGACCTATTCCGCTCACCGATGTGGCACGACGATTCCTTCGGGGGCGACGGCACGGAGCCTGCCAACTGCGTGACGGATGGACGCTTCGCCGATCTGACGCAGTACATCGGGCCGTTGGATAACAACACGGAACGGTGTCTGGAGCGCGAGTGGGATAACGCCTTGGGAATTCGAAACGTCAACAGCACGAAGGTGGGCCAGTGCTTCGATCTGACCGGCTACACGCCCTTCTGGCAGTGCGTGGCCTCGTATCCGCACAAGGGGGTGCATGAGGCTGTTGGGGGGTTGGTGCGTTATCCTCCTTCTTGTTGTAGTGGGGAATATCGGGTTTCAGAAGGTGATAGTACTGATGCTGATATTGTGGGACTGTAGATGGCAGACGTCAAGGCCTCCCCCGGCGACCCGATGTTCTACATCCACCACGCCTTCATCGACCGGCTGTGGTATACCTGGCAGATGGTCGACCCGGACTCCCGACTGTTCGCGATGGGTGGGACCTCTGTCAATCATACGGATCTGCCTACTCCGGCGGAGGGTTGGCCGGAGACGACGCTCGAGTATCAGCTGGAGTCGTATGAGATCCTGCCGGGTGTCACCGTGGAGGATGTGATGAATCCTGTTGGCGGGTATTTGTGTTATGAGTATGATTGAGCGTTGTTGCTGCTGCTGCTGCTGCTGCTGCTGCTGCATGGCGGTGGTTAGTGTGGCGTAGTAGTCCGGAACACTTTTGTTGAAACGCGGGCGTGCTGCTGTGCTTTTCAGGTATCAATTTGAGAGGCGTTAGGTTGGTGTGTACTTTCTGTGAAAAGGCTGCTTTTGTCAGGTAATGGGCGTGGGGCTTTTGCTTGATGGAAGATAGCGTCGGATTATGATGCCGGACTGTTATGCGGAAATGCCTGTCGCGGCAGAACAATATGGTGGTATGTGAAGCATAAGCGGATTGTTCCATTGTGCCGAGTTACCCTTGCTTGCCTTTCTCGGTCCTCGGAGGTATGAATTAAATCGTCATTGCATGACCGGCCGGAGGTAAGAAGTGATGCCGGTAGCGGGCCGGTACAGGCGTCATGCAGGCCGGGACCGGGAGATGTACGTACTCTCCAGTAAGTACGCTCAATCTATATAGCATCAAAGCTCCCCTAAGATGAATTCATCAGAATACAAGCATATCAGCATGATCACCTCCGAATCTGCCCCCAAAGAGCAACCGGTCACCGCAGACCTCTGCGACTGGGTCACATCCCTACGAGCCTCTGATATCCCCACCCATGTGCTCCAACGCGCCAAGCACCTCATCCTCGACGGCATAGCCTGCGGACTAGTTGGCGCGCACGTCCCGTGGTCGGAGAAGTGTATCGATGCCATCGACGACTACGAGCCTGCCGGCTACTGCAGTGTGCTGGACACCAACAAGGTCTGACCTCTATCCGCACTTGCCACCACGCTTCAAGACTCACGCAACACCAGAAATACGGACCCCTCGCCGCCGCAATTCTCAACGGGGCATTCATCCAAGCAGTCGAACTAGATGACTATCACAGCGCCGCTCCCCTGCACTCCGCCAGCGTCATCCTCCCAGCCCTCTTCGCCGCAGCCGAGGTCCGATCGCACGGAAGCCAAAAGCAACCCCGACGAGCCGTCACCGGCCTGGAACTCCTCATCGCAGCAGTTGTAGGCTTCGAAACCGGGCCCCGCGCTGGCGCCGCGATGTACGGGGCCGAACTACTCTCACGCGGCTGGCACTCGGGCCCAATCTTCGGCTGCCCCGCCGCCGCCGCCGCCGCCTCCAAACTCCTAAACCTCGACAGCGAAGCCACCGAGTCAGCCATCGGCATCGCATGCACGCAGGCCGGTGGACTGATGGCAGCACAGTACGAGGGGATGATCAAGCGGGTGCAGCATGCGTTCGCGGCGCGCAACGGGCTGTTCGGGGCGCTGCTGGCGCGCAACGGCTACCTGGGCATCCGGAAGGTGTTCGAGCGGCCCTACGGCGGGTTTCTGGCCATGTTCAGCCGGGGCAACGGACGCGAGCCGCCTTACCAGCCTGAAGAGGTGACCGCGGGGCTGGGGCGGGTCTGGCAGACCACCAACATTCGGGTCAAGTTGCATGCCTGTGTTGGGGGTTGTCACGGGCAGGTCGAGGCGTTGGAGCGGCTGCAGGAGATATACCCGGATAGGTTCACCCAGGCGAACTTGCAGAATATCCAGAGTATCCGGGTAGCGCTGTCGGAGCCGGTCTTCGCGCATGATGGCTGGGTGCCCGCTGAGCGGCCGCTCACGGCCACAGGAGCCCAGATGAACGCGGCGTACATCGGGGCGGCGCAGCTGGTGTACGGACAGGTGCTGCTGGAGCAGTTCGACGCGGCTGCGTTGGACGATGATCGCGTCTGGGAGTTGATTCGCAAGACGACTTGCGTCCGAGACGAAGAGTTTGACCAGCCTAACCATCTCTGCGGAGCAAGGGTAACTGTGAAATTCGCAGACGGGGTGACGGTGGAGGAGACCGTGGCCATGCCCCGCGGGTTTGACCCGCCGATCACTGACGAGGAGATTCGCGAGAAATGGCGCAGGCTGGCGCGGACGGTGGGCGATGATGCTCGCATGCAACGGCTGGAGGGGGCTGTGCTTTCTTTGGAGGATTTGAAGGATGTTTCTGAGCTCTTCGCCCTGATTCGGGGATGATGCAGCGTATAAGAAATGTTTCTGTTTCTGGTTCTCGTTATTCTCTTGTTGGTTGTGCTTTTTGCTTTTGTGTATAATGAACAGAAATGAAGGTTCCTAGATTGTGTGCCCTTCTAGCGCTCTATGTATCGTTCTGGGAATATGGATGAAATGTCAGCGCCAATCTATTGCCTATTGGAAACGCCAATACTGCCAATGCTGCAGCCATGCAGACAGCCGGGTCTCAGCCCAACTTCCCATTGTTCAAATATCTGTACCTTCCCACGGTGGCATCTTCCAAAGTCAACTCCTCCTACCGTGTCATTTTCCCACCATTCTGCAAATATGCAGCTCGAGCACGAACACCCAATAGCCCAAGCCCACGACGCAAAGCCTGGGTCATCTTGTCAGGCCCACTCAAGACAGTCTTGACGAAAAGATGCAGCCCATGTCCAACTGAGCACGACTCAACATTGTTTACTTACAAACGACCCGTATATTAACCTCCCAGTCACGGGCATTGGCATGACTGGGGTCATTCATGAACTAGGGCAAGACCGGGTGGTCAAGAAGGCTAAGCACCATCACCCGAGGCCGACCCGCGACCCCGAGGATGCCGAATACCTCAACGAAATCAACCGGGAAACTACCGAACATCCCAGTATGGCATCGAGCTGGCCCCGGCATAAGGGGATCTCGAGTCCCATCTCAACGAGTGTCCTAAGCGGGAGGATGCCTTGAAGCTGAGGTAGGTCGTAAGCCTGATCGAGTCGTTTGCTGATATTCATTCCTCCAGGGTCTTCGTGGATGACGTTGCCCTGCGCAAGATCTTGGTTCTAAACGAGGAGCTGAAAGTAGCAGACTTTGGACAGTCAATCCTGTAACCCCGTGACGCCAATATGGGTTCGATCATGGGAAATGATTTTAGCATAAGTCTCAGGCGCAACAGTGTCCTATATCAGAATCACCTCGTATTGTGCTAAACAGTCATATACGTTGTATATCATGTGATATGATGTCATGCCGAGTGACGCATCACCGAAGACCATTGCAGCATGACACGAATGGTGCCTGCCTGCGGTAACTGATTCTTTGTCTCGTTGTCATATATTAGTCATAGACTTGAGCTTAGCATGTTTAGCTATTTCAATGGCCATCAATCCGTTTCGTGTTTATTCTATCTGACCTTGGACTTCACCTACATCACATCCAACCTAAAACCTCTCAGCGAACTATATAGTAGAGAGTCCTCAACAATGAACCTACTGTTGATCAGTAATCTTTTCATATATACATTGCTACCTAGTTCCTGCGGAAACCCAGAAATGGTGAGAGAATTCCAAATCGCTCAGTGCGGTGGTTACTGCACCTGGCAGCATCCCTGGTGCCCCACCGGCTGTTATTGCGACGAGGCCGTCAATATATGCAAACCCAAGATCTACGAGTCAATCAACGACCTCTGATGAATTTGGTGATCATCTATCATGGTATCTCTGGGTACAGCTTGCAGCAAGGACAGTCCTCACAAATGATACTGGTGATTGGTATACCACTCATCTATGTCAATCAAGCCTTGTACCTTCAAGTCAGTCATCATATCAGACACATGTTCTACTTAAATTGCGGTGTTCATGTTCGTATGCTGAAATATTCTCGCCTCTTCAACACACGTACGACTTAGTATCACCCATAGCCTACAGCCCCTTCTGGGCTATACTTTCGAATCGATCTCTCCGAAAATATCATCAAAATAGTACTAGGTTGAATTAGGGCTCCGATGTGATAGATAATCTCGACATATAACACAAAACCAATACTTTGGCTGTCCAGCCATGATGCAGCATAAACAATGCAGGAGTGCCGTCCACACAAGCGCGTCCCCACCAACCCCACCAGTCGCAGGAGGCTACAATCCAGATCATTCAACTATAATTAGATCCCCTTCCTTGCCAAAAAGTCAAGGATCAACTCCCCAATCTCCGCCGTCTCCGTCTCCACCGCAAAGTGCCCCGCATCCAACAGATGCACCTCCGCCTCGGGCAAGTCGGCCTTGAACGCCTCGGCTCCCGCCGGCACAAAGATCTGATCATACTTCCCCCAGACTGCCAGCAGCGGCACCTGCGACGCGCGAAAGTACCGGTGGAACTCCGGGTATAGCGGCAGATTTGTGCGGTAGTCATAGAACAGATCCAGCTGGATGTCCGCGTTGCCCGGACGCTGGAGCAGGGCATAATCCAGCGAGTAGGACTCGGGCGCCACGACTCGGTCCACGGCAGTCCCCTCCTCGTACTGCCATTTGGTGGCGGCGAGAGTCAGCAGGCCGGTCGCGAGTTTTTCTCGGACGGCCCCGTCGTTGTCGCTGGTCCAGAGTGCCCGGATCTGGTCCCAGAAGGCGCCCAGCCCGGCCTCGTAGGCGTTGCCGTTCTGCGTGATGATGGCCTGGATGGCGGCCGGCTGTTGCAGCGCCAGACGCAGACCGACGGGGGCGCCGTAGTCGAAGATGTAGATGGAGTACTGGCGGATGGCGAGGCGGTCGAGAAACTCGGCGATGACGGTGGCGAGCGCGTCGAAGGTGTACTCAAACCCCTCGGAGACCTCGGTGAAGCCAAAGCCCGGTAGATCGGGCGCGATGACCCGGTATTTTGCGGCCAGAATTGGGATGAGGTTGCGGTACTGGTGCGAGGATGAGGGAAAGCCGTGCAGGAGGAGGATCACAGGGGCTGACGCTGCTCCTGCTTCGCGGTAGAAGACATGCGATTTCGATGTGGGAAGCTCAAGTTTCTTCGGCTGAGTGCTCGCCATGGCTCAGGAACTATAAAAGACGAAGTGGGTATCATAGAAAGTGCAGATTGTAAATTGATCGAGGGTCATGAGGTGGGGTTAATCTGACAGCGACAACTATATATACCCCGCAATCTTGGGTGTACCAAACACGCTCTGGAACCCTTGAACCGGGGAGAACTGAATGACGCCTTATTTGTCAGCACGCTGGTCATATCCTTTGCCACTCCCCTCGTATCTGAGATCATGGAGTGTTGTCGACTGCAAAGACATCTCCTGCCTGCCAGCTTATTCATGCTTAGGGCTTCTTGGCGGATTTTCTCGCGGCGGCAGCTTCAGCCAATCAGCAAGAGGGAGGTATTCCCTCTTCCGGCTAATGATCCTATCGTTAACGTTTATCCAATTCCCTCCTACTGTCACAACTTCATCTGCAACAGACCGATTGGTGTACTTACCGCCTAACATCTACACATAGAGAAAGGTTCAGGGCCACATGAAGTCTGATGAGTGAGCAGCCCGCCTGCACACTTTCGTACACGGCCCGACGATACGAGGAACCGCAAGCAACGCCTCGCTGATTCGCTCGCAGCTGATGCGTCGCCGACGTTGGGAGAGAGCAAAGAAGGTAATACAGCAGTTTTCATAACCGATGTACGACGCCTGGCTTGCTCGTCTGCCCATGCAGCGATGGATGGCAATGGGTTGTTCAAGTACCAGGTTGTGTTTGGAGATGGGAGGGGCGTCGCGTGGGATTTGCAGGAGACGTGAATCATCAGGTGTTGTTGCGGGCGTTGACGGCGGAGGAGTGGGCGAGGAAGTATTGGGTAGAGTAGGGGCTTTTGCTGATGGAATACAATTCTGTTTTGCTGACTGCAGGTTGGTGCGGCCACAGAGACATATATCTCATATTCAACACCATCTAGTTATTGAAGCTGAATCGCATATGACAATGGCTTGAACAGGCAGGGACTCATCACCATCATCATCATCGCCATTCACACCTGCTTGTACAGCACCGTGGCACTTGGCAGTCGACCTCCTCGCCAAGTCCTCAGCAACAGAACCCTAACCCCAACCGGCAAAATCCCGACGGGACGCCGTCGATCAGCCCATTTTCTCCGTCTTCGTCCCCATCACCATCCCCCATTCCCGCAATAACCCTCAACTTTACACTCCATACCGTGCAACAAGAGCATCATACTGCTCCTTCGTCACCAGCACCACATTTCCATGCTTCAACCCCGTCGGAAACCCCGTCCGATCCGAGGCCACCCACTCCGCCCCACCGACATCCGTGCTTTCAAACGGCACATACTCGACATAATTATCCAGCAACAGATGGAACTTGTCGGCATCCTGAATATCCGGAAACGCCGCCGGACCCTCATACACCACCCCATCCTGGATATACCCCTCTGCGCGGGTCCACTCGCCGAACAGGCCCCCCGTGGTGGTCTCCTGGTAGACGTGGAGGACGTTCTCATCCTTGAGGAACCGCGCGTAGTGGCCGGGTGCATCCCCGAGGGCCAGGAACTCCTGGTCGATGAGGGGGATGTTCTCGCTGTCTAGGGCGAGGTAGTCGGCTGGCGGGGCGAAGGTCACGAAGTCGGTGGTGGTGGTGTAGCGGATGCGGTCGAGGGTGGCCGTGCCGGTGTGGTTGGTGTCTGTGGTGTCGTAGAGGCGCGAGGACCAGAAGAGGTAGTATTGGCTCTCGGTCGTGTTCCAAACCACTGAAGGGGCCCAGGCCATGCCGGCGGTTTCGTCTTCGATGCTGGATGGTGCATGTTAGCGAGTGTGTTGGAGATGCTGGTCTCGTGTGAGATGACATACATTGCCAATGAAGGCTCAGACCAGTCGACCAGATCCTCCGATCGCCACACGGTCAGGCCTCGACTGCCCCGGCGCGTGGCCTCGTCCCAGGAGAATCCGTCTGCGTTGATATCCAGATCTACACCCGTTAGTCACGGTTGTTTCGTGGTGGTGCACCACCTTGAGATGTGCGGAGGCTATGCGCACCAGTAGCGATGACGAAGTACTCTGACTTCTCCTGGTTAGCCGTGAGGAACACATCCCTGACAGCCTTAGTCCCGACGGTCGATTCTAGCACGGGGCTGCCGCCATTGAGTGCCGTGAAACTCAGGGGATCGTCGGCAGTAGACAGGTACCAGAAGACCCGCGGGTCGGCATCAGTGAATGTGGAAAGCAGGTAGCCGTAGTATGAATCGTCCTGACGTGGTAGGACAGCGCCTGTGACGGCAGCCACAAGGGCTGTAGCCGAGAGAAGGGAGGAGATATGCATTGCTGAGGTAGGTGATTTCGATTATGGCCTGTGGCAGGGCTTGAGACGGGAAACCGGCCTTATTTATGCAGTTCGTCGACTCCAGCACTTCCCCACGGGCCCAGAGGAATTCGCCAAGAACACTACAACCAAGGCAGCCAGCGGAAAATTCATGAAATGGTTATGCAGGATTTCTCCACCGGAGTTGGGACTGAAGCTTGGCGATCGAACCATCTCCGCACGAGGCCGACCTCGGCTAATCTAGAAGCTTTACCTTCGATGTTAACGGACATTGAAAACATGTTCAGCATATAGTTGCCCATTAACGTAGTCCTTCAAGGAGGGCATACTACTCAGTATTTGTCCGTGAGTACGACACGACACTCTAGTATGAATCTACCTGTGTGATACTATGGTTTTGAGTGGCTGCCATGGCCTGGATTCCCATCCAACATCCCGAATCCTCGCTGATTGCGATAGCAATGTCACAGTCGAGGTCATTTCTTGTCTTTCTTCGAGTTTGCAACCCCGAAAAACACCACCTGCACAGTAATATCATCACGCAGAGTTCGGGAAAACGGAGGGTCAAAGGCCAATCTCCCCTTTAACAACTCGAGATCGCTGCCACCAAGGCAATTACGCACTAGGTGCACCGCCACATTATCATCCTGCACTGTCGTTCGGCCCTCCACAAACCTCCAGTTGACGCCTTCCCAGAAATGACCAAAATCGAAGGGTTTGTCGGAGGCTGCGGTGGATGTGGCGCTGCCTTTCCCAGTCTTCGCGCCTCCCGACAGCCATTTCCCGACCAGATCGACCGCCTGCTGACTGGAGAGCATATCCCACAGACCATCTGTAGCCATGATCAGGAACGAAGGCTGTGTGGGATCAATGTTGACGGTGGTAACGACCGGCTGGGCAGTCACATAGGGCGGCGTGCGAATGTCGTACCGGGGGGTTAGCGGTGCGGGGCCGTAAAATCTTTGGCGGATTTCTTGCTGGAACTCCACGGGCCATTTCCAGCGACAATCCCCAAACGCCCGGGAAGCCATCAGTCCCAGTACGCGTCCATCTTGCACAATGTCTTCCTCGCCAGGGTGCTCGCTATAGATTCGGGCAATCTCCTCTTCATTGCTCCCAGTCTGATCAATGGACAGAGGAATCGTTTCCCACCTCCCGTCGGGCTGCTGTCGTCCAAGCACGGCGCGTGAGTCACCGGTACATGCCACGTGCAATGCACTGGTGTCCGGATCGAAGATTGATAGTAATGCACAGGAGCCAGCAAAGGCCGGGAGAAGGTCGCGGACCCTTTGGTGTAGAGGCTTATTACCCTGCGACGCCTCCAAGGCGGTCTTGAAAATGGCATCATCGAGATTCACGAATGCATTGCTGATGGCACATGGTACCGTATCCTCGCCCGTGACCGACTGGTTTCCGTCCGAAATAGGCGTCACTTGGCTCAGGCTGTGGCGCACAGAGGGAACGAGCTGATTCTTCAGGAGCTCTGCCGTCTGCCAGCCGGCATGACCGTCGAAAACTGCCCACGCCATCCAGGGTTCTTTGTCGCTGCGCCACGGGGAAGGAAACTTGGCATAGGTGAGCCGATCCTCGCAGGGGCTGTTAGATGCGAGCTGGGCGCCATCATGACGGTCGATGCCAGGAACATCTCGCACTGAAAACGAGTATGACTCTTTGGATAGAATGCGTGTGACTTCATCGTGGGAGAAAGGAGGCTGGACGACTACATTCTGAGCATCTCTGTTGGCTGAGGAGGACCACCACCAATACACGCCCGACGTGGTGGCAAGACCAGTAGCTGTCAGGTACCTCAACTGGGTCGCTGGGGAGCGTTTCGCGTAATGAAACTTCTTGATCTGTTGTCGAAAGACTGGATTTCTAGCCGCTCGACCCAGACTGGATCGAATCCCATACTGTGACAACATCGTAGCAAAGAAACAAGACCATACAGAGGAGAGAATTGTGCATGAAGGGCGTGTTGAGGTTGTTTCCACCCAGTGTCTCGCAGGAGGAAAGGTGAACTAAGGTGAACCGCAACTCACCGCTCAAGGTAATTCTGAGGCAAGTGCAACCTGTGAATGTAAGGGTGTAAACTGGAAATCACAGCTAAATTCTAAGCACGGCTTAGCTGGGATTACTGTCACGTGCAGCGTGCAGGTGAATGCAGATCCGGTATCCTATTGAAAATCGCTAATTATAAATCTTGGCTTCCAGCCCAGGCAGAATCTCCAGGTCCTTCTCCCCATATGTGAACTTCCCATCATCCGAGACCTTCACATCCCGATTGCGTCGCTGCTGCTGCGTCTGCCGCACCTTGACCCACTGCTCCGTCGTCAAATGCTGCCCTAACTCCGTGAACACATTCTGGGTGAGTCCGAGCCGGTTGAGTAGCGGGCTGTTTGTGATCGGGTCCAGTACTACATGGTTGTTGGGTCTATATCCCCAACATTAGCATTTCGTTCTGAGGAACACGACGGATGAACAGTGCAAACCCACCGTGCGAAGTACAAAACCCCCAACCGATCCACATGCGCCTGATCCGGCGGCGGAGCATGTACCCGGTGAATGCTCGACTTGATCAACCCACCCGTGAGTGCCGTCAACGCATCGCACGTGTTGATGGTAATCGTCCCGTCCTGCGGACGTACCCACTTCCACTCCCCTTCCGAGTTGAGGATCTGGAGTGCCGCCACGGGCTGGCGGAAGAGCAAGGTCACGGTGCCGAGGTCCGTGTGGCCAGGGGTGTAGATGCTGGCCACTTGGGAGTTCTCCTCCTTGCTGCGCGCAGCGTAGTGCATGTAGCGAAGGTGGTCTTCACCTTTGACGTCGTACTGATGGTCGCGGACAAGTTGGTCTTCATCAGGGAGCTCGAGGAGGATCGCGAAGAGGCGGAGAAGTTTGACGACGACTTCGCTGTGGCATTTCTGGACATTCACTTAGTGACTTGTGTAATCATTGCAGGAGGAAGTGCGGCCTACCCGGCTGAATGCTTCGATCTCTGCGATGTTGTCTTCCAGCACAGGTGGTTGCTGGCGCTTGTGGTATCCGTCGAACTTGGGGATGTTGTAGACTTGAATATTATCCCGAATACCGTTACCGAGACTAGGGAATGTCAACCAGGTTTATGAGTCAAGTCAGATGGGAGAGCTTACACCCGGTGGCCAGCAGGCCTGTAGCCGTTGTACTCGCCACTCGCGAGATCGGCGCTGTTGTGGTACTTGAGCTTCTCTTCCAATGGAAGAGCGTAGAACTCGCGGCCAAGTGCGAATTGGCGGTCGATCTCATCTTGACTGATGTTGAAGTTCTTCACGTAGAAGAAGCCTTGGGGGCAGGGTTAGGGCTGAAGATGTTGTTGCGAGGGTACGAATACTCACCCACATGTCGCACGGCATGGTCCAGCTGCTTGACAAGCTCTTCCTTACCTCCCGGCTGGCCGTATTGACTCAGGTCGAGAGTAACGAGCTCAGCCCAAGGGACTACTTCGTCAGTAATGTCGCATTGCATAGAAACCTTGGTTTGAGAGTGGTACATACGATTCTCCTTCGTCACGGGGACGTGGTCATATCTGTCAATCAATCTGGCTGGCATTCTGCAAGACTCTCTCTCCACAAAACCTGATGGTATTTCTGTGTTCCAGCAGAATGGACCGGGTGAAAGCAACTACATTTAAATTGCAGCAGTAAATCATGGATGTGGTTCTGTTGCTGATGCATCAACTCAACCCCGCACGGCAGTCGTTTCGTTGAGTGAATTGCAAAGCCGCACTGCAAAGCACGCCATTCTTATCGAGAATCTCGACTCGTTCCAGCCACTCAAACCTCCCATACTTGACTCATGTCAGAGATAACAACTGATTGAGTTTCTGCTGGACCGGGGTTGCGGCACGCCATCCCGCACCAAGATGTTGCAGTCCTGACCCCTCCCCGGCCCCTGTCCCTGTCGCATTCGCCGCATGCATCTATGACGAGAAGATGTGGAGTCATGGCAAATATCTCAACAACAATTCGTCGTCTCAGTTGCCTCATTGGTGTTACCACTGACTGAAGTATAAATTCCCGGATGAATCGGCAGATATGTCGAAGTGGGAGGCCGACCACGGAAAGATCATCCTAGTTGACACAGGCAAGGACTCGTCACGATGTCCGACAAGACCGCAGCTCGTGTCAGACTGGGGCCCTTGGGGCTTTTCAAGGAGGTGTTCAACTGGTATCCGTCGAATTACCCGGCACATGAGCGCAAGTGAGTTTGGGGATCCTGATATTTTCGGTCAATTGCCAAGGTCTGACTTTGTAGGTTGCTCTTCAAGCTGGATTTGTCAATCCTCATATTTGCCTGTCTTTGCTGTAAGACCATCCGCTCCTTACCTATGAACAGTGTGCTAAAAGTCCTCTAGTCTTCGTGAAATACCTGGGTAAGCTGAGCAGTTCCAGCCAATCTGCCCGCGGACTAACGAACCCCAGATCAAACGAACATCAGCAATGCATATGTCAGTGGGTTGAAGGAAGACTTTCAGCTCAATGGCAATCAGCTCAATTACTTCAACACTTGCTATATCACCGCATATGTGGTCTTCCAAGTTCCGGGCCTGCTGCTGATGTCCCGTCCAAAATTGTAAGATCGCGTTCCTCCAAGACAGCTTTTCTATCGTTAACAGATTAGGGCACGATGGCTTCTTCCTACCCTCGAGATTCTGTGGGGAGTCTGCACCTTTGCGCAGAGCCGCGTCACGAATGTCCACCAGCTCTATGCCCTTCGAGTGCTCGTGGGTATGTTTGAAGCGCCAGTGTTCGCAGGAACGCATTTCATCCTCGGTCAGTAATTCTCCCCTCAATCCTATGCCTATACTAACTCTGTTCAAGGCTCATGGTACTCCGGCCCCGAGCTCTTCAAGCGAGCCGGCACATGGTTCATCTGCAACGCCCTAGGCACCATGGTCAGCGGATACCTGCAAGCGGCCGCCTACACGAACCTGTCCGGAGTGGGCGGCATGCCAGGTTGGCGCTGGCTGTTCATCATCGACGGGATCTTCACCATCCCCGTGGCAATCCTGGGCTTCTTCATCTTTCCCGGGGTGCCCGATTCCCCGCGGACCTTTTTCCTCACCGAGGATGACATCGCCCTGGCCAAGGATCGAGCGCGCAGGGCCAACATCCGCCGCCCAGGGAAGATGAGCCTTGATGTTTTCCAACGGACGCTGAAGCGGTGGCATATCTGGATCTTCATTTTCATTTACGCGTGAGCTTTTCCACCGTGCAGTCCACGGGACGTCATGCTGACCCTATCACAGATGCATGATCATCTCCTCCTATCCAGTCTCCTACATGAACCTCTGGCTGCAGGCGGAGGGCTACTCGGTGCCGCAGGTGAACAAGCTCCCGACCGTGACCTACGCCATCAACATCGTCGCCTCGTGGCTGGGGACGACGCTGGCCGCGATTTACCCCACCTGGGCGCTCTACACTTTCTCCTCGGCGTGCTGCCTGTTCTCTTCCTTGTGCATGATTATCTGGGACATCCCGCGCGGACTAAAGTGCGTAGCCCTACCCCCTTGTCTGGGTCTCTGTCTCCAGGCCCCTAACCTGACTTCGTCCAGATTCGTCGCCTGGTACCTCTTCGGTACAGCCGGATGCCTGAGCCCCATTCTCTATTCGACCGTCAACACGATCGTAAAGGACGACTCGGAGGAGCGCGCCCTCATCATGGTCTGCTCCCCTATCCGACCCGCACCCTCCCCATCAACTCAATAGCTGACTTAGATCCAGGGCTCAATGATGACCTTCGGCTACTCGTTCCAAATCTGGGTACCCCTGCTCCTTTTCCCGACTGCAGGCCCCGACGGCGCCCCCCGCTGGCGCAAGGGGTGGCCGGCCTCTTTTGCGTTTTTCTTTCTGCTCTGGGCCGCTTTCATCTCGGTCATCGTGATACATAGATGGTAAGAGACGCAGGACTGCAAGACAGCGTGAATGTTGCTGATGTGATGATGACAGGGAGCAAAAGCGCAAACCGAGGTACGCCGAGTCGGAGGAGAGCTCGACCGAGGATCGGGAGACGATTGTGGTGGCGGTTGATACAGGGGTAAAGAATGGGAGCTGAAAAAGGAAACTATAGTTTGTTTCAGGGTATGTGTCGGAACCTGAGCTGCATACATGGTTGGTTTATGTAAGATGACCTATCGCGTATTCAATTCCCTTCAGCATAGAATGGGGCAACGCGCAGTAAAGACCCATCTCCAACACCTGAGAACTTTGGCAGATTGGCAGATGATAGCTGCTTTTTCGATAGGTGTGATTAGAGTCTACGGTGAGAAGGAAGAGCCGGGCCAAGGGAGACTAACATATCTCACGAAGGGTCACCACATCCGAAGATCTAAAAAACCAATGCACGTAATCTTTCACTCTTGCCTTTCTTGTCACGACATCTTTAGATAGTGGTTGTGATCCGCATCACAATGGCGGGGAATCGGGTGGGTTGGAAGGTGGAGAGAAGGTAAAGAGGCCTGTCAAACAGGACAGAGCTGGACGAAAAGACGGGAAAGCGAGCAACAGCTGACAATTATAAAACAATTGCCAACCGGGTCTGACTGACGTCTCAAGTCGGTTGTATCGCTTGCGGAAGAGAGTGGCTGGGATATTGGAATTTTCGCTGGTTGTCTGTGGTGTCGGCGATCTGTTGCGCATCATACCTGGGTTTTGTACTAATTAAGATTGAAACTGATGGCAGGATGGCTCCAGTTGTAAAGTCCATGTACGTCATATCATTTGAATTGCAGACTCACTGTACCCAACTGCTACAATCAAAAGGCGTACTGTATCTTACGATAGCCATTCCGGAAAAGCCTAGGTTAACTAAGACTAATAGGTCCTCGAACACTGTTGTCAGCTAATGATCTTTTGAACAAGAAAAAGAAAGTATTTATATTCAGCTGGATCAGGTCATAGAGTGGTAGATATAAGAATGCCAGAAGGAAAAAACAGCAGGTGAAGAGAAGAAAATGAAGATATAGAGACTCAAAGAACAAAACAAGAAGAAACACAATCTCAATGCTTTGCTTCGTGATTCCACATGTAGCACAATCTCACAGCGTGCGATGGGCGACCCTCATCCAAGCCCGACCCACAAGCTGAGATCAATCAATTGGTTCTGTACTCGTCTTCTGCTCTCAACGTGATTGCAAGCAGAAGCTTTCCCAGCTCACGTACGTGAGAGACATCTAATGTATTCCACGGACCATATTGGCGCATCTTAAGAAATGATGTATCGTCTTTCGGCGGGGTTGATGAGACGTCGGTGCCCTTCAAATACGCTAGATAGTGGTCGTTGTACTCGGCCACGGTCACAGAGATCTCGTGTCGGTCCTGCGCGATATGGACTCGCCTGGGTTTCATGTTGTCAGAGACGGCGAAAGGTTTGAGCGAGAGAATATACGGGGGCTCAGACTTACTTCTGGTGACGCCTCTGGGCGGACTCGTCATCACTCAAAATCCAAGCAATCATTTGAGCATTCTCTGCATCTGAATAGTCACCAGCTTGTGACGTCTGTGAACCGGCTTCACTTCAATGATGACACATGGCTCTCCACGGCGATCGTGCAAGTATCGATGAACTCTCGACGATGTAGAGTCCATTTCGAGGTAAGTTTGGTGTGGATAGTCAGAGCATTCAGGAAGACAATCAGGGCGGTGTTCACAATCTGTTCATCTTTTGTTGGGGGGTACAGGACGTTGATCAACTTGGATGGGACCGGGGAGTAGAGTTGATAGGGACTGGGCTCTTCTTCACGGGAACTGAGGTCGTCCTCTTCCGATAGTTCAAACGGCTCCTCGTTGCGGGTTCTCCTTGTAGGCGAACTCAAGTGAGTGTGGGTCATCGATTCTTGCAGCCCGCGTATGCCCTGCTGCTGTCGCCCAACTCGTCTCATTGCGCGTGTTTTAATTGGCGAGGCAAAGACTAGTGGGTCAACAGCTATTCTTGTATGTTGAAACCTCCAGCTGGTAACGCCGAGCAAGGGCAAAGGTTCCCTCAGGGATATGTGCTGGAGAATGGAGGTTCCCACAATACGTGTTCGACGAGCTGTATTGGTCGAGGAATTTTTTTGCTTGATTAGCCTGGTCCTCCAGATTTAGGTGCCGATGTAGCAGCTGTGGCTTCTCATGACGAATCCATATCACCCGGAGAAGAAGAAACTGATCGAATCCGATCTTGGATGCAGAGGACAACGCCGTTGCAGTATGGATTGTTTTGTCTGTGAGCCTGCAGTCGCTGACAGCATCGATCCACCCCGTGATAATATCAGGCAAAACCTCCGACAGATCACTCATGGCTGCGATGGGAGTTCTAGGAGAAAGTGGTGAGTTGGCAAAGTGTTGTTCTCATGTGATATTCCACAGATTCTTAGCCTCTTCTCCCGGTCGGTCATTGGACTTAATATGTGGTCAAAGACTGGGGACCCCGCGAGTGTTTGCTTCATACAAGCACATTCTCTTAAGATATCAAAAGGCTGATCTCTGTTCCCTGATGGGCACATCCTTAGTCGCCGCGGTGTCGCTCGTGCTTTTTGGGTGTGGAAGAAATGAGACATGAGTGGATGCTGACTGTTATTCTTCAAACATGCTCTGACTTGACAGCTGCTGGTTGATACCCAATTGAATTTAAGGATTGACCACCTAAGTGAAAGCCTTGTACTATCCTAGACAACTTGAAGCCTCTCGATACTCAGTACTAAATATAACTACTTACTGACTTGCTTGTAGTTCAAAAGCGGGTTTGACATCCATCCGCGCGGGGCTGGGCGGTTAATTGCGGTCTGACCGCTTGGGGAATCCCGCAGAATCGGCCCGGGCCAGCCACATCTTGCCGCTGTCCGCCCTTGAGCAGCTTGGACCAACTTCCGACCCGACCTTGGAGGTGCCGGTCCAAGAAATGACCCTCAATTCCAATTCAAGGGACAAGCCTTACTTCTTTCTACCCCGCTCGAGCTTTTCATCGCCTCCTGCCGAGTGCGTTAAGAATCTCACGAAATGCTTGGGTGATGAGGACACTGCTCTCAAGCGGCCTGTAGATCGTGCATACCAGGTTCAAGGCAACTGGTCAAGCTATTGCAGAAGCCATAACTTTAGACTGGAGGGCTGGCCATGGTGGTCGGGAGAGTGAGTCTCCCTTTGACCCTGACTATGCGCCTTTCAATGGTCTCAACCATTCGCACTAACATAAGCATCCAGTCCTGACGATCACAGGACTTACAAGCACGTGTACCAATACGACCAACCCGAGTTTGGTGCTTTCAATCTAATGGACATCCGCGGATCGAACTTCCCACACAGCAAAGCGGCGATCTATAACAACATGGAGGGGGGCCATCACAGATTGCTTCGTGGAGAGCTTCTGATCCTTTTTCGGGTGATGCTGGGTCGCTTGAGGAAACGGCCTCTTCTGGAACATATGATTAACGGGTACCACACACATACCCACACACACTCTCTCTCTCCTTCTCTACCATCCTCCCTCGTTACAGCACAGGGACAAATGACTGATCAGGCATTGCTATACAGGTCTTCATGGTGTCCTTCATGGGCAAACGTGCTCGTGCCATTGAAGCTTACTACGATGGGCAGCTCCTGATCCTGAGGCGCACAGCCTTTTACAATTTTCCGGCACAAATCTCTCCTGCTTTCAAGGAGCTGGGAGAGTGGTACTACGGCAATCCAACGGGGAATACCCTCTAGGACTGGTTTCGTCTTTCATTTTCTTCCTTTTATTGGTCTTTGGTAGTGATGGCGTCGTGAGGCTTTGGTGTTAATGGATTTCTTCACAGGGATTTTGGGGTTGGAGGGGACTTTCGCAATGCAGCGCAGGCGCCTGCATATTTTCCATGGTTCGACCTAGCTCTATAAAAGCGATCTAATAATTCTTTAACATCCATATGCATTCTGTCGTCACTGTGTCTCTTCGCTTGTCTCCACTAAAGTAATAAGTACATGAATCATCCCCACCTTGAATAGCCCCACCAGTAACTTCGAAAGCACCCCGCCACCCCAAATCAATCAACAAACAACCCCCCAGAAGCCACCAAATGCACCCCATTGATCCACCGTGACCGCTCCTCGCACAGAAACCCCACCGCCCAGGCAATCTCCTCCGGCTGCGCCATCCTCGGCCCAACAGGCGTATGGTCGATTGTCGGCTGTAGAATCTTCATCTGCTCCTCGCCCGCCGCAGCGAACCCTTCCGTCCTCGTCGGCCCGGGACTGACGGCGTTGACCGTACAGCCATACTTAGGAGGGAGCTCCTTTGCCCTGCAACTTTCATTAGCCCAATCACCCCCCTTCCCCCCCCCTTCTCCCCACGACAAATCTTCTCGGAGAAAAGACCAATAAGACCTACCAACACTTCGTAAAAGAATCCACCATCCCCTTGGTGCCGGCATAGATGGTCTGATTCGGCGGCGGCGCCCGCGCACTGAGACTGCAGATATTGACGATCCTCCCTTCGCCTCTCGTCAGATGCGTCAGGCTCGCCTGCGTGAGGAGAAAAGTCCCCCGTCCGTTGAGGTTCACCAGCGCGTCCCAGTCGTCGAGGGTCTGCTCCTCCAGCGGCTTGTTGACCGCCACCGCGACGCTGTTCACCACGATGTCCAGCCGGCCCCATTCGGCCATGGTGGCGGAGACCAGTTGGCCCGGACCGGAGGCGGTGGACATGTCGGCTTCGACGGCGATGGCGGGCGACGGTAACGAGGCGATCACGCTGTCGGCCTGAGGTTTCAGGCTGGGGAAGGGGTAGTTGATGACCACGCTGGCGCCCCGCGCGGAGAGCTCGCGGGCGATGGCGGCACCGATCCCGGAGGAGGAGCCGCTGACGATGGCGACTTTGTCTTTGAGGGTTTGCGGGGTGGTGGTCATTGTGGCTGTGGATGGGGGTGGTTGGCTTAGTTGGTTGCTGAGCTGGGCAAGGCGAGTCGTTGGGGACATTTTTGATAGTCGGTGTGGAATTGTTAGGTTGATGAAGGAATGCCTCTCTCAGGATTGACCAAGCTATACCATAAGGGATGTGTGGATGTGGACACGTTCTAGCAGGGTGACGTCTGCGGATCCCCGCATGGTAGGGCTTGCTTGTCGGATGTCTTGCCACACCAGCCGGCGGACATGTCAACGTGTGCTTCCGAATGTCTCCACAACCCGATCAGTTCAGTTCAAGATTCTTCCTCATTCCTTGACCTGGTGTCTGAGGTGGTACTTACTCCCGAGGAGGTGGGCTCTCCGGAAGAGACTGGGAGATCGCTTTCCCGGTCGATCGAGTGATCAAGCCCGGCAAGCTTGGCTGGCTAGTGCCGGAAGACTAGTTCTCCGGTATATTCTCTGCCTTACTCGGTGGATCAAGACTCGCATTCAAGCTGTGTGCTATGCTATCTGGGTCCACTTCTGCAGGGAGAAACATCTGCTTGAGAGCATTAAGTATAACAATTTAATTTCCTCTGCTGGGAATGTGCTTCAGTCATCTCGAATATACTATCTATGTCAACAATAAAGACGAGGAAGGAGCGGAATGTGGGGGTGCTCGTTCAGATGGTGCCTCAATACATCATCAACTGCCTGTTCATCATGCCAAGGGCCTGCCAAGGCTGAAAACCTGGGGAAGATGCCGCTTAGTCACTGCACTCCATTGTCTGATTGGGTCACAGGCGCTACGGCCATAGTCTTATCCCACTAGCGCTGCTGCTAAAATCTTAGCTCTGTCCAAGCATTCAAAACATTGCAGGCAGTAGTCTAGAGTCCGGTAAATGATTTATTCATCTATCCAAACAAAAACAACAGTCTAGAACCAAGGCACCCTACAACTTAACCTCACTTTCAATAGCCAACCCCCGTACCCCCGACGTATCCCCCTTATCCAGATACCCACAAATCCGCCCCTCGGGATCAAACCGCCGTCTCAACCCCATCAGCCTGCGCGCATTGTCATCCGCCCAGAACTTCGTCTTCCTCACCTGGAAATCCGAATCCCCCAAGTACGCCCCCACCGCATGTGGCGCCACCTTCTGCATGACATCGGCCACCCACCCCTGGCAGCGCGCATCATCTCGGGCCTCCTCCCACACCGTATACAGCGCGAAGTAATGATCGCTCTGCATACTCAACGCCATATCTGGCAGCTTGCGCCGACTGCAGGGGTACATTGCGTACCAGAGGGCAAAGGCCTTGCGGTGAGGGAGGGTGGTGAACGCCTCCTCCAGCACGGCGGGGACATCCGCATCGTTCCGGATGTACGCGTTCTCCGCGCAATACCGGTGGCCCTCCGGATTGGCTTTGAATTGGTTCTCGTACTGCTTCTCCAAGCTGTCGGTCTCGCAGAACCATTCGACGATGGCCCCGGCAGGGCGGGAGTCGTGCAGCGGGCGGAGGGCGGCTTCTGCGGCCGCGGGATCGTGCTTCATCGTCACGAAGAGGACGAACAGGCACAGCTCGTCCATTCCCTCGGGGTATTGCGCGACGACGGCGATTTCGGTGTCTTCATCGGAGGTCGGGGTGGCCTGCAGGATCCAGCTGAAGGCTTCGCGGTAGAGTCGGATCGGGTAGATGTAGCCGGACGAGCGGAAGCCGTCGCGCGGGTAGGGGATGAGTTCGAGGTGGTACTTCGAGACTACCCCGGGAAAGCCTATGAGGTGATTTGGTTAGGAGACAGGATTTGGGGGGAGAAGTGTTGGAATGTGCGTCACGTACCCGGACCGGCACCGCGGGCAGCCCAATACAGCTCCCGGTTCTGGGTGGCGTTGCAATGTAGAACATCGCCCTGTGCGGTGACCACATCGACCGCCTGGACGCGCTCGCACGCCCAGCCCCAATTCTAGGAGTCAGTGTCAGTCGGAATGTGGCAATCCGGCAACTGGTTAAAGGACCTCGTACCCGACAGTTCCACCCCATCCCGCCCTGGAGCAGAAATCCCCCGAGCCCAACATCCGGACAATGACCCCCGGGAAACATCAGATTGTGCTCCTTGATGAGAACGCCATTCAGCTCCCGTCCCGTCATGCTGGGTGTGGCTCTCGCCGTGCGAGTGGCGGGGTCGACGTCCAGCTGCTTGTAATTGCCGAGATCGAGGAGAATCGAATTGTCACGCACGCTCCAGGCGGCCCACGAATGGCCCCCGGAGCGCACGGCAAGCCGACAATTTTTCGCTTTAGCCAGTTTGACTGCTGCGATGATGTCTTCCTGGCAAGTGGCTTTGACAACAGCCAGGGGGAAGCGGTCGGGACGTCGGTGGTTGAAGACTCGGCCCACGCGGGCCTCCTCGTATTCGGCGGCGGGCGCGGAGTCGCGCCAGATTATCTGCATCGTGTCGGAGGGACGAGGGACAAGTAATAATGATTTCGCGAAAAGGTAGATGGTGTATGTAAAGTTAATTAGAGCAGTTGGAAAGTGATTGAGGCTGGAGCCAACTAATTATATGTAGGCTAGCTACGGCCGACAGAACGTCAGTAAGTGGCTTAGGGCTTTGTTTGTGGCGACAGCAATCGGGGACTGGCTGTGGACCACTTGCCTTACTTTACCCCTTACCCTTTACCCCGCTCTGTCAACCTGAGACTCGTAAGCATCTACTCCGTACCATTATCTGCATTTCGCAGATCTGGGGAAGACGACCCTCGTTCCCGAGTGTGGGGGAAATTTTAAATCCAAGGTCGTTGACGCTGTGATTTCCTTCGACTGCTATACTGTAGGACACTCAACTTCTTTGCGCCGGGTGCCCACCGCCCCAGTGATTCTGAATAGGACTGGGACCGGTGTATGCTGGAGTGAACATGACAGCCACCACCTCTTCTCCTGCCGTGCCTCTCTTGTCTAGAGGCAGTTTCCTGCACATTGTTGCTTTTGTCTATATAAGGCAGGTCCATCTCCTTTCGCCGAGCACAACAGTCGAGGCCTCGCCCCTTAGCCGCCCAGCATGGACTCAAAGCCCACCGAAACCCACCACGAAACCGTCCCAAAGGACACCTTGGGGACTCTACGTCTCCGCCATCATGAGACAAACGAGATCCTCTTGGTCCCCACACCTTCGCGGGACCCTAATGACCCGCTAAACTGGTAGTCATATCCTCTATCCTCCTGTCTCCAGTCAGTCTCCCTTCAGGTCATACTAATCACAATCTGCACCTAGGTCCTCTGCGTTCCGATACTATATTGCCGTCCTCGTCTGCCTGGCCGTCTTCTTCTGCAATTTTCTGTCTGCAGGTCCGACTGTGGCTATCGTGGAGATCACCGTCGACTTCCTGGGACCCCAGGGCCCCGACTTCAGCGCCCATATCTCCAAGGTGGCCTACTTCTTCAGCACCACCGCTCTCTGTCAAGGGATTGGAATGCTCTTCTGGATGCCGTTCATTGTCAAGTACGGCCGCCGCCCCATCTATGTCATTTCCTTTGTCCTGTACGTTGTTACTGGGTTCTGGACCGGGTTCGCGAAGTCGTATGGGGTCGAGCTGGCCGGGCGGATCGTCATGGGGTTTGCGGCCGGGGCAGGGGAGTGTCTGGGCCCGCTGACGATTGCCGATATCTTCTTCCTACATGAGCGAGGCACGGTGATGGCCCTGTATACTGCCGCTCTCTCCATGGGGGTGGCCGGCGGGATCATCATTGACGGGCTCATCACCATCACCCTGAGCTGGCGGTACATCTACTACGTGGCGACCGCGTTGATTGGAGGCGTCACTCTGCTGGTTATCTTCACCTTCCCTGAGACCACCTTCGACCGCCAAAACGCCTTGCTAGCGGAGCAATCCCACCCCCAAACCCAAACCCCACACACCCTGGAATCCGCTACCCCCAGCCCTATCCGGCAAAAGAAACAGCCCTACCTCCGCTCCCTCCGCCTCTTCACAGGCACCTACACCACCGAATCCCTCCTGCAGATCTTCCTCCGCCCCATCGCCCTCATCATCCTCCCGCCAGTCCTCTGGACCTCGCTCGTCTTCGCCGTAACCATCGGCTTCCTCGTCGCCATCACCTCCAACTTCGCGACCGCCTACGCCGCGGCCTACGACTTCACGACCTGGCAGATCGGCCTCTGCTTTGTATCCGGGATGGTCGGCTCGGCCATCGGCATCGCCTTCGGCGGCCACCTGTCCGACTGGACGGCCGACTGGTTCACGCGCCGCAACGGGGGCATCCGGCATCCGGAGATGCGCCTCCCCTCCGTCGTCATCGGCGGGGCGTGCGCTCCCGTGGCCTTGATTCTGTACGGGGTGGGCATCAACAACCGGCTGCATTGGATGGTGCCGACGCTGGGACTGGGGTTGTTGAACTTCGCGATCGTGCAGGCCACCAACGCTACGATGGTGTATGTGATTGATAGTTATCGGCCGGCGGTGGGGGAGGTCACGGTTTCGATCTTGGCATTTAAGGGTATATTCCCCCCTTTCCCCTTTTGGTCTGTTTTGTCTCAGTTTGTGGGGTTAGTGTTGGATCTGGGTGTTTTGGGCATTTTACGAGGACAAAGACAAGCTGACATGACTGATAGCGGCCTTTGGGTTCCTCCTGTCCTTCTACACGAATCCCTGGATCGATCAGAGTGGGTATTCCCTCGCGTTCGGCGAGATGGCCATCATCGCCGGGGTGGTGGTGGTGTTCTTCGTGCCGTTCTATTTCTGGGGCCGACCGTTGCGGCATCGGACGTGGCAGTGGCGGGTGATGCAGAAGTACGCCCACTGGAGTGAGGATCGGGAGGTGGGCGAGTAGTCTGCTGGTTGTGAGGATGTGGGAGGTGGTAGAGGTCCAGCTCGGGGGTTTGATTTGAACAGAGGCAGAGGCAGATTGGCAGGACTGCTCATATTTTGATTGTAATGTGTTGTGGTTGACGGCCTGGCAGGGGGAGCAACCGGGAGAACAGCAAAAATGGAAGCAAAAAATGGAGCTGCGGGGAATCGAACCCCGGACCTCTCCCATGCTAAGGGAATATTATACCACTAAACCACAGCCCCTGTTGATATCAGAGAGACGCTTCTTTGCCATCATAGTCCTGTATGATGTGATCGGTATAAATCAAATCAATTTTCAACCTTTTGACTTCACAATCAACATATATGTCTCCCGAGCGTCTTGTAAGATTATTGCTATGTAATCATGATTTCAGGCCATCTTCAGCCCCCCTTATATCTGAATCAGCAACCTGCGTTGTCTTTCACATATAAGGGTTTTATATAAGTCAAAGGAGAATCTATACACGCAACATATATATATATCCGGCTGTCAGGTAGCCATTTACCACCACCACTCTCACAACCCATCCTCACATTCACCCCCCAAACAAATGTGCTCATACACCACCCAAAACCTTAACACCAAACCGTCCAGCAACCCGGTTCCGCATCGCCCACCCCCTCGCCTCCTCCTCAATCCCGTCCACCCCCTGCACACCTCCCACAGGCAAACAGAGATACCCCTCCTCTTCCAGCGCAAACAGCGCCTCCTTCACCCAGATTCGACACGTCATCGCCTCTCGGAAATTGGTGGAGTATCCCACCGACACCTGAGCAAGCCGTTCCGCCATCGCAGCATGTAGCGCCGGCTCTATCTCGCCTAGCTCCAGCGCCACCAGAAGCCGGCCGCCGTGCGTGATATCCTCCGTGGGTTGGGAGTCGAATGTCCAGAGGTCTGAGCCCGGGGCGTTGATGAGGTGGAAGGTCTGGCCGTGCGGGGGGGAGGAGGTGAGGTAGAGGGTCCAGTGGAAGGTGAAGGGGGAGCCGCGGTCGAGGAGGTGCAGGGAGAGGGTGTTGGGTTTGTGGTTTAGGGGGAGGGCCATGGTCTTGGTTTCAGTGGATTAGACGGGCTATGTGAGCTTAGATGGTGTAGTTGGTGTTGAACAATACATGAACGTTAGGTACAGTCACATAAGGTTGGAGTTGTGGAGAGATAGATCATATCTCATCTTGTTTGGGGGGCGTATACTGCAAGAATAAGCGCCCGGGCGGTTAGTTGGGTTGCATTATCCCCCCTTCCTTCCCGCCTCCCTGGAGTTTTACCTCGATCTTTCAACCGTACTACCACCACATAGCCTCTGTCTATCCGATCTTGCTCCCTGTACGCTCAGGTTTTCCAGAAATAACACATGCGATGGACACAGAGACGAATCGTGTCAACTCGACTCTATCCTTGATATCATCCGCTGATCTCACCCCAACAGAGCACTGGCTGCTGAAGAGGTTCCTCTGTCATGCGGTCGATCCCGAATACGCGGCGCAGTATGTCGCCAGGAGAATCGAAGCCCATGCTCCTAACGATGTCGAAGGCGTCCTGCGAGATTTGAAGAGCGAGTGGAAACAAGTGACCCAGAAATGTAAGCGACCAGACCTCCTGCAATTGCAGCCCGCGATGAACTAATACCATCATCGTTGCATTAGTCTCGCGGCGAGTGGATGTACCGCTAGGTCTAGAAGGCCTGGTCCGACGCCGGGATGGCGATCAATGCTGTCTGGTTGGTTCTAAGGTTGATCCGAGCGCTAGAGGCTTTTCGCGTGCGGAACCTGCTTGGATCATTCCACCTAACATCTTCCATGATGACCAACTAGTCCCTGAAGTGAGCAGCCTTGTCGGTAGAGAGATCCGTTGGTTGTTAACGTTGGAGTGAAATTTACCTTTTAGACAAAGGAATCGCTTTATCCGCTCTTGGATGCCTATTTTACGCCCGCCAAAGTATCCCAACTACAAACCATGCTCTCTGAGCCGAGCCACGAACGGGCACTCGAGAACCTTTGGCTTCTATCACCGGGTGCTCACACCGCTTTCCGGGCTGGTCACATCGAGGTTGTGGCATCGACATCTGCTGGCGAATGGACTGACCAGGCCGAATTGCAGCAAAAGGACGGCAACTCCAAGGTTTGCTTCCTCTCCCCACGAAAAGCCTCTTCACGCACTGATTGGGGCTGGCGATGAAGCACTATGTGGCTAGTACGCACCCAAAAGATTATAAGGATTTTCCTCTCAGCGATGGTACTACTTTCGCCGGATTCCAACACTTCAAGATTGATACTCTCGACCCAGCGACGTATTGCCTACCCAGCCCAACCTTATTCCGTACCCACTACAGAATTGCCTCCGCAGTGCAGCTCTTTCATGTCGAAGACCTTATAGCTGCCGGCTGGCCTAGGCTTTCTACATGTACGTTATCCACCATGATTATTATCAAGCTGGGGCTGATTTACCATCTGACAGTCACTTGTGGGAAATCCACCCTACAGATACTGCGCAAGTGCTGGCATCTTGTGCCCAAGGCCGGCAGAGTGTGCGCTTACCAACTCCTGTCTCGACTCGGAGAGTACCTTTATCCGCTCGAAACCGGTACCGTGGTCAGACGGCTCCCTCTGGGACTATACATGAAAACAGTCGGGCGCTCCCAACAGAACGAGGGCATGGCCTTGCGCTTGGTTGAACAACACACATCGATTCCAGCGCCCCTCTGCATTGACAAGTACCAAGAAGGCGAGGACGGAATTCTCATCATGACAACGGTCCAGGGCCAGACGCTCCTCAGTGTCTCTCATCGGATGTCCTACCCTGAGCGTAGGCAGCTTTCCGTAGACTTGAGAACTGTGGTCGACCAGATTCGAAAAGTTCCCAATCAAACCTCCTTCCGCTTTGCAAATACCTTAGGGGGCGCGATTTGTGACCAGCGTGCCGGAATCCTCGGTCCATTCAACGAGGAAAGCGACTTCAGTAGCCGGCTTCTTCCCGAATATACGCCCACAGAGACGAGAGAAGCCGCAGCTCTCGTTCATACGCGTCCGCACAGGTCGTTCTTCACCCATTCTGACCTGCACTGGACAAATCTCATGATCAGTCGCGGAAAACTGAATGGGATTGTCGATTGGGAATATGCCGGATACTACCCCGAGTATTGGGAGTTTACCAAAGCCATGTACGGGATCATTAACCATCCGGAGCTGGAGAAGATTCATTGGGACGCATTCGGAGATCTCTACAAAGACGAGCTGGAGATCGAAAGACGACTATGGTACGAATCTCCATTTGGTCTGTAACTTGGTGCACTCCTCTATCGGACATATGCTATCAAGTCTAGAATAACGATTTCCCGGGGGCGACCTCCCGGACCCCCTTTTCTTTCAACTTCCTGGTTAAACTCAACCCTAAGTCTAAGTACAAAGATTCCCGGGGAGAACCCCCGGACCCCCCTTTTCTTTCAGCTTCCTGGTAGAACTCATTCAACATCCTAATACCGCTCATCGACAACCTCCCTCAACTTCCCACTCGCCTCAATAAACACCAACTTCTCAAACCGCACCCACTCCAGCTGCACCGGCGCCACATGGCCGGCCTCGCGGTTCTTCGACCAACTCGAACTCACCTTTGCCACCGCCTCCTCCAACCTCTCCGCCAGACTCTCCCCAAGCCCATCCTCCGGCCTCTCCGCCGCAACCCTAAACACCACGACATTCCTTCCCTTCTCCCTGCGCAACACCGTCTGAAAACTATCCGCCACGCCCTCCCCAAGAACCTCACTCACTACCCGTCGTAACACCGCCCGATCCAACAGCGCCGTGCCGACCTTGACCCCGACATCACTCCGTCCACGCAGCCGGAACAACCCGCGCTCGAAATCCACCCACTCGCCCACATCCCCAATCGGATACCGAATGGTCGGCTGCAACCGCTTCAGCAAATTCGTGACCACCAGCGTCCCCCTGACCCCATTCTCCCGAACCGGGTGCCCATCATCCCCAACAACCTCCAGCACCACCGCTTCCTCAACCACGCGATACACCGGATCCACATCCCCATTATCCCCCTCATTAAACTCCGGCACCGGCACCCCGACAACCTTACACTCAACACTAGCATACGCCATCGGCCGCACCACCGCCCCCGGAAAAGCAGCCGCATACAACCCGCGGAGATCTCCATAAAACGGCTCCCCGGTGTACAGCACCAGCCGCACGCTCCCCAACACTCTGCCCCTTTCCCGCAAAAACATCGCCAACTTCGTCGCGATAAACACATTGCTGATCACCACCGTCGCCGCAAACTCATTGATATCCTTCTCAATATTCTCGGGCGCCTCCTTCCCACTAATCGGCAGATTCACGACCGGCACCGCGCTGTTCATCACCGTGTATCCGTACGTCATGAACCCGGAGTACAGGCCTCCCTGCGACGAGAGGTTGGCGATGCGGTCGCCTGCCACAATGCTGCAGCTGGCGGGGAAGAGCGCCCCGTTGATGCGTGAGGTTTCGTGGAACTCGGCCCGCGTCATGTATACCGTTTTCGGGGTGGAGGTCGAGCCGCCGCTGCGCATGACGAGGGCGTCGGTGAGCGGGGCGGTCAGGATGGAGGCGGCGGAGGTGCTGGAGGTGGTCCAGTAGGTTGTTGGGTCGGTTAGAGGTAACGAGGCGAGGGTGGGGATTTCGGGGATCGGAGGCAGGGAGGCGTAGAGAGTGCGGTAGTAGGGGGAGTGCGTGCGGACGTGGGTGAGGAGGTCCTGGAGGCGGGGGGGTAGGGTGGGGGTTGTTTTGGTCATGTTGGTTGATGGGGAGGGAATCAACAGGGTTGAGGATGGAGTTTGCTTGATTGAAGAGAGGTGGTGTGTGTGTGGTGTTGGATTTGCTGAGTTCAGTGGATTTTATATAGGCCACAATGAGTGGAGCGAGATACACATACTGGATTGTATGTACGTACTGCACAACTGGTATCGAAGTAGGGCAAAGGCACAGTCCAGCACCTCTCCAATGCCGCTGGCATGGCGCAATACAACCCCCTCATTGGAGGAAATCTTCATGACGACGATCACATTGTGCATTCCATCGCTGAGACAAATCGTATCATATGGTGACATGAAGAAAGGATTCTCTAGACCCTGCATGATTTAAAATGACTGCAACTCCCCCCCACATGGCGCCAGATCCCGTACTTTGTACGGTCGTCCGAGCGGACTCCGATTCTGCACCCTGGCCACCCAACTCCGTGTACGATCGTCATAATTAGCGGGCCTTAGTGCTTATGTAGACTATAAGATACTCTAAGCATTACTATACCCGCTCTGAAAACATTCAGAAACAGTATAGCGTGAAGAATCAGCGAATTGGCGAGGGAATCCACTTCTCGGCCCCCTAACGGCGTTCCCGACGCCAGCCCGTGCCTGGACCGCATCAGGGTCTTAGCGTGGCGTTTTGCTACTGGTAATCCACCGAGACCCTGAAATTGTAGCACGGACACCTTACGAAATGTCTTGAGGCTGAAAGCGCACCGCGGTCATAACTGCTGAAGATCACGTCCGAGCGTAAATTACACAACATTCCTGCAGAATTATCTCAGATCTCTAGGCCTTCGACTACTGAATTCTTGCACAGATTGATAAGAATCGTCATTCATGACGCGAACGTCGGAGCTCGTATACGCAACGGCAAGGGGCGTGCATGCCGGGGCTATAGCACTCTGTGCCAAGATTTAAGACACCTCATAGGCCCACGCAGACAAGCTAATCCCCCGTAAGCTTGACATTGCTTGGTAGGCCCTGCCAAGTGCGGCGCCAACCTTGGTCTTGACGTCCTCCCGCCGGCGGTTCCAGCCGCTCTCGTCAGTACTCCATGCACGGATCGAGATTATCAATCATAAGATGACTGCAGACGTAGTGCGCACCGTTATTTGCCGCATCGGGCCGCGCTCCACTCGTTTTGGCAGCTTGGTGAAACAATATCCAAGAAAGTCGCCGCGCGGGATATGTCTGAGCCTGTCGATCAACACCTCCGAGTGTTTCCCGAGGATATGAGGTCTCGGAGTGAGCCACAAATTGGGTGCGAGGGGAGGAGCACGCCATCTTCTGCAATACCCTACTGGGCGGAAACGTATCCATCTGACTGCAGGAGGATCGCAATGATCAACCTCCTCGGTTCTCCTCCGGTCGACTCACCGGTGGCTAGAACATTACGGGCCCGCGCACTAGCCATCGCAGGATTCTCGCACGTCAATCCGTTTGTCAACGGAATTGTCAATAATTATCGCAAAGCCAGAGAGTATCAATGTGCAGCGCGGGATGGACGATGAGGGGACTCAAGGTCCGGGATTTGGTGTGAGGCTCAAACGAAAGCAGAGAAGAGTATAAGAAGGGGTGGGAAAACGAATGTTAGGACCCCAAGATACAATAAGCATCCTTCATCACCTCTCAGTTATCTTCTCTGCAAAATGTCTTCCATTGTATCATCTTTCCGCGAGGGAGCAGTTCAGCCCCCTTCCACCTACAAAGATCCCCGCGAGGAAACATGGGAGGACCAGACTTCTTTCTTTACCCGAGATCCCTTATCCCCAAATCAGCAAACAGCTTGGGACTCTCCTGGCCAGGCCGCTTACGACTTCCGCTCCGATTATGTCACTTCTCCCAACATCGCCATGCTGGCGTCGATCATCAACACAAGCTTGCTAGACGATGTCATGAAGGAGGACCCTACCACAAACTCTTTCCAGGAGTTCATAGCCCAACTGACGGGTCATGAAGACTCACTCCTGGTCATGTCTGGAACCATGGGCAACCAGGTGGCGCTTCGAACCGCCCTGCTGGCCCCACCCTATAGCATCCTCGCCGACAGTCGCAGCCACATCATTGGCATGGAGGCTGGCGGCCCCTCAACGCTGTGCGGAGCCCTCATGCAAGGCGTCGCTCCGTCGAACGGACATCACCTCACCCTCGAGGACGTGAAGCGGCATGTTACCCTCCGTGAGGATGTCTATGACTGCCCCACGCGCATCATCAGTCTGGAGAATACGCTGTCCGGAACCATCATGCCTCTCGAGGACGTGCGTGCAATATCCAACTGGGCCCGGAGTCAGGACCCGCCCATCCACATGCATCTCGACGGGGCGCGGTTGTGGGAGGCGGTGGCGGCCGGCGCCGGCACCCTCAAAGAGTACGCCACCTGTTTCGACAGCGCGCAGCTGTGCTTCACCAAGGGTCTGGGCGCCCCAATTGGATCAATAGTCATTGGCAACAAGACCTTCATCAAGCGGGCCCGCTGGATGCGCAAGTTGCTGGGTGGAGGCATCCGCGCGGCCGGCATTGTGTGCGCCCCGGCCCGGGTGGCGGTGGAGCAAATCTTCCTTGGTGGGCGCTTGCGCGCGAGCCAAGAGACGGCAAAGAGACTCTCCAAGCTGTGGGTGAGTCTAGGCGGGAAGCTCCAGCATCCGACCGAAACCAACATGATATGGTTGGATTTGGAGGCCGCGGGGATTGACAAGGAGCGTTTTGCGGATCTGGCAGAGAATGCAGGTGTCAAGACCATGCGGGGTCGTTTGCAGGGGCGGCTGATCATTCACTACCAAATCTGTGATCGTGCCTTGGAGGCCTTGGCGAATCTTTTCGCAGAGATTCTGAAGGGAAAGCGGGACTTTCTGCAAAATTGAGGGGCGAGAAAAGAAAGCTGCCCGTATTCATTGTGGTACATTGGCCAGTTTTTGTAATGTCGGTAACGTTGAATCAGGTCCTTCACTTTAGTGTTCCAGGGTTCAAAAGCTGTCAGAACATCCTTAACTCATCACTCATGCCTATGTCAAAATTGATTGCCCAGTCTGTGAGATTAAAGTTATCGAGATCAATCAATGAGCTCATATCAATTTCACCCATCGCGATAGGGGCTGTGCTGTCGATTTGTGGGGGCGTCGGAACGGGCTCAGGGACGGAGCCAGGGGCAGGGGTCTTCGTAGAACTGACTACTGTAAAACTGTCTAGAATCCCGTCGAGCTTGCGAGAAATAGCTCTCGATGCTTTGAGGCAGAATACGTAGTTGGTCTCGTTGGGGTTGGATACGCTTTCCAGTTGAGACACCAGGACAGAGAGATGACGAATGAGATTAGAGGTCTTGATGCCTGCGGGAAGCCTTGTTCCTGCTGTTGAATCTTGCATCACGTTCTCCAGGGCGGCAGAGAGAATTGCAGCACATGGTAAACCATAAGAGAGAACCTAGTGTCGGTCAATGGAGAGGTCTACTATTGCAGTGCAATGCGAGTCAGGGGAGCATACAATCCCAGGCAGATCGCGCGGAGAGAAAGAGGTTCTCCCGCGACTATTTGTCATCTGAATTACGGTTTCAAGCATACTGGCTGAGACCTCAAGCAGTTCTGGCTGAGGGGTAATGAGACCTTCTGCAGTCCCAAGGAGTCTGTAAATCTGAAAGTGAATGTGCAAATAAGAGAGGTAGATCTTTGCATGCATGTGGCAGAGTTCTGGAGGGAGGTTTGACGTCCAGCAGTCCTGCCTGTACTGGAGGTGTGAAGGTAGCCGATTCCATGCCTGAGTGCACCGATCGGATAACTCTCTGTAGCTGATGAGCGAGTGGCTTCAACAAAAGTCAGGCCATTACATACCTAAGCTTCACAGAATCAGCGGCATGCGTGACTCGAAACTGATATTCGACGGTCTCCTCACGGAACTCCGCCAGAATATAGCGTATTCGAGCCCACGTAGCAACTCGATGCTTTCCGTCGGTGTTCCAGCCGTCCGGTGTCAGGTTGAGCTTTGCATGCTCTATCACATCTGACGACGCGAAAAGTTCCTCATCAGATAGATCTAATGGAAGGCTGCAGTCTGCATGTCGAGCAGTTATGCGCGGCGGCCGCATGAATACCGATGCAAATACTTTGTCCAGGTAATAAGCTCTAGCAAAGGTTCTTCGTCGACATTCCGCAAGGAAGAATGGCGTCGTGGCGTGGGTTGCTTCTCGATTCAGGCCTAAGGCCAGGATGTCTGTGGCGAGATCGCCCAGGCGTCTCCATACACCTAAGCCTGCAACATTGTTAAATGTGCCCGCTGAGCCCGTGGCAGTTTAACTTACTTGCATCGCCTTCGAAGATTGTGGTTAACTGTAAGTTCTCGTGCGCAAGCCATGTGATTAGATCGGTCGTTTGCGGTGCAAGCTCACGGGCCAGACACAGGCTCAAGTTGCCGTACCAGCCCATATCGCGAACGAAGGCATTGTCGCGGTCCTCGTCATGTCCGTCCCCTACAGCAAACATGGTTGCGCGTGCGGCCATCGTGTACAGGAGGCCAAGAGTTTCTATGCGTAGATTGGGCCCACAAAACACGGCACAGAACGCCGGCAAATCCAAGTCGCGGGTGATAACTACTTCCAGTGAGGAGGCCCGTAGAATGTCTTCGGCTAATCTCGATGTGCAGTGAATGTCAAGCTCTGCATCTAAGCTGTCCTGATTATAGCCCGAGGCTGCGAGACCGGCCCGAATTGAGGCGATGAGCTGCAAGAGCAGCGGCTGAGGGACCAGCGCGACTAGGCTGAATGAGTAATATTCATGCAACTGTTTTTCTATGACGGGTAAGAGCTTCAGCTGGGCAACAATGCGTTGGATGGCCGCCAAGTGCTCGTCGTGGGCCTTGAGATTGTAGTTGTGGCGGCCCGGGGTGAGGGTGAGCGATGACGAGTCATTGGGATCGGCGGACATGAACGGCCAAGTGTGGAACTTTGGGGTCTCGGCCAAGGGACTCTCGACCGGATGCTGCGGTGGTGGGCCCGTCTGGGCGACGCGGAGTGAGCCCGGTGGCGTGGACAAAGAGTGTCTCTGCGAAGTCCGATGCTTGGTCAAAGGGGCAGGATGATACCAGCATTGTGGGTGGAGCCCACGGCGTTGGCAGGATGCACAGGTGGGTTTGCCGTGATCACACCGGATCTTGCTCTTGCGACATGGCTCACACGAGGCCAGCGAGCGATTACGCCGGCGACTCAGGGTATACATGGCCAGACACTCCGAAATGGATGGCTTGTTGGCTCTTCGGCCATATGGAGGGAGGTTGTGGGAGGAAGAGAAGAAGAAGAGGGGATCGCGACAAACGGAGTCGATGGTACGATATAAGTCACGTGACATAAATCTGCCAACCACGCACACCACCAGGGAATCACTGCCCAAGCCTGGTAATATTTGAAGATAGTCGAGATAGATGGGACAGCAGGAAGAGCATAACGCAACTCTAGTTTTTCTTCAACCCCACTGTCGAATGTCAAAAGTTGTCCGCGATGGACCGGACTTGAAGGAAATTCAGGATTTGTATCGGACTTGTATCGGAGTACTCGGGCTCACCGGCATTTCCACTACTGACTTGGCAGTTTAGTGCTTTGGTGGCATATTAGTTCACATCCACCACCTTGACAATTTCAATCTGATATACTAATCCTCCAGACTAGCCTACACTCGCAATTTAATTCATGTCAAGCCCTGTGAGTCTAATGGGGACATAGGGACATTCTGTCAGCCATGAACATCAGAAAATTACTGCAGCGGTTGAACACCATCAAGGAACACGAAGATGCGAATCCAACACCATCCACAGACTCACCACTGCCAGAGAAGTCATCGGAGAAGGTGGCAAAAGAAAGTGACCTAGAGAATGGCACCGTCGAGTCCGACCGAGTTCTAGTGAGTCTTCTTCCCAACTGTGTCGACTGCGCCGAACACCCGTTCACCATGACACCCACCAGGTAACCTGGGAGGGCGAGGACGACCCCGAAAACCCCAAGAACTGGAGTCCGATGCGCAAATGGAAGGCTATCTTTGCCATGAGCTCATTCGTCTTCATGAGTCCCTTGTCGTCGACCATTGTCGCTCCGGCACTGCCGGCCATTGCATCCGACCTAAACATCACCCAGCCGGCGGTCGAGCAAATGGTACTCTCCATCTTCCTCCTGGGCTTTGCGTGCGGCCCCCTCGTCGCCAGTCCGCTATCCGAGATCTACGGTCGGGTGCGAGTGGTCCAGTCCTGGAACTTCATGTACATTGTCTTCAACGCCGCGTGCGGCGGTGCGCGCACCAAGGAAGCCATCATTGTCTTGCGCTTTGTCGCCGGCCTCTGCGGAAGCGCCACCCTCGGGGTATGTGACTAAACCCAGCTCTTCTCAGCAACTCTAACTGACAGTCTCCCAGATCGGAGGCGGCACGCTCAGCGACCTCTTCTACGCGAAAGACCGCGGCAAAGCCGTCGCAATCTACAGCTGGTCGCCGATCCTCGCGCCCCTGGTCGGGGCTGTCATCGGCGGCTTCATCTCGCAGAACACCGGCTGGCAGTGGACCTTCTACACCTCCTCCCTGCTCAGCGTGGCCATCCAACTATCCGGCCTATTCTTCCTGGAGGAAACCTACCCACCACTCCTCCTCCGACGCAAGAAAGCCCAACTGAGCAAAACCACCGGCGCAACCAACCTGTACACCGACTACGACTACCTCGACGCAGGCCGCCTGAAGAAGCTGTCGACCAACCTGATCCGGCCGTTCAAGCTGCTGGCCACGCAGCCCATCATTCAGGTGCTGGCGCTGTACAACGCCTACCTGTACGGGAACATCTACATCCTGTACGCGGACTTTGTGGACCTGTGGACGGAGGTGTACGGCGAGCGCACCGAGATCGCGGGGCTGAACTACATCTCCATCGCGGTGGGGTCGGCCCTGGCGGCCGAGTGTTGCACGCTGGTCAACGATCGCATCTACCGCACCCTCACGCGGCGCAACGGGGGCAAGGGCGTGCCCGAGTTCCGCATCCCCATCATGCTCCCGGCCACCCTGTTCCTCAGCGCCGGCATGTTCTGGTACGGCTGGTCCGCCGAGAAGAAGCTGCACTGGATCATGCCGAATATTGGCACTTCGATCTTTGTGGCGGGGGCGTTGGCGTGCACCATCTCGGTGAATGCGTATGTGATCGATACGTATGGCCGGTATGCGGCCAGCGGGTTGGCGGCCGTGTCGACGATTCGGTGTATTGCGGGTTTTACGTTTCCGATGTTTGCGCCTTACATGTGAGCTCTTCGGGTCAAAGTCCTTTGGTATCGAGCTAGGGCTAATGCTTTCATAGGTACTCTACGTTGGGTTATGGGTGGTCGGGGAGTCTGCTGGGCTTCATCGGGTTGGGGATTGGGCTTCCGGCGGCGATGCTGTTGGGATTGTATGGGCAGTACTTGCGGGACAGAAGTCCCTATGCTACGAAGGCCCATTAAGACTCTGGTCATGGGGTCCCTTGATAAGACTTATGAGCTAATGATGAAGTAAAGCTGCTAAGAGGTATAGTAGTGCGCCAGTACATAGACATCGTTGGCAAAAGTATATGTTACGTTTGAATGACAGACTGCAGTACGAGAAATGAGTTAATGCTCATACTTCTCATTTTCAATTGTTTGGATAGAAAGTTAGGGAGGATTGACGGTGAACTTGATAGTAACGGCACTCGCTGCCATGAATGATGGACTTTCGTGCTGTTATAGGTCATACCGAGTGCTCTCTCTACAGTACAGCGTAAGCGACTGAGCCTGAATAGAGATTCGCCTTCCTGAGCACTGAATCATAATCCTTGAGTATCTTGGGACAAGTAAACAAGGAAAGATTCATGGCATTTTGACATCTTCGCAAAACAATAACAATTTACGTCGGCCAACACGAAACCATTGATTGGTCCTAGCCAGGAACTCACAGAACGCATCAACAAACACAACAGGTCAGATCTGCCAATGATACCCACGATAGTCTTTAAAGTCGACGGCGCTTGCGCGAGCGATAATCATGCCCATTATCATCATCGTCATCGACGTCAGCCGGGCGAGAGACCTGGTCCGCAGACTGGTCCACACCACCTTGAGCAGCAGCAGGCTGGGCCCTCTCATACTGGCGTCTCGACTCGACTAGCCCCAGATCATTGATGATCAGCCCGAAGTCGTCGAGATCCTGCGTCGTGACCGGCGCCGGGCTTTTGCCGCCTTTACTCGCGGTCCAGGCATCACCCGGCATGACTCTCGGATGGCGGCGCTTCCCTACTGCTTCGGACTTTCGTTGACGAGAGAGCACGGCGCGATTCAGGCGAATGACACACTCCTCGTACGAGTATCCATGCTCAAAGGCCTTCTTGAGGCCGTTGGTCCAACACCGGGTAACATATGCATACATGTGCAAGAGTCGCTGGCCCCTCTCGCCCCACTCGCTGAGCAGCTCCTCGGTCTCTTGCACGATTTCCTCCTGTTGTTCCATATTTCGGCGGGCGTTTAGGAGAGTCTTCCACTCCGCTTGGCAGGCCGCCGTGGCGCGGGAAGGCATCGAAGTCAGGGCGTACTGTCGCGAGATAGACCAAGAACTTGCTGAGGACATGCTCGTAATGCAGGTCTTTGCCCTCTCGCTTCGATGGCATGCTTCTTGCCACGAGATCGACGAGCTCCGCATAGCTCTCGGGCGTTCGCTCGAGCCGGGCGTCTTCCAGACACTCCACCACGGTCGGGATGTCGGTGTAGCTTTCGTTCTCGAACCACAACCCTTGTATCTGGGGAGATCGTTGGTGAGTCAGTGCCAGGATGTCGTCTATCTTGTCTCTGATTTTGGATTCTTTGTTCTTCATTTTTATTTTGATGTTGATCTTGGGTTTGGTTGGGCTTTTCTTGCCCATCTTGGAGGGGGGACTAAGGAAATGCAAAGGTTAGTGTCTCAACCATGCAAGGAACATGGTGCCATGGAGGGGGCAGAGAGAAAGTTGAAGAGCGACTCGCACCTGCGTCTTGTTTTTGTTGTAGAGGGGCTTGCCGAATCTCGTGCTGTTTTTTGTTACTGTTAATATAGATTGCTTAGGAGATGTTCGGCAACGGGGAAGAACAGGATAGATGAGAAAGTAAATGAGGTTGACAGAACTGAGATGGCCTGAGTTGGGCCTCAGTAACGTGTTGGTAGAACAGCGTATCCGGGAGATGATCAACAGCACTTATGGGCAAGAGCGTTAAGAAGAAAAATGAGATTGACAGGATAAAGATGACATGAGCTGAAAGAATGGTTATGAGTTGAAGAAAGTAAGCGTATGATGCAGAGGAGATGGAAGTCGAAAAGAGAAAGGTAAGACTAGTGGGGCTTGGATGGCACGAGTCCAAGTTGCAGGAGTGATCAAGTTGAGGTGAAGGTAGGCTGAAGAAGGAGAGAAGTGTGTTGTGAAAGAGATGCAGAGGAGAGGAAGAGCAAGAGAAAGGAGACTGCTTATATAGCTGGCGGACCCATTCCCTTCGTTGCGCATTCACTGTTTGACGTTCAACCCAACATCCACCATCTTTCACGTTTCACCTCAAGAACTTTCCAGCAGTGTTATTATACTGATGATGCCAGGGTGTAACTTAAGAGTTTCCATTAGCCTTACAAGATGAACAACTTCTACAGTACAGCTTCGAAGACACCCTTACCCACAATCGTTTCATTCAAACATCCTAAAACCTATATTTCAGATTTCACACTTCCATCCTATACTTGTCACAGTATCTAGACACTTACACCCAGACTCCCCTCACATCTACCTCCTCCCTTCTTTTCCTCCTCCTCCTCCTCTTCTTCCCTCCTCCCTGCCCCCTCACATAATCCCTCCTCACGCCCCGCAACCGACTCGGATGCCACACCAATAAAACCAGCATCACCAACGCCATCACCGCCCCATCGAACACATACAACCACACCTCGCGCCGTTGAAGAACCCCCATCCCTCCCCATCGCGAATTCGACCACCCGAAACACCGACCTCCCCAGAACGAGCCCGTTGGTGAGGTACAGCACCCACAGAAGCCCATTCCAAGGCACCCGGGTCCTCCGCGCGCGTCGCGTAGGGTGGTACCGCATGCGTTGATGGAAAACCGCTGAGACGAGGATAAAGGCCGCGAAGAAGACGACCTGGATGCCCAAGCCGGCGATGATGATCCGGTTGGCTGTTTGGATGGTGGTTGGTGAATTGGACTTGGCAAGAAGGCCTCCGCCTACATTTTATGAGTGATCATGCAGAAAAGAGGGGAAGGGGAGAGAGAAGAACCCACCTCCCGCCTGCGCCAGGAAAGCAAGGACATCCCCTACGACAAACACGCGGGTGATCCAGTGGGCCGGCAGGACGGAGCGAGTATCCCCGTCGGTGAGGCGGATGATGCGCGCCAGGATCATGTAGATGGAGGCCGCGAAGAGAGAGGGGGCGACGAGCAGCAGCAGGGATTGCATTATATACGGGGCTGTGGTCCAGTTCGGGGTCTGGGTGCTGTTGATGATGCGGCCGATGTAGCCGGCTGTTTCGACTGGGATTGGTATTAGTGCCCTGATCTTAGAAAGCCGATCTGAGGATCTGAGGCTATGTACAGATCCCCCCAATAATGAACGGGGTGAAGAACCAGGTGCGCTGGGCGCAGTAGTGGATGGCATGGCTGGTGGTGAGGAGGCCGAAGCAGACCGTCGCCGCAATGGCGGCGGGGAGAGAGGGGGCATACTGGTAGAGGATGTAGGTCGGCATGCTTGGGACCACGTTGTGGGGATGTTGGCGACAGGCTTATATGCTTATATAGTGGATGTGTCTACTCGAATATAGACTGTATAGTTGGAGGCTGGGATGTCGTATTCGGGTCTCGTACTCGTTTAGATACCTGTTTTAGGCGCGATTGCCTCTCAGTCCACCGCTAGTTCACAAGCTTAGTCTGAGAGTATATGCAGGTCGATCAATCAAGCACGTTCCTTAGCTTCGTCAATATTAAGCAAGTTTACTATCTCTCCGCCGCTCCCACCGTAAGCACACCTTCTCCGGCTGGGGAATATGCAGAGTCAAACTCATTGTGCTCTGCTGCACCCGCGCATAAGCCCGCTGCCGTGCCTCCTCAACTGTCTCTCCCGGTTGAGGCACGATTTCGACTCTATGCCGTCGAAACAGCTGCAGCAGCACCGCCAGGATCTCAATTTGGGAGAACCGCTTGCCAGGACAGACTCTCGGCCCCTCCGACCAAGCGATGAGCCTCCGCTCCATCTCCGTGTTGTACACATCCTCCCCGGGCTGTCCGGTTGACGACCCAACCACCCACCGCGACGGCCTCCACTCCGCGGCATCACTTCCCCAAGTCTCAGGATCCGTATGCAGCGCTACACTATTGACTCGGATGGAGGTGTGTCCCGGAATGACGAACGGAATCTCCGCCTTAATCATCTGGTCCTGCTCGCGCGTCTCGCGCAGCACATTCACAACGGGGCCATAAAGCCTCAGCGTCTCCATCTACCACAATCAGCCATTACCACCACCAGAAAAATAAAGGGGAAACCCACCAAAACAGCCCTCAACCTCACCAACCCCTCCAACACCTCAAACCCCGGCTCCTCCTCCCTTCCCACGCCCTTCAGCAAGAAGTCCATCTCCCGCACCACCCACTCCTGCCACCTCGGAAAGATGGCCAAAAGATACACGGCATACAGCAACGTATTCGCGGTGGTCTCATGCCCGGCAAACAGAAACAAAAACACATTGCCCCGGATCTCGTCCGGGGACATATACTCCCTGTTGCCGTTGCCGTTGCCAGCGCTACCCTCGCACCACAGCAATGTCGAGAGCAGATCCCCATGCACGGTCCCATCCAGCCGGTGGCGACGGTAGTCCACGAGCTGCGTGATACTCCCCCGGAGCTCGCACGCCCCTGCCCACAGACCCCGTGAGCCCTGACTCCGGCGCCAGGGGAGGAGGCTCCATCCCCATCTCCACCCCGTCGGGGCGGTGAGTATCCCCAGGAAGCGGAGGAGGGCGGTTTTGCACTCCTGCGGGCTGAAGGTCGGATCTAAGGGGGTTGTGGTGGGGAGGCAGACCTTGAGCAGCACGTCGAGGCTTGCGTCGGCGAGGTCGGGGAATGTGCTTGTGCTGGTGGTGGTGGTTGTACTAGGCCGGGTGGCGACCAGCTGCGCCGCGCGGGCGAGGGAGACGGTCCAGACGATCTGGTCGGTGGACGCGGTGAAGGCGCTGGCGGTGATACGGCGGTGGCGCTGCCAGGTTGTGTCTTCGACCTGCACACATACATTCCTTGATTAGCAATCGGAAGTACCGCACGGGATAAAGTGATGTGAGCAAAGCAAGGGGCGTACCGAAGCAAGATGCGGTCCGAACAGCTCTAAGTTGTCTACATTTCCTTATCAGCCATTTCTTTTTCATGTGGCTAGGGGAGGTAGGGCAGTACCAAGCAGCCTTAATGGTTTGGGGAACGCCCTCCGCCGCAGGAGGATCTGGTCTGCGACGGGGCGGTCCGCGGTGATAAATTCCCGGCCCCCCGGCGTCACCAGGAAGAAGGACCGGCCGTAGCGCGCGTGCAGGGCGAATTTGTCGCGGAAATTCCAGGAGTGGTGGCTGAAGCGGTCGCGTTGGAAGAACAGGGCTAGGCGGGAGTTGTGGTCAATGAGGGTGAAAAGACTCCGAAGCGGGTGGGGGAGGGAAGTCGCGACGATGAGGACTGGTAGTGGGCTGTCGCGGAGGGGACGGTAGTGAGTGTAGATCTGCGCGAGAATGTAGCTGGCTGAAAGCGCGAGCGCGAGGCATAGGATGGTGAGGATGGACATGGCTGGACGGATGTCCTGAGGATACGGAGGGTTTTACATTTGGGGGATTTGGGAGAAGTAGAAGTAGAAGTAGAAGCAGAGATAAAGTAGAGTCGTGGGGGCGAAGTTGAAAAATAGAGCCGAGGTGTGCCCTGTCTCGAAGGCGTTCACGGAGAATGGAGTATCCGGTACATTATGAACTGTGACTACCTAGTAGTTATACTAGAAAAATGAGTCGGAGGATAGAAAAGAAAGAAAGTAGGGCTCCACTTCGTATCCGTACTCATACCCACTTGAACCTTAGTCCTGCCCCACCCCCCTCCATCTCGGATGCGTATTCATTGCCTGTTCTGGTTCTTGTTCGGTGGATACAATTTGAATTCTATTGAATCTGTAACAGTGCCATCTTTAGTCTAGTCCACTCCCTCAGACCCCCCCAAAAAAAAAAATCACAGAGCCGGAGTCACATCCTTAAATCGCAACCCATTCCCCACCGCCGCCACCCGCGACTTGCCCAGCAGTCCGTTGATCTCACTCGGGTGGACCACGATGAGGATGCACAGCACCAAAAACATCGGCACCGCGTCGAAGACATAGATAAATGCCTCGTGCGTGATCACGAACCCCTGCTGGCCCTGAATGTACTCGATGAACCGCACGATCGACCGGATCAGGATCAGGAAACTCATCGCGTACAGCGAGAAGAAGTGCTTGCGCCACGGGATCTGCGGCGACTCCGACCGCACCGTGGGATGGCGGTAGATGCGCTGCTGGAAGATGACCGCCACCGTGATGAAGAAGCAGAAGAAGAGGATCTGCACGATGAGGCCCCCGATGATCACGTTCTCGCCCGTGTGGTCCGTCGCGGAGGAGGCCTTGACCATCAGACCGGCGCCTGTTGATTGTCAGGGTAACATGAAGCGTCATACGGGCAGAGAGGTCCTACCTGAGGCTTGCATCAGGAAGGAGAGAATGTCGCCCACCACGAAGATCTTGGTCAGGAACTTCAGGCGGATGATGGAGTGGTGCTCGCCGCGGACCAGCAGGATGATGCGACCGAGGATCATGTAGATGGTGGCTGCAAAGAGGGCCGGAGCGACCAGCAGCAGTGTGCTTTGAATGATGTAGGGACCGAGGGTCCAGTCTGGGGACTGATGGGCGGAGAGGGCGCGACCGCAGTACCCGACGACTTCAACTATAGAGGGAAAAGAATCATCAGCGTCCGATCGGTCGATAAGGAAGCTGCAACAACATACAGAGTGCCCCGATCAAGGCGGCAAGCGTCAACCAGGCCCGGGTGCGAAGGAGCTGGTAGATGAAGATCAGAGTGGCTATCAGGAACAGCAGGATCATGATTGCTGCCCCGGCCATGGAGGGATCATACGCGTACGCCGTCCAGCCTTGCATGGTGATGGATGGAGTGGTAATGTGGGATAAAATTGAGGTTGGACATGACCGACGAAAGCAGACGGTCCTACAGACCTTTTGTACTGAGGCCAGGAGAGGATTTGGTGTCGAACTTGAAGCTGTTGATCGATCCTCAGTCGTATTTCGTAATTCCTGCTCTGTTGGGGCTAGCGGGTCAAGGCTGGAACATTGGCATCACCAAGATGCAACTCAATTGGCACTGTGTATTTTTAGTTTTAGGTAGCGTATCCATCAGGACCCTAAGTCAAGTTCACATTAATCCACTGCCTGCATGGCCCATGCTGGTTGCTCAAGCTGCCAAGCAGAATGTTAAAACCATTGTGTTTCACCGTGGATGGTGGCCTGAGGCAGCAGGCCAGACAAGTCTACAAACATAACGTCAATGTAATCCGGGTTCACAGAAAGTCATGCCGTGGTTGTAGATCTTTGCATTATAGCGAGGCGTCTGACTCAACCTATATATAGAACCACGATCTGATCTCGGATGCCTGTGAAACCGAGGGATCAGCACAGGGCTGTGGTGAGAATATCGGTCGAAATGAAGTTTGGTAGCTACAGCACATATCCACCCTCAGAGATAAATAAATACTAAAAATTGTCAAGATATTAGTAGATGGACTTAACGTGCTGACTTACCTTTAGCATCTTTGTCCATGTCCCCAGCATCCAAAAATGCACATACCAGAATCACGTGGCCACCGAAGGTATATACACGTCGAGCAGAAGCGGCGCACTCGAACATAATGTAAGCCCAGCTTTTTTATATATTCTGCACAGAAGACACTGCTTATTATATCAACCTCATCACAACACGAGATAGTCGAACATATTTAAGTGACCTCTCAAATGAGTAACGTTAGTCCTTGATGAGTTTGCAGCGGAATGAATTTGAGGCACGTTCTTCTCTGACATTGTATGTCTATAGCACCTCTATACTAGGTCCAAGGATATGTTTCGAAGGATGAGACCAGGTCACCTCCAAAGTATCTCCACTCCCTCTAACATCCGAGCCCTTCAAAAAACCTCCCCACTCAAAATATCCTCCCTGCTCCCCCAAAAGAACAAGGGAATATGCTCCCGCGGCGCCTTAACAGTAACCACCTCCCCCCCAGCAAACGTCTCATTCGACCACCAATACGTCCACTTCCCCCTCTCCCCCGTATGAGGCAAATACACCTCCCACTCCGAGACATTCGGCTTCGTTACCGGGCTCACCAACAACCGTGGCCCGAACATATACGACTGGGTCGTGAAATTCGTATTGGCCGCCACCAGCCCACTCACCTTCTTATCCGTGTGCTCAAAATCCATATACAAGGGCCGCATAATACTCCTCCCCTCGGTACTAAACCGCTCAAACACAGTCGTCAAATAGCGCGCCAACTGATACCGCAACCTGATATACCCCGTAATAATCGGGGTATTCTCGGCGCCATACGACCACGGCTCGTTCGCGCACGTATACGCACTCCGCACACTACACGCGCGACTGCCATGGGTGCGCATGAACGGCAGGAAAGTCGCCCACGCGAACCACCGCATATACAGCTCGCGGAACTCGGGGGTATCGATGTCCCCGCTCCAGGCCACGGTCGGGTCGGCCTGGAACCCGCCAGCGTCGACGGTCCACCAGCCCCAGCCGGTGGCGGCGGCCGACAAGCCAGACGCAATCTGCGCGGCGAGCGTGTCCCAGACGGAGGTCGTGTCGCCGGACCAGATGATGCTGCAGAAGCGCTGCGAGCCAATGTACCCGCTGCGGCTGAGGGAGATGTGCGGGCAGGGGTCACGGGCCGAGGTGGCAGTGGCGTTGCGGTAGCCTTCGTCGATGGCCTGCTGGTGGGCCCATGGGTAAAGTTTCCCGACACCGCGCTGGGTGCCCGCGGCGTACAGGACGTCGGGCAGCGCGTAGGGGATCGATTGGATGTACGTGCTTTGGCCGTTGTTCTCGTAGGCTTCGCCCAGGGCGCCGCCGTCGGCTTGGTCGATCCAGAAGTTTTTGATGCCTTGCGTGTAGTAGTTGCGGTGCAGGGTGGACCACAGAAAATGGCGCGCGAGCGGGTTCGTCGCGTCGTAGTTGCGGATGTAGCTGCCGTTCCAGCTGTCGGTCGTGCCGGGCCCGGAGCGCGTCGCCGACAGGAACCCCTGCGCTTGCAGCGTGGCGTAGTTGAGCGAGTTGTCCGCCACGCTGGGCCACAGGCTGGCCATCAGCTCTGCGCCTGTGGCGTTGCGGACGACTGCAGCCATCTGGCTGACGTTCGGCCACAGCCGCGGGTCCAGCGCCCAGTCGCCTTGGTGCGCCCACGACTGGTAGTCGATCACGATCAGCGAGACGGGGATGTCGTGCGCCGCAAAGCTGCGCGCCAGCTGCTCGACCTCGCTCTGGTTCTCGTAGCGCAGCTTCGACTGGATGTATCCCAGGCTGAAGGCGGGTGGGGTCGGGGCCCGGCCGGTCAGCGCGGAGAGGCGGCGCTGGAGGGTGTCGTATTTGGACACGGAGGAGGTGTTGTTGTTGGCAGAATCGTCGTCAGCAGCGACAATCACGTAGTCGACGAGGGTGGTCGACTCGGCCACGAACTTGGTGCGCAGCGCCCCGAACTCCATCCGGCCCTCGGCGGGCATGTTCCACACAAAGGCGTAGCCCTTGTTGCTCATGAACACCGGGGTGGGGATGTAGGTGTTGAAGTTGACCAAGTCAATGACCGAGCCCTTCTTGTTGATGCGGTGGTCTTGCTGCGTGCCCGTGCCGTAGATCTGCTCGTCTGGCGTGGCGCTGAAGCTGAATTCCGCGCGGAACTCGGCCCCCGGGCCGGGCCACGTGTAGGTCCGTGGGTTTAGGGACTTGAGGGGAGCGTATTCGTTGGTGAGAAGCGTTTCGCTGCCGTCGGCGTTGAGACGCGAGAAAGACAGCCGGTAGCCCCCTTCGTTGCCGCCCCAGCCGGTCGTGCGGAGGAGGAGGTTGCCGTTGCGGAGGGTGAGGGGCGTTTCGCCGGTGGAGGTCTGGTCGTAGCTCATGCCGTGGGCGGTGCCGTTCTCGAAGCCCTCCAGTGGAGGATCATAGATGAAGCTGATCTCTTGGCCAGTGGGGGGGCGGAACGGCCAGGCGCGCACGCGGAAGCCATCGTAGCCGTAGGGCTGGATGAGGAGGGTCTCGAAGCCGTGCTGCAGGCGCAGGCCGGTGGAGTTGGGGTGGAAGTAGTCGGCCAGGCAGTGCCCGACCACGAGGAGTGTGAGGAGGAAGTACATGTTGTTGGATGTACTGTTCCTTGCGTGTATGGGAGTCAAGATACAAGAAGCGTATTTAAGCACGCTCAATCAATTTAGCCGATTAGCCTAAGACAGGAGGAAACCATCGTACGACGAGCAGAATCAAGGAGTATATGCGGACTCTGGTGCTAGCGGGAGGGGTAGTGTCGATCAGTGTCGATCAGGCAAGGGTCTTGACGGGGGCGGAGTTTGAGCGAGACTGAGGCGATTGCAGACATCTGAGCATACTGGGACCGTCGTATATAGGGCTTGCCTGTCAGGTGACTTGCCGGAGCATTGCTGGATCGCATCACATCAACTTTCAACAGATTCCTGATGTCGGAGATGCTCTGGTATAGTAGGTGATGGTCATCTGAAGTTGCAGTGGCCTCCGCCGGGATTTCACTCTTTCTTCTCGGTGGGCCTGTCGGGATGTTCCGTCCGTATGCAGCCTGACGTGGCCGTGCAGCTTCGAGCCGAGATTCCGGATGTGCAGCAGGCCGACCTGCCAAGCCCGAACAGGATGTGGCTGATTCTTCGGTTTGGAAAGAGATGCTACCGACAAGACTGTTGTCTGACAGAAGATGATTAGCCTCTTGCTAAGATTTATCCGAGAAGTGGTGTGTCTGGCGCAAGAGGCATTAACATTAGAGGCCCGGACAGCCATATCCCATTCCTACCTCGTTTCCTCTATCTTCCACACCTCTACTTGAGATGAAGCAATGAAACCTTCCCTATGCACAGAAGCTCAGTATGTCAACTCCAAAGCTATGAGTATCACAGCCCCCGTCAAGGGCCGTGTCTGGTTAATGTCTTGGGGTGATGTGCTACCACAAATTGGCCGGACCGGAGCCAAAACAACTGACCGGGTGCGGAGACCCCTCCAAAAAACCGACCTGATTGGCTCCCTCCCCGGACCGACGTCACAACCTCGGCCCTGCAGTCAGAAACCAACATTCACTGAAGACACAATATCGAAACGAATATTCCAACCAAAAGCTACAACTGACTCACATTACCCAAACCATTCACCCGCCCTGAACCCCGGGAAACCGTTCTCCCGGGACTCTTCATATAAACTGCCCCTCAATCACCGCCTGCCCCGCATCCACATCCCTCCTCTCCCACATACACAAACAACGATCATGACCAAGCCCACCCCCCCCAACCCCCTGGGCATCGCCACCCTCAGCCTCGGCAGCGCAGCCCACCACAGCCTCGAAACGCGCCTCCACGCCGCCGCCGCAGCAGGATACACACACATCGACCTCTTCGACGACGACTGGGCCCGCTACCTGAGCGCGCACCACTCCCCGGCCTTACCCCCACCCCCGACCCCCTGGACGTCCACACCGGAAACCCTCCGCATCGCCGCGCAGCTCGGCTCCCTCGCCGCCTCCCTCTCCCTCAAGATCGCCTGCACGCAGCCCTGCCGCGAAATCGAGGGGATCCTGGACCCCACCGCCCGGCGCGCCGCCCTGGACTCCGTCGCCGCCCGGTTCCCCTTCATGCGGGCCTTCGGCACGGATCTCGTGTTCATGTGCGCCAACATCCGCACCGACGCGGGCGTCACCTCCGACCTCGCCACGGTAGCCAAAGATCTCGCCGAGCTGGGCGATATGGCGCGCGCGTACGCGGAGGCTGACGGCGGGCCGATGCTGAAGATCGGGTACGAGGGGCTTAGCTGGGCGCGGAGGAATACCTGGGCTAGTTCGTGGGAGGCGGTGCAGGCGGCGGACCGGGAGAATGTCGGGTTGGTCGTGGACGCGTTCAATGTTCTGGCGGTGGAGTGGGCGGATCCGTATGCTGCCGATGGGTCGGGGAGGGTGCATGGGGATTTGGAGGTGGCGAGGCGGGTGTTGAGGGAGTCGATGCGGGCGTTGGTGAGGTGTGTGCCTGCGGAGAAAATCTTTTTCTTTCAGGTGGGCGATGCGGTGAGGGTTGGGTTGGAGGAGGTCAGGGCTTGGGATGTGCAGGGCGATACGCCCAGGCTTTTGCCTTGGTCCAGGGGGTATCGGTTGTTCCCTGGGGAGAAGGAGAGGGGCGCTTATTTGCCGGTGGAGGTGGTGGCTGCTGCTGTGTTGGAGACGGGGTATGAGGGCCCCGTGTCGTTGGAGGTGTTCAATCACTCGTTGAATGAGAAGGATGCCTCGGTGCCCACGGTGCATGCCGAGCGGGGGATGAAGGGGCTGCGGTGGTTGTTGGAGGCGGTGGCCAACGTGCCGGCTTTGGGGGATGCGACTCAATAGTGGAGAGGACGTGGATGTTAGGAGAAACCGCATTTACGCTGTACTGTGATGCTAGATTGTGAGATACTGAGTGAAGAATCAAGTCAGACTTTGGTGTCTTGTTCGATGTGTTCTACATCATCCCGCCTAGGGCTCGAATCATATGGCTGGAAAACGACGATTCATCGCGTATACTAGAGTATCATAAACAATAGCACAGCATCGAGTAGCATGAGCATAACATCAAACAGAGAGCATCCTGAACAACACCAAGACAGCAACGGTTAACCAGCCCAATCTATCTACCGCGTCATATCATTATCATCCTCCAACCTAACGCCAAAAATGCAACGCCAATAACCAAATCAACCAACCTCTCAGCAATCATCCTCCTCCACCACCAACCGCTTCTGCTCCGAGCACTGCTCGCTCTGCGGCGACGACGGCGATCCATACTCCTCGCTGAGCGCCCTCCGATACGTCACAATCGCAATATAATTGTGCAACGTTCCCAACAGCTGCAACACCACCGCTGTCCAGACCATCCCCTGGAACGTATTGCCCCCGACCGCTGAGATCCCCTTTTCGCTGCCGGTTTCACTGATCAAATCCACAAATTCCTTGGCGATGACACTTGCGATGGTCGCCGCAATGCCGAAGCTGAACACGCTGGTCTGCTTGTCATTAGACATGGTCTTAAACCATACCGCGATGAACGGCAGGGGCTTACCAGGAAAGCATAGAACTCCACACTAGTCGGGGGCGACTCCAGCTCGGTCCCCGTGCCGGGGTAGCGTGGAGGCTGGGAGGCGTAATCCGGGCGCGAGGCGCGGGCGGACGCAATCGTCCAGATACGGAGGGCAATAGCCACAATGGCAGCCACGGTTCCGAAGATCAGGAACAGCACCATCGTAGTATTAGTGGGCTTCAAGGCGTGGAAGTCGTCGGTGATACAGGAAGGCCAGCTGCCGGGCTGGAGGCCGGTCGGAGGGTTGCCCAGCGCTTGCTGGATGGCGTCGCCAGGATTGAACTCGAACAGGACACTGCGGTCCGAGCACTCGGTGATGCGGTCCTGGATGGTCGTGGTGTTCGTCTTCTCGTCGATCACGCAGGTTTCCTGGTAGCCGACGCAGTAGGACATGGGATAGATGGTGAAGAAGTCTGGGGCCCCGTCACCGCCGGCGCCGCTGGTGTACAGCTATAAGACGCTTAGTCAGTAGATTGGTTCCTCAGTGCTGGGGCTGTCCATTACACACCGTCAAAAGATTGCCCTGCGGGAGGAACTGGCGTTGGCTCCCGGAGAATAGACACAGAATCCCCAGGAGAAACGCGGTGAAAGAGCCGATGACCGGCAGGAGAGAGCGTAGGGAGCTCATGTTCAATATAGTCTTCGTTGAGTGTTGTTGGTGTCGAGATGTGTTGCCCGCTGAAACATCGGGGTTTGGTCGCCAAGCTTCCTCATGTGCACCGTCCCGGGGGATAAAAGTGAATCGCTGATACAGTTCAGAGCCATCGGAACTCTAAGGACTGGCGCAATATATGGCACTGTGATCCCGACCCATGTTCCTCCATCCGGCGCCGTCTGCGGTGCCCAGCCGCCTCGATTTCAGGAATGCTGGGCACGGCCCCAAACGGACGATCGCCGGCTCCCGAGAGGGATGGAGCTTGGTATGGGCCTAGTTGACCAGGTCTACTCCCTCGGGTTGCTCTTGGAGATCAGTGATCTCGGCGATTGAGGTACGAGTAAGAAGAGGACGCCAAAGCGGCCGTTGCGGTCACCAACATTGCTTGCAGCCACCATTCGACCGGCCAACTGACACATGACCAGGAGATCCGAGGTGGAATCATCTCTGCATGAATGCGAGCTTCTGTCTATCATTGCCAAAATCTCGTGACCAGGGCGCCACAGCAAGACCTCTCCGATGCAACCGTTTTCGTGGTGAATAGATGGCAACCCAATTCAGCTAGGTGAAGGTTGATCCCGCAACGCCGAAGCGGATCTGGTATCCGCCCCGATCCCATCCTCCCACCCTCCCTCTGGAATGTCCCTGGAAGGCAGGGGCCAGCGTACCACCACAACAAATGCATCTCACGTTGCACGGGGAATGCTGGTGCAGATGGTACCTGAGCGCGATCGTCTCTCTTCTCGTGATTGATGGCTCAAGACTCCGGTACTCAAAAGGGCGGATTTTGGTACTTGGTAGATTCGGACCGGCTCGGCGGTGAATCGGAGGTTCCTGGGAAATTGGTTCCTGGCATGGGGTTGCTGTGGGAACTGAAGTACTACTTCATACGTTCATGAAAGTCTTGTCTGTGGGGTAGGCAATGAGCAGTGAAATCTCCTTGTGAACCCCTGACACTGACGCTGAGAAACAGTCGCAAGGACGCCTTTGATCCTGCCATCGATCATATAGTATGTGAGACTTATAGAGGGCTGGAAGACTCTCGACCGGTACTCCGGCCCATATAACTAGGTTCCGTGGCCGCTCTCGACCCAGCGGAATGATTGTGTAGCCAAGCCAACCTGTGTAGCATACTCCCTTGTAACAGTGCTTGTTATCCGTGGGGAGCCGGCCACGCCTGGTCGCAATTGAATTCTAACGTCCTCTGTAGAGGTAGGTAGCTTTCGGGCTGACTGGGGAGTGTCTTGGGGAGGCAGGAATATTCCCGTCCATGAACAAACCCATTGTTTTTATAACACCGCAAGCACATGGTGTTCAATCGATTTCGGTCCGAGCTCAGCTGTAATAGCTCGCCACTGACTGAAGTTCCACGGAATGTGCGAAGGTCACATCCGTCAATAGAAGGGGTCCAGTTCTTGTTAATGGGCCGTGTTCTCTGTCTGCTCTAAGCTGGGGTCGCTGTGGGACGGGAAGAAGAATAAGAGTTTCAAATTCCTGAGGGATGCGAGGTTGGGAAGATCTCTAGAAGCCAGTCAAACGGGTCCTTTTTGCTTTCCCTCTGACTCGGTGACTTGGAGGATGGAGATGTAGTAAGCGTACTAGGACATTGTTTGCGGCGGTGGTAAAGAGTAAAGCGTTGCCTTCGGAACTACTGTTTTTGATTTACTTTCTCGTACCCCGCACCTCAAAATGGCACCTTTGCTGACGCTTGTATGTTGGCCTTCCGTTGAGGCATACTATTCTCTAGTCCAAGCCTGGGTTTCGCAGTCTCAAGAAATGGTATCAACGCCATGTCGTGAAGGATGAAATCTCTGCAGCTACTGTAGATCAAAGTATGATCCATTTCTTCATCTCCTGGAGAAGGAGAGATGGGCCTGAAGGTGTTGACCCCAATGATGGCCGGCGGTTAAAGTTCGAGAAGCAGCCCCTACATAGCAACGCCACATCTTGTCTGATAGGAGTGGCAAAGATAATAGTTGGTTTTCCGAACCGTACGAAGTCTAATCATTCGTTCTTCGATGTTGACGCACGTTCCAGTTCTTGCTGAGCTGATGCGCATCGTTGGCTTGTGATCGTATCTGGTGTGGCTGGAGTGGCAGTCCACTGCTGCACGAAAGTTCTATTAATCTGATTGAGTTTCACATTCTATCTACCCTATGCTTCCTTCAGCTGTTCCGCTGGCTCGACAAGCGGCGCCAGCTTACTCTTCCTTCGTAGACGTGGGCCGTACACGTAGAAGAGTACAGGAATCGGAATCATCACTACCGCAATGCACCCAAGCAAGGTACCAGCCCATTGGATGCCTAAATTATGGAACATCTGCTCCGTGAAGAGAGGGAAAACTGCCCCTACCATGGACCGCATCATGGTATTGGCTGCGAAAGCCGACGCAGCACTGCAAAGGGTTAGTGAATGCGTTCATGGAAAGCGAGCTCGGAAGTTTAGCTTACAATTGCAAATACGAGTCCAGCAGATAGTTGAATCCCTGCATGAAAATTGAAGTGATTCCAAATCCGACCATGACCCCGGCGGCCGTAGGAGCCATCCAGTGAATCGAACTGTTCCAGCCTGTCCAACCGAACCTGCATGATCTGTCAGCACGCGATGAACCATGACAAGACGACGATTCCTACCAGAACAAGCCCCCTGCAAATGCCACACCACCGACAATACATGGCAGCAACCGCCATTCGGGAACGGGTACGTTGTTGTTGGCCTTCAGCTTCCGAGTATACGACCCTTGCATGGATAAGACAAAAGCGCTGCCAGATATCTCTCCGAGAATCAGGCCAATGAAAGGTAAACCGGCCACCCCTCCAGTCATACCATAGGTGCCGGAAAACACAATCGGGTATGCCTCGAGCAAGGCATAGGCTAACCCATAAATGAAAGACATATACAAAGTGAGCAGGAAGGCAATCGGTTCGGTGAAGAGAATCAAGAACGGGCGGGCCAGATTCTTCGTCACCAACTCCTTCAGGTCGATTTCCAATTCAGCCTGGCGTGCGTGAATGCCCCAGTTCCGAGTTTGGCGTCTGAGGATAGCTGCCTTCTGCACTAGAATGACAGGGGCGTATGTCTCTTCACAGAAAACTATCATCAATACCAGACTGAAGAATCCGACGATAGCAGGCAAATAGAGGGTCCAACGCCAGCCGAGATAGCTCTCGGTAATAAAGCCACCGATAAAAGGTGCAGTAAATGGTCCTGTGAATACGGACATCGTGTACATGGCAATCGCAATCCCTCGTTGTTCATTGTTGAAGAGATCGGAAAGACTGGCAGGGACCAGGGCGATGACGCTGGCCGCACAGAATCCCGAGAAAAAGCGGGTCAGCATGATGGTTTGCGTATCTTTAGCCGTCGCGCAAGCGATGGTGAAGATGTCGAATCCAAACATGCCAATCATCAAGGGCCATCGCCGACCGAGTAATTCGGAGCACGGCGCCCATACAGTCGGGCCCGCAGAGAACCCCAATACGTAGAGAGTCGTGCCCAGAGCGGCAACTTCGGAACCAAAACCGAAGGCTCTCTCAACCTTTGAGGCCGCCGTTGCGAAAACCGCGCTGGCGAAAGCGGTGACCAAGGCACAGAAGGTCAATAGAGAAGCGATCATGACTCTAGGAAAGCATTAGCAGGTACAACCACACAGCAAATAAGACGTGCCGTACCTCCGCTTGAGGGGCCAATTCTGGGGGTGCATGGGGTCATCGGCGCCGTCAAACTCCACCACATACGCCTCCGAGTCCGGAAGGGCGGGCGGGTAGGGCTTTCCGGCACCCATGGGGAGCCATTGTTCACGCGGGGTACGACTACGATTAGATCCGACCGTGAGTTGTTGTTGCAGACGGTAGGTGTTGATTCGTTCCAGCTCAATGGTATCATGGTGGTCCGGGTACTCCGCCCGAGAATCGCGCCGGGAAGACCTGGCGAAATGGTCCGAGACCGAGGAGGCGTCCTCGGCCTCGAGGTCATACTTCTCGGCAGGAACTTGGCTCATGTTCACAGTTTAGATTCTGTGCCCGTGAGGAATTTCCGTATGGCGACGATGGCGAGAGTCGGGGAATCGAGAGGAACACTATGGCCCAATGGGGGCCCATGAATCATTTAAAGGAGCTAAGTCCTGGCGAGCTGACCGGTTTTTTCGTCTCTCTGCTCCTTCAAGAAATTTCCTCCCGGATGCCGATGCCGGTTGATGTGGGTCGGAGACGGGGGCCATTATTTCGAGATCCATAGCGCGTATCTTGCGAGTTCCGAGAGTGGCAATCCACCACTTATCACCAGTGTGCCAGGTGCGCTGAATGCGGGTAAAGCACGGCCGCGGAAGAAACGGAGTCATAGTCATTCGATGATCATTCGCTTGGATTTCACCATCGTCGAGTCGAGTGAGGCAAGTCAATGTGGCAGGCAGGCAACAGGTGTTAATTGTTAATTCCGCAGAGGTGAGCGACCACGGCTGCGAGTGGATCCAGACGGGAAGCACATCATCGGGTACTCGGCATCAGGCTGAGTTGAGGGAGTCTGGGGGGCCAGCCAGGAACCAGTCAGTATAGCACCAAATCAGAAGATAAGCAGACACACTCGGATCAAACATACACAGATCGATAGTCAGTACATGAGAAATCCACTCATTGGGGCAATGCATCACTGTGAAGCAGCTCGAAGGCCAGTAGCGCCGAGCCAGTCCACCTCCACAGCAACTGCACGTGGCTGAGCAGCCGGGAAGATTGCTAAGAAAGATATTCTCTTATCAATCAACTTGATTGCTTATTAGGGTCGTATAATCCGGAACAGAGTCAGAGAAGAAGATAAGAAGGACGTTGTGTTTGATCCGGAGAGCAGTAGAATATAATGGAGGAAGATGGGGAAAGAGGAGAAATCGGGTATGGAGGAAGCTGTAGCGGGAGTTGATCCGCTCCGGTCGGCGGAATGATTCCGTGGCCGCCTTTTCCACCTTCGGTTCTTTCAGGGACCAGAGCGCACAGACCAGCTGAGGCTGCTTCATGTATGAGTACATGTATTGCATCAGCCTGGAATCTTGAGAGATTGTGATCAATCTTTTGCTTTTATCCTGAGAAGGTTTAGCTTAGACAGTCCGCCCTTTGCACAGCTTAGTAGCATAACTGACCAGTCACAAAGCTATAAAGAGGCCCCCAGTCTTCCTTCGATCCCGACTTTGCCTCTCTGGTGCCACACCTCGCAGAAGATATCTTTATTATCACCGGCCCCTGGTGGATAGGCATAACCTGTCACAATGAGCGAGAATCGACTAAGACACAAGCTTGGGATAAGAGTAAGTTGGCTTCGGCCCGCAGGCAGATCCAACCCGTCTCTGTGTCGGCTTGTCGCAAACAAAGACCGAGAGGCTCTACACTCCATGTTATCTCTGTTCGAATAACTACTTTCCATCCCGGCATGGGAAACAAACTACACGGATAACCATCCGGAGCATCTGACATACTAAGTATAGCAAAACATATGGTACATAACAAACGCGATGTGCGATGATTAGATACGACATTACCCCGCGGGGAATTATCCCAGGAAAACGGATTCCGAGACACTCACGCTGTTCCACCTTGGCGGGAAATACTTCCACTTTGGTCCATCCCTCGTATTAAATCAGTCACCAGGTTTTACCAAGGTGGCATGCGGGGTCTGCATGACTTCATCCACAATTGCTTCGCTTCCAACCACCCCTCCAACCCGTCACGTTACTTATATATTATAACATTGTTACCCTCCCTGATACGCCAACAACCAGAGAGACGAAGAATTCCTTTCTGAAATCCATCCCCGCACAATGATTTCCGGCATTCATCACGTTAATATTCTCGTGCCAGATGGCACCCTCGACCAAGCCACCGAGTTCTACAGCGACACCCTCGGCCTAGAATCAGCCCCCGTTCCCGAGCTGCAGAAGGGGACCATCCTTTGGTGCGTCCCGATCTCTCAACACCTTAGTATACCGCGATCCATTTGCTTACCGGAAAAGGTTTAATCTTACCCCCGATGGAAGTCAACAAATCCACGTCAACCTGGGACCTAACCCCGAGCTCGACTCCCAGCGCCACGCCTGCCTGCGCGTCTCGTCGCTGGATGAGTTACAGATGCTGCAGAAACGCATCTTAGCGCATCATGAAAGCGGAGGTCCCGCGGCTCCGATGGATGTAGATCGGTTGGGAATGTGCTCGGGTCCCACGGGGGAGGAATATCCACGTCGGTTCTTTGCCCGAGACTTTGCGGGCAACCGACTCGAGTTTAGTGTTTAGACCCGTGTAGGGGGTGGGAAGTGGCTGTTGTGTTTTGCTTTCTTTTTCTCTCTTGTCCTTTCTCTTTCTCAGATTGAGCGTTTGCAAGTGCAGATTTTGTTAATTTTCTTTCTTTGGTTGTGCATCGCGTACTGGCTGTTTCCAGTCAATCTGCATTTCGGGGCCCTGCAGGACAGACCACGAGTCTATAGTTTGTGGGTGGTTTATCGGACTATGGCTGATTGTTCTGCGCGATGTGTGGAGAACATGGGGGCAACTGGACATGACATCATGTCCAAATTTGGGAAGAGGTGAGGTGAAGAATTAACGACCCATCCAAATGGGTAATTAAGTAGTGTAACCAAGTCAACATAAGTATAGATTCATTATTTGAGATGTGATGTTTTTCTCTTAAAGGCAGCAACCAAAGGCAGAATCCTGGAAGAGTGTCATCCATCCATCCCCTAAGTTGACCGCCTACCGGATGCAGCTCCGACTCCTGAAATGGATCTCCGCCAATTTCTCCATTGCCAAGGCTAAGGAAGGTACTCTCCGTGGCTGCCATCGCTTTCATTTACCCTTTTCTTCTGCTGTGCTTGCCTGCCTGTCCCTTCTCCTCCCCCACCCTAGCATCTTCTCTATTACTCTACTCCCTCTTTCTCCCTTCTTTATACCTGGCGAAGTCCAGTTACCTTCTCACTTCCCTCTTCAACCAAGCTTCCCTGTGGGACTTCGATTGCCTGGCTGTGCAGGGTATGTGAGAGGTGGTGGATGACCCTGCTTCTTTTCTGGTCGTTGCCGTTGTTGCTTTTGCTGCTGCTGCTGCTGCTGCTGCTGCTGTTGTTATTATTGTCGTTGGCGGCTCACCTCCGCATGAGGCTCGACACACTATCTTTACCAACAAGCTCCAGTAGGCGGTCGCGCCTCTCTCTCTCGGTTCCTGAGACGTGCTCCTCCCTGTTCACACATCTGCTGCTGTGATCCGGGGTGCTGTAGTCTCTCCCCTGAGTGGGCGATTGTTAATCAGCTCCCCCTCCCCACTTCACTTGACAGCCACAACGTGGGATTTCTCTCAGCGCCGATCCACTGCGAGCTTCCTCCTTTCCTTTCCTCCGGTCGCGTGCGCTCGACCTCCTCCCTCCTCCACCATCCGGGTCTACTTCCTCTGTTGCTCGCTTCAATCATCATGGCACACTACAAGAATGGCTATCCGATCTACGGCCAATCAACGAATTCCCCTCCGGCCTCAGCGCAGCCCACCCGATATGACCTGTATGCCACTCAGCCCACCAGCCCACAACTCCGACGCATGCCTAGCTACAACGTGGGGGACGATGCAGGACTTCTGGGATCCGCCCAGCCGCAGAATGCCAGAGCGACCGAGGTGAATGCCCGTTATGGAGCTCAGGAGCACGAAGTCCATGCAGACCCACGCTACGCGCATCTTCCCACTCCCTCCTCCCCTCAGATGTCTCGCACTCGCGCATCCTCGCAGTCCAGCTACCAATACCAATACACCTCGTCGGTCTCCGCCGCTACGTCCCCCACTCAGCTCGCGTATAATCCTCAACAGTACGCGCTGCCGCCCACTCCGTCCCAGCAGCAAGTCGGTTTCAGCCCGATCGCATACTCGGGTCCAGCCTCCCCGCAAAGCAACCCGATCGCTTCTGGTCATCAACCATACAACCCCGCGGCCTACCAGACTGCCAGTATACACTCAGCTGCGATTCAACGACAACCATCCTTGACGTATAACCAGGCTCCTCCCACCCCGCAGACCTACGGACCTCCTCATCCACAACTCCCACCACCGCCGCCCCCTCCCCGCGGCCCGGACCATCCCTATGGAAGCAGACCGGCTGCGCAGTATGGAGGGGTGTCTCCGGCTGCGCAGTACGGCTTTGCACAACAGTCCTCCTATAATATATCCTCGCCCGCGACTTTTGGTCCTTCCGATCCGAATCCTCCCGCTTCTCCTCCGTACGTAACAAGCGCCCAAATGTCGAGTTATGTCCCTCAATCCCCCCGTCGATCCGATGCCGTTATGCCTTCCGCTTCGGATGATCAACCTCCCATGCCCCCAGCGCATTCGTCAATGGGAGACGACATCTATGCAAAACGTGCAAGCTTGACACTTTCCGGCAGCGGCAGGTCCTTGCCAACTCCTCCCGTGCACCAACTCCAGTCCCCGGTGTCACCGCGCCGCACAGATACGCTGACGCGACACCCTCAAGCTCGGCCCCTGCCGGGTCCACCGGTAGATGCGGAAACCGACCTGTATGCCGACGCAGAGGATCCATCTTATCGACTCTCTCCTGATGAAAGTCACACTCATACCAATGGAAGCATGGCCACTGGAACGGGTCAGTATGTGAATTACGACGCCTATAGTGACGACAGCGATGCGGAGGCAGCGGCAGGTCTGGCAATGTTGCAAATGGCCGATGAGGAGGATCGCGCTCAAGCCGAGCGGTTGCAGGACCGTGCGCGACGAGAAACCAACGCATCGATCATCAGTGCTTACGGAGCGCGATCAGACACAGGGGCAACATCTCCCCTCACTGACTGGCCTCAGGATGACCAATTCTCCTACGCGGATGGTAGCTATGGCGGAACAGGAGGATACGATGAGAATGGCTACGCCACTGATGGCTATGGTGATGATCGATTGCCAGCCACTTCGGGCTCATTGAGGGGTTCCCATCTGTCGGCAGATGATCGCGACGACTATGCGGAGGACTACGATTATCCGCCCACGCTTGACTCGGCTGGATACCCTTATGCGCAGATGCCTCATCATGCCCGAGTGGATGCTGGCGGCACGGGAGGGTTGTCCGAGCCTGGGGCTTATCAGCGCCGAATGAGCTTCGATTATGGTGATGAGACTAACGGCCCGCTGGGGGAACATCAGGACCTCCAGCAATCGGAAAGCGATAGCTCCGGCCAAGGGGGTGAACCAGGGGACCTCTTCTTTCATCCCGGGATGCGGCCCCTGCCTCCAGCTCCGGTCGAACCGGCCAGCAACCCGAACCTTCGGTCTCACTTGATGCCGGCCGGAACGTATCGTCACCAGGACCAAGCGGATGTGCGGGATGCTACCCAGTATTCTCCCTCTTATTTTCCTGTTGCTCCTGATTCCTACAACCCGGCCGTGTCCAATTCTGCTCAAGTGCCACGGTCCACATCTCTATCGAGCCATCCAATTGGACCTCGTACTGACCCCCCTATCAGATCGAAAACGGATGCAGATCGGGCCAAGTACAAGCAGCAACAAGAGTTGCTCCGGCAGCAGCAGTATGGTGCGCTTAGGTTTGACGATTCTCCTGATGCTGCTGCGGCAGCGATGGCGCTCGATCTGCCTGCCATCCCCGCTGGACGCCGCAAAAAGTTCAACCCCGCTAAGCTCTCATCGGAGCACTTCCGTCGCTGTTCGGAGCCGTGGGCGTTGAGCTCTGTCTTGTCCTGGATTCGCGAGCTCAGTGAGGAGGAGACGGACCTGAAGGAGCAGGCCATTGTGGATGCCATTGTGGCCTTATTCACCCACAAAGTCCCCACCATGAACATGGCGGACGCTGAAACCTTGGCTGCCCGTGTGGTGAAGAACATGCTCACCGAAGAGGCTCTTGTGAAAGACGAAGAGTGGGTCAAATTCAGTTCGGGCACGATATCCGGAGTCCTATTCCAGATTACCGGCACGGGATGCTACTCCCCCCGGTTACACGAACATGAAACGGAGGTGTTCGGCCGGTGCTACTCCCATCACTGCATGCGAACGCTAAAGAAGGTGAATTTGAAGGCGCAAATGATGGAAGCGGAGAAGAAGGCCGAAGACTGGGTCACTTTCTACAAAGTTCCTAAGGAGATTTGGGAGACATATCCAAAGAAGGAGATTGATCGCCAAAACAATCTCCACGAGATTGTAACCACCGAGGACTCGTTCATTGCTCAACTCGACGTTCTGCGAGAGCTCTACCGCGATCAATTGACTCAGCTGCAGCCCGCGGTGATCAAGCCCAAGCGTCTGAGCAAGTTCTTGACTGATGTTTTTGGAAAGGTGGATCCGGTCAAGAAAGTCAATGAGGACTATCTTCTTGCGCAACTCAAGTACCGTCAGAAGGAGCAGGGGCCATTCATTGCTGGTTTTAGCGATATTTTCCGTGAATGGATTCGAAAAGCCAGGGCTGTCTATATTGAATATGCGGCCACCTTCCCTCACGCCAATTATCTTGTTCGCAAAGAAGCGGAGGTGAACGTACCTTTCCGGCAGTTCCTCAACCAAGCCCGTGACCATAAAATGTCGAATCGTTTGAGTTGGGATACCTATCTCAAAGCTCCAATCACACGTATCCAGCGCTACACTCTGCTTTTGACCACTGTGTATAAGAACATGGTCAAAGACTCGGAAGAGAAAGCAAACCTTGCTCAGGCTATCGAAGAGATCAAGCAGGTGGCTCTGGAGTGTGATGCCAAAGTGGGCGAGATGACCAAGAAGGTCGAGCTGATAGAGCTCAGCTCGAAGCTGCAGCTTCGCCCGGAGATGAAGAAAGAAGTGGAGCTGAACCTGGAACATCTGGGCCGTCAAATCGTTTTCCGAGGAGACCTGCAGCGACCCGGCACGCGAACCCGTTTCTTGGTGGACACACATGCCATTCTCTTTGATCATTACTTGGTGCTGGCCAAAACATTTACGACTCGTGACCCGTCGAGGACGATCAAGTACGAGGGATACGATGTTTCGAAGCTGCCGATTCCTATGGACCTCCTGGTCTTGGAGAGCACCAACGATGATCCCGTGGTCAAATCAGCGGTTCGTGGCGTGGCTGCCATGACCCAACCGCAGGCCGTCAATCGCGGTGTAGGCGGAAACACTTTAGCTCATACTGCTAGCGGTAACTCGGCCAGTTCTGGAAACTCAGGCTCGAGCAAAACGATGGTGCCTGCAACTGTGCTGGAAAGCTCCAAGGATGATAAGATCCTGTATCCATTTAAAATCAAGCACCTGGGAAAGAATGGGACGTACACGCTGTATGCCTTCTCTTCCCAGAGTCGACAGGAGTGGTGTGATAAAATCACCGTGGCGAAGACGAAACATGCCGCTGCATTGTTTGCACAGAACGCCGAACCTTTCAGACTCCGAGTGCTGGCTGACACTGCCTTTGCCACGTCTGAGGCTGCTCTGCCCCCAACGAGCGTGATCATTGATGCCACACCTCTTGACAGAGCCATCAGGGATGTGGAAGAGCGGTACGCAGGCTCACCACGCCCGCCTCCTGTTTGCCGGACTGCGGTTCACTGTGCTACGGTCTTCCAGCAACCCCCAGGCCGAATGATGTGTGCTATAGGTACCGACTACGGAGTCTATATCTCAGACTACAATGACCCTCGTGGCTGGGTCCGGGTAAGTTATGATTTCTCAGTCAATCAGCTTGACACTAATGTCCCGCTTTAGGCCATACCAATCATCCGAGTCACTCAAATCGCGGTCTTCGAGGAATTCAACGTTTTCGTGCTCATAGCCGATAAATCCTTGATAGCGTATCACTTGGATGTTGTCTGCCCTCCGGGTGGCGTTACCACCCAGACAACGACTGATTCGGCCCGTCGCGCACCGCAGAAACTGTCAGGTAGCCGCGAAGTAGGGTTCTTCGCAGCAGGTCACATGAAGGATCGTACATTGATCATGTACAAGAAGCGAGATGGGCTCTCGTCCACATTCAAGGTTTGTCTCTTCGTCGCCCAGGCCTCAGTACATTTTACTTATTCAGTTCTAGATCCTCGAACCAGTGGTGCAGAAGTCATCCAGCAGTCGAACTCGTCTGTTTTCGCGCCGTTCGCAGACTGAGTTCTTCCGCGAGTACGATGAATTCTACATTCCCTCGGAATGCTACGGTATCAACCTGTTCCATTCTTCTCTGGCTATCTCAACGCAGAGGGGTATCGAGATTCTCACCATTGACAAGAAATACACGTGGTCCGTCCCTGACTTCCGTTCCGAGGCTCCCCCGGAAGCGCAGGCCCAGTTGACCAGCATTGCCCATCGCATTGGCACTCTGCGCCCGCTGGGTATGTTCCGACTCAGCGATAGCGAGTTCTTGGTGGTGTATACGGAATGTGCCGTGTATGTCAACAAGCACGGCGACGTGTCCCGCAGCGTGGTCATGGAGTTTGTGGGCCATGCTCATTCGGCGTGTCTGTACGGCCGTTTCCTTATTCTCTTCAATGATGATTTCGTCGAAGTGCGAAATGCGATGAATGGTCGCCTTCGCCAGGTGATCCCGGGTCATGGTGTTGTCTGTCTTGATGATGGCAGTAGCATGCCCGGGTCAGGCGCCAACAGCATCCCCACGAACTCCGGAGGTTCCGTGAACCTTTCCAGTGGACTGTCGAATGGTAGTGCGCTCGCAAGCAGTGGCCGTACGGTCAAGATCTGCATGCAACATCCGGAATACGAGCGCAGCCAGCTGATTCTGGAGTTGATCGAGAACGAAGGACAGAAGGACTAAACTGATGAAGGGATCTGCGTCAACATCGTTTCTTCGGCTAAGTTCGGGTTCTACTAGCTGCCACTCTGCTGTGATTTCAGCAGTGCAGTATTCTCTTTCTCGGGCTGTTCCAGCCCATTTGCATGTTCTCTCTGCCGATGCGATCGATCGGCATGGATCATCACCCCCCAAAACTACTTCCTTACATAGACCCCTTCCTTCTCTTCTCTTGACTTCACTCGAAACTCTTCCTTACCCACTTCTTATCTTATACCCCAGACTTTTTCTTCTACATCTTGCCCATTTCTTTTTAATCTTCTTTTCGATCTTGCCGAATGGATGTCCGAGCTTTTGGATAATCACTTTCTCCATAGATTCAGCCCGGCTCACATCCGACATCCATGTCTGTTTGTCCGTCGTACGCACAGCGAAGCCAAATAATCCTTTCAATCAACCGGTTAGATGATGTGGAGATGTACATACATAGATAATGGAGATACATACATATTGCAGACATCGTGCTTCAATTATTATGGGCTGTCGATGCGAGGATGGTAGTAGGTATTGTCGGAGGTAGCCCAGCAGACATGAATTGACTGCTCTGAAGATGACACAATCATCATATATTTGAGCATACCTCATCAGTACATCACCGAGTCCGATGTGGTGTAATGGCTAACATCGCTGTCTCTCACACAGCAGCTCGGGGTTCGATTCCCCGCATCGGAGATTTCTTTTATCTTTTTGGTGGGTGTCTGTCGCTCTCCTCTTCTTAGTAGCTATCGATAAGGCTTCATGTTTTTATCTTCAAAAAGGAGCTTAGAGTTGTGGTTTCGTTTTTACCTTTCTCATTCATCCCTTTAACCGGAACGATCTTATGAGGTAACCAAGCCCGTGTTAAAGGTTCTGTCGATGTCATCCTGCCGATCTTCGCCTAAAGGTACACACACCCACGCTTCTGCTAAACCGACCACGAAACGCAGAGTCGGGATAAAATCAGCTTTGAAAGTGCAAGATACCATCTGTGAACTTCAATTAGCTATGGAGTTAATCATCCTGCTATGAGGGAAACACATTCACGTCCTTTGAAAAACTGCTGGTGTATGCGTGCGTTGCGGAAGCAGCGATCCCTGGAGTCAAGGATATGAGGTTTAGCAGATATAAATACTGAAACGGGTCCAATCAGGCCGGCAAATTCATACTATACTCCAAATCTAAAATCGGTCGCTTAACTACAAAACTGTGATCATTTCAATGATCTTTTTTCAAGGGAGATGCTTCTGGATAATGGCTGAAGTGGTACTTGAGTACTTGATATATCATCAATTGGACAGTTTCTACCTGTTGTTTAGATATCTAGAGCTGGAGCGAGAATGGTAGGTCAGGTGCGGAGAGAGATATATCGCGAGCAACACATTAATAAAGAACCCCCTAACTCCCCTCCCCTCCAAACACACTGAATGCTCTGGCCTCTACTTGGTATCCAGCTCGTTATCAGAGGAAACTGCCTAAGCGAAGTCCTATTTCCTAAACTCCATAGCACGAAAAGCCATACATACATGCATGCAAACATACATACGGTCATACACATGGCGATGACGGCTACATACAATCACTATCAACAATACCATCGACAGCCATCTGTCTTGTCTGAATGCATTCCATGAACATGCATTGAGAGACAAACACATCAACTAAAAAGAAAGGTATCTAAGCGACAGCCGATATAAACAGGCATAAGAGGAATTGGAATTGCAGGCCAACCTTCCAGGGCAGGTAAGGTGAGAGCGATGGATCTTTCTTTGTCTTCAGAGAATATCTTTAGGAGATTCATATAGGGAGTAGGTGGAGTAGTAATTGTGGGGCTGTGTGGGGACGAAGGAAATGGAGTGGATGAAGGAGGGTGGGTAGATATGTAAGTTGGTAGGGGAGCGGTGGAATGGAACGAGTGCGGAGGAGAGAGCCTAGCTCGGGGAATGTCTATAGTTTACGACTCGAATTCGACTTTGCTGACCACGTTGTCGGGTGCATGAGCTGCTGCTGTCGAAGGAGCCTGAGTATTGTCATGGTGACTATCTTTGTCATCAAGGAGGGAAGCGTCGTCCTTGCCGCGCATGCTGACGACCTCGGCGCCCTCGAGGAGGTCACGATCGGCATCCCGTACGCTACGGCGGTCCGGATCAGCGCCGTACGCGCCAGCTCCCCAGCTGGAAATGCCCCCGACAATGGACGGAGCGGAAGTGGGGCCAGTGCGGCCATCGTATTCTTCCTCGTCCTCTTCGTCTTCCTCCTCACCGCGACCGAGGGCGTTGCGTTCCAGCTCGCGCTGCGCTTCGTCCATGCGCTTCTTGACTTCGGCGGCCATGCGGATTCCATCAGACACGATGTTGTCCAGAACGCCGCGAAGTCCTCGGCCGGGAGGTACAATACCACCCGATGCGCCCCCAACAGAGGGAGCCGACATGGCGCTACTCTGGGGCTTAGGTGCGTTGATATTGGAGAACGTCGTAAGATTGGACGAGAGGGACGAAGCGGTTGCAGCATATGAGCCATGGTCGGAGAGGTGGAACGACTGGGGGAAGTAAGAGTCGAAGAATTGTTCCAGGAGCTCATCAGCTAAAATGACCATGCGGAACGTGGGCAGTGTGATGTGCAGAGGGTTGTTAGGATCAAGAGCCGGGTTAGCACTTTCGGAAGCGGTTCGATTGTGTTCGGAGTCACGCTTCTCTCCCGCAGCGAGCTGAGCAGGCTTTTCCGTAACCGCTGTGTGGTCGGATTTGGTATCATCGTCCAGATCAAGCAGGTCCTCTTCTTCATCGTCACCGATACTGAAAGACCCTAGTTTGTCTGCAGCTTCATCCGCGTCTTGCTGAGCTTCCGCTGCCTTGGCCCCGGGCTTGCTGGGGTCGGCATACTCGAAACAACGCCTAATGAAGGAGCTGACACTTCCCAAAAATTTCTCATCGGTGCTCAGCTTATCTTCACCATGAGCGCCATCATTCCCTTTCAGGTCGTCAACAGACTGAGTCGGGGTAATGGTGCCTTCAAAGCCTCGTCTGGAGAGGAACAACAAAGCCTCGGACATGCGAAGAATACCTTCTCTATCAACCGTGCCATTTCCTTCATCATCATAGAGATCGAAGAAGTACTGGATGTTGTTCATGATGTCCCGCGGGCCCTTCAGCCGAGCCAAGCCGTTGACAACGTTCTGCAAGCTGATGCCCTCCTCTGGGTCAGTCGCCCATTTCCGGTAGAGACGTTGCATAAATTCGTGATCGGTTGGTTGGTTCTTGGTGTTCCACGCGGCTGCCTTGCCCCATCCTCGGAAGCTGTTGGAGCTCTGCTCGCTGCTCGAAGACTTGCGCGGCGAATCCGAGACAGCCCACTTCGCGGTGACGGCGAGAAACTCGCGGAAGGCGTCATAGTCCATATGCGTCGGGCTAGGGCCGAGACCGACACGGCCGACCTCTCGATCAACGGGAGGCCCAAGAATGGAAGTCCTTTCGACCCTCTTCTTTTCCTGACGTCTTCTCTCTTCTTCCTGCAACTTCTGCCTCTGCTGGTTGTCATACAAGACTTCATAGTAGCGGTCATAGATGGCACCAAGGTCGTCCATGCTGAGTTTCTTGCTGTCGGGACCCAAGTTCCGAATGGATGTACGTTTGGCGAAACTTTCGATATTCTCCAGCACGGCGTCCTTGTGCTTTTCTCGCTGCTCGATAATGGTCTGATGCGTAATCTGGGAGAACTCCTTGAAGGCCACCACCATCAGCTCCTGGAAACGAGTGATCGCGCGTAGCTTAGGGTTCTCTGATCTGGGGTGAGCCGACTCATCCAGGCGTGAGAAGTACGACTTGAGGACAGAGATGAAAGATCCGTCGTCTTGGATATCCAAAAGTTCCTCGCCATTGATTCGGAGGATAGCCAGCCCGACCTGGAACAGAACCTTCGGCCCTTCTAGGAAGAAGACATCCAGAACGCGGAAAGCGAAGACTAAAGGCATCGAGTTAATGTAGAGGGACAGAAACCAGGGAAGGGAGACCACGGAAAGCTGGACGTCGGACTTGGTCAGGTGCTCCCATAGCACAGGCATAGTTTTCTCGACAAGAGACTCGAAGACTTTCTGGTCGAGTAGAGTACCGTACATGGTAGTCGAATAGTAGCCCGGCAAAAGCCGATCGCATAGTACTGAGAGCAGAAAGAAAGCTTGCGCTTCAGACATGTATCTGGAATGATAGGTTAGCCCATGGTCACAAGAAACAACGATACGGCAAAACCGCGTACATCAGAAGAGCCGCAACGACGATGTTCATCGCCTGACAATATCCGATCTCCGCATTGATCCAGCTGTAAGCCGTGAGGACTCGTCGAAGGCGCCCGATACCTTCCTCGCTTTGAAAGCCGGCATACTCTGGCAGACTGCGGTTTAAGTCCTTCTCGATCTCGTCAATCGCCAGGGACTCTTGCCCCGAGAATTTGGCCAGCGTGTCTGTGTATAATTTCGGCGACCTTAACCGGAGGTACAACGAACCGGACGTGACCTCCCAGACCTCCCCACGGAGGCGATTCGGCAGACCAACTCGGATCAGTTTATGGAAGGTAGGCTGGCGGATGAGCGTCGCGTTGCGACCGTTTTCTACAGAAGTCATACTCAACATACGTCTCAGACATTGAAAAGGCTGTTTCCACACGGAAGAGTCATACCTCGAAAGTACTCCCCCCACAATCGCATTTTACTGCGGTCGCGAAGTTTGCGAGCATCGCCAGGATAGCGAAAGATCATCCCCAGCCCGGCATCAGGCGGCTGCCGCACGTCGGAGGCATCGCCATCCTGGGCTTTCCCCTTGGCCCCGGAGAGTAGATATTCCGAGTAACAATCATTTACGACTATGCGCAGATTCTCGATCTCCTTCATGCCCTCCCGCAGTCCTTTCTTCAGCCCGTCGCAGAACCGCTCGCAGGCCTGCCTGCTTCCAGCCAGCTGGATGGTGAATCTCTGCGGGATAAAGCCCGGAGGTTGTTGCTTGCCCAGCGCGCCGTTCCATGTCGTCAGCGCCAGGGAGAAGATGTGGCTGAGGCTGTTCAGCCGTTCCACTCGCCGGATGCAGCACAGCGGGATAGTGAACCCGTTGCCAGATGGGCCTGTGCCGTTGGTCTGGCCGGCCCAATGTGTCGAGGCCGTGAGACTAGCGGAGGGGTGGAAGCTCGTGGCCTGTGTGGAGAAGCAGAGAAACCGCTCACTCAGGTGGAGTCGCCCGGCATATCGGTTGCCGGCGTGGTCGAGGTTGCGAGGGCCATCTCCGGAGGTATGCGGAACAGGAAGGATGAGTTCGGCGGTGATCTCTTGTAGCGGATTCTGGGAGTCTGGAAGTCGGAATTGCTGGCGAAACAAGGAGGCCTTGGAAGGGTTGCGATCGGAGGAAGTGAGCGTCGGTAGGGTGAAATTGGCCGGGTCGATGAAAGACTGGGCCTTCTGAACGAATGACGTCCACTGCATCATGCCGTCAGTGGAGAGCAGCACAGGCTCCTTTATGGGTAGTAGGAAAATATAATAGAGAAAGGAGGTGTGTTCGAATGCGCCGGAGTCAAGAGTATAAGGCTGGCTGGCTGGCTGGCTGACGGGCGGGCGGATGCGGGAGCTGCTGGAGCTCAGACGGCGAGCAGGACGGAGCCAGAAAGGTGTAAGGAAAGGTCGATGGTAGTCATTTAGGCAAGATGGATCATAATATAAGATCAGCGCAGCATAATTCGAGTGTAGAGATCCAACTGCGAGTGACAGAAGGACTCGGAATGAGGATGTTTGGAGAGAAAGAGGAGAAGGAAGAGCAGGAAGAGGAGGGGAAGGTCTCCGGGCGATGATCGTTCCTGGCCGCCTTCCGCATCCGCCATCACGTGATGCATATCACTGCTGAAGTGAGACATGGAAAAATAGGTCGACTCTGACTCAGTGGGGTTATCGTAATAAGCAGCTTAAGGCTTGCAAGAGTCCTTAGAGTACGGGCTTATTCCTAGTTCCATTACATAAGGTACCTCTGGAAAGAAAAGGATAGTTGCTACACTAAAGACTAACATCCTAAAAGTCCAGACCTGCTTTTGACAGACTAAGACCAAATACAAGATCACTGCTAAGACACCTGCAGGACGAAGAAGGAAAGGAATTTTTGAACGAAGGAGGTTATATCTGACACAAACGGAAAAACAACAGACGAGGACTTGTTGATATCAATCTATTTGCTAGAATTTGCAGCATTACTCCCCCAGCATCACATCGTGGCCATATGGGGATACGAGATTTCGATCGTTCCAACCGGAAGAGGCTCTGCTGCAACTCATGAGAACCGGCACTCAGTGCTTGCCGGAAACGTCCTCAAGCACGGCTTCCTCGTCACTGTAAGCAGGAGGGAGCTCGTCGGAGGCTTCAGTCATGAGACCCTGCTTTTCGGACACGGTGCCCTGCTCGACGGACTGCTTGGGAGCAGAGCGGCGGTACCGCTGCCACATAAAGACGACGATCTGACCAACCAACATACCAAGGGCGCTGGCAGCCAAACCAGCCAAGACACCGAGGATAGCGGGGACGACAATGAAGCGGACGACGCGGTGAAGAGTGTGGGCCAAGCGGTCATGGTGGTGGTGGTGCATGTGATGACCATGAGGACCGTCAAACTTGCCCATGTCACCCTCAAAGCCGTGATGACCCTCAAAGCCATGGTGACCCTTTCCGTCCATCTCGGGGAGGGAACCTCCGGGGAAGCCCTCGGGGTCGGGCTTTCCATGGCCGTGCTCACCGTGGTGGTGGTGAGGGTGGGGAGGGTGATCGTGATCGAACCCGTGGGCATCCCCACAGTGATGGCCTTCAGGTCGGGGGGCGAAGTCGAGCATCCGGGCCTTGGCCGCGGCGAACAAGGAGCGCATGCGGTCGAACAGAAGCTTGCGGAGGCACTTAGGCTTGCCACGGCACTGGGCCCAGGAGCCGCGGTCGGGAGTGGTTTCTTCGATCTCGGTCTTCGCCATGAACAGTTCACCGGTGTTGGAGTCGTGGATGAGGGTGACGGCTACAGTGTCGAGGGGAACTGGGTGGCTGTCAAGGTCGAGAACTGTGAAGCGAACTTCCACGAGATCCATCGGATCTTCCGGGAAGGTTGGAATAGGCATCTCCTCGACGGCATAGCCAACGGCGATAGGGTCGGACTCTGCACCATCGGAGAGTCGGTGCTGAACGGCGGTGATCAAGGTCGGAGGAGGGGGAGGGAAAATCTGGCGACCGTTGGCCAGGAGGAAGCCGTCTTCGATGGTGAAGTCGAGCGTCTGGTGAGAGTGGACAAGAACGTTAGCGCCCACTATGAGAGTATGCACATGATGGTATGACTTACAAGAGAGGTCTTGTGGCCATCAGTCCAGCTGACTATTCCATCCTCACTAACTTCACGGAAAGGACATTCGGTGCAGGCAAGCTCAACTTGCGACTGCTGAGGGGCGTAGGCCTCTAGAGGGTGGAAGGGAGGGAAATCGGCTTCGGGGGCGATAGACTCGCCCTCAACTTCGGGGATAACCAGCAGGGCTTTGGCACCGAGGGCCAGAGTGCCCCCTACTAAGCACGAGCGAAGCTGCATAGTGGATGGATGGATATTGGAAAGGATGGGGAGATTTAGGACATGCACATGAAATGAAAGGAGCGGATGATGTTCAACAAACACAAAGTAAAGTAAGTGAGTTAGATAGATAGAGTGTGGTTGACAGAAGTAGAGATGAGACGAAGAATAAAGAGAGCAGAGTAGAAGGGAAGAAAGAGGAGTGGGATGGGCGACCTAAGGAGAAAAATACAGTTGTCGTACGTAGTCGGCGCAGGCGACTAGACTAGTCGGAGAAAGACAAGACAATTAAGGCTGGATGAATGGAGTGGATAGAGTGAATGGAGTGAATGGAGTGGGATTGAATGGTGATGGGCGCGCGGACGGGCTTAGCGGCCGGCGCTTTTGATCTCTTTTTGCCGCCGAGCACTTGAAACTCAGGAGCCATCAATGCCTGAGAGCCTGAGAGAGGGGGCTTGGATGCCTGGGGCCAGTCTCGGGGGGCAAATTCAATTGCTGATTGGTTGAAAGGAGCGCTGTGACGGGTCTGATGACGCACTGGTCCTTGGATCGCTAGTCCTTTTCCAGAATAGCTGACGCATCCCCCCTTGGGCCCATTCAGTCCGACTCTGCACGTGACTCGACAATGCTCGAAATGCTGCTCGAAATAGACCTGACGCCCAAGGTTGATTAACTCAGCTATCCATGATTCTCCTCGATTTTATCCCCGATACAGTAATTAAGTCCGGGCAAAGCGCGTATTTCTTCTTCAGGCAGCAGCACTCTCATACGAATACGGCCCGCTACACTATCCAGGTCAAGTACGTACTGTACGTAGTACACAAATAATGCAGCTTTAATAGGCTCTATCTATCTCTATTCAGATCCCCACACCCATTCCATCCGCTCAAAGCTTCGACGTCTTCTGCCCCTTCACATTAGGTACCGCATCTCCCGACAGTAGGAAGTCGGGATACTGAAGGGCGCCCTGAGCGGCTCCCCCAGCCGTCATGCGCCACGATGCCCCATCGACTAGCTCATACCATCAGTATCTTATCTCACCACCAAATCGGACCAGAAAACTTACCAACGAGTGTCTGGCCACTGACATAGCTGCCAGTGTCAGCAAACAGGTAGACAGTGGCATCGGCAATGTCGCGCACGGAGCCCAGCCGCCCCAGTGGCTGAGACTTGACATAGGCCTCCTTGTTATCGGTCGGCAGCAAACGATCCATGCCCTACACCCAGATATTAGCCCCAGACAGCATTGAAGTTCAAGCACGGAACATTAACGTACCTCCGTCGAGCCTATCGGACCCGGTGCAATGATGTTCGAAGTCACCCCCAGCGGCCCGAATTCGATAGCCACACTATGCGACAGCGCGTCCACGCCGGCCTTGGCAACCGAAACATGCGTCTGGAATGGCATGGTTCTGTAGTGAATGGTGGCGCTAACAAAGATGATCCGGCCTCCGGTACCCAGCGGAGATGGCTTGACTAGACGCACAATTGTCAGCACAAAACGCGGGAATGCGGCAACAGGGGGCTCCGATAACTCCGAGGTTCCGAGACTTACGTGTATCCGAGTTAATGCTGTGCTTCTTTGCCGACTCCACCAAGTAAGGTAGCGTCGCCTTTAGGGTGTTGTAGGATCCAAGGACATCGATATCGATGACCGACTTGAAAGCATTGGCAGACAGCTGGTTGATTGATGCCAGGAAGTTGCCGGCCGCGCCAGCACTATCTGTGAGTTAGTCAACAAAGCACAATAGACGAGGTCTCAAAGGTCTGGATTCATACATAACATAGTCGATGCCCCCTAGCTCCTTGACACAGCGGCTGGCGGCATCGTTGAGGCTCTCAACCTTTCGCACATCTACGGCTCCGATGCCGATAACCTTGGCTCCAGGGCGGGCGGTCGCAATGTCTTTGGCAACCTTCTCGGTCTTCTCGACATTCCGACCGATGATACAGGCGTTGGCGCCTAGATGTACGAGAGCACGCACTTGTGCGCTGCAGATTGTGCCCGCGCCTCCCGTACAGAAGACGACCTTATTCGCTGCCAGGGGGTGTCAGCAACAGTCAGCCTGCATGATAAGACCTGGCTTGTGAAAGGACTTACCAAAAATGCCATCCTTCCACGAGGCGCTGAGGTATTCTTCTTTCGGTAACGGCATGGTGGAGTTTGGTGGAGTTTTGAGTGGGAAATGTAATGAGTTGCAGGAGGGATGGATTAGAAGAAGGCCAGTTCATTCCATTCATGTGGTGTTCTTCTCCACAGTAAGCGGGTGAGCCCCAGTGGAAAGCCGCGGTTGTTGTTTGGACCTTCGGCAACCTCGGCTTTGCCGCCTTTTGATCTCCATTCTGCTAGTCCCCATTAGTTAGTCGTAGCCTGCCTGGGTGGCATAGTAATCATACTCATGTAACCCATGTATAACCTCACCCTCTCACGGTCATACATTGTGTGTTCACCTAGCAAAAGTCGATAGGTCTATTTTATAATATCCTTAGTATCTATCGTCCTCCTCGAAATCATCGCCATGATCATATGAGGAATAGTTATATTCCGCTTCCTCCATCATCGGGGGATCATCCAGATAAGTCGACGCTTCATCATCCCTGTCCGTGGAAACCACATTTCCTCCTCGAGCTTGCGGTCGGCGTTGTGAGTTATATCCAGAAGCGCCCTGTCCTGGCTGATAGCGCCGCCGACCTGGCTCGTACAATCCGCCCTGACCTGCGGGCAGTTTTTCTTTCCGATCAACGTGACTTGCTGGCTGTCCCCGACCTTGAGGCGGACGTCTAGGTGGATTGGAGCGAACATTCGATCGATAGTGGTCAGGGCGAGCAAGTTGCGAGTCAGCGGGTCTTCCGCGAGCCAAGCGTGCGGGCTGATACCGCGGACGGGGTGCGGTGCGATGGTAATCAAAATCGTCAGCTCGGATGCGATCGACTCGAGCAGCATCGAGGTCAGTGACCCCAGTCGCCTCCTGCAGATAGTTGTCGAACTGGTCGATCGCCTCCGCAACTCGTTCGAACTGCATCCAATCCAGGACAGGGCCGGTAGCGGGATCTTCGTCCTCGGGCTCTGGGCCGTCTCCCCAATTATCCAGGGAGCTTTTCCGTGTGTCGTACTGAGCCAGGGAGAAAGCGACTTGAAACGCATTGCGGATCTGGCGTCCGTTCCATCGCGCCTCGGGAAAAGAATCGAAGTACCATCCGGCATAGTCTAGAATGCCATCTTCGTTGATCGTCAACGGTGGTTCCCTCCATTCCTCGACTTGCGGCTGCTCTTTTCTCTTGGCTTCGATTCTTTTAAGCCGATCGATATTGGTCTGGAAGATGGCTAAGGTCTGATTTCGTTTTAGTGGCTCGTAGTACAGGCTCATATGAATGCGGGACTTGAATGCCTCGTCAATCGACCCCACCCTATTCGTGGTCAGGAAGAGAATACCGCTGTAGTATTCGAGTACACGGAGAAAGACTGGCCAGGAGTCAGTCAGCCGAGCCAGAGGATTTCATGAGCAAGCAACAGCATACCTGAAACTAGAGCATTTCGTTTGAAGTCAGTGATCCCCCTTCTCGAAAGGAAAATATCAGCCTCATCTAAGAGTAGCACACAGCCCCAGAGGTGCGCCAGGCGGGTAATATTGCTGAGCGCTTCCTCGACCTCGCTAGGCGTTAGTCCCAAGTCACCGCAGGTGATAGCAAACAGTGGTCTTTTGGCCGCCTGCGCTACGGTTTCTGCAGTGGCGGTTTTGCCAACGCCAGGGGCACCGTGCAGCAGGATAATCAAGCCGCTCCCTTTGCCCGGAATGAGGTCTTGACTGAGTTCCACTCGCGGGTGTTTCTTGCGCCATTCTTCACGCTTGAAGTGCGCCTGCACCAGTGACATCACCGTGCGCTTGTGGCTAGGCTTGATTTTCAAATCTCGGAAGGCATTTGTATGCGCCATTACTGGCTGTAGAGACCAGATATCCACCATTACGAACTTTCGTTCTCGTAATACATACGCCATGAGACGCCGCGGGAAAAGAGCAACATTATCTCCAGTGACTTGAGTAAGTTTCGTGTCGAGGCCGATTTGGAAGGACGGTTGACTCTTCAGCCAATTGTTGAAATTTCGGTTGAATGAGCAGTCTCCAAGAACCAATCTCTCCTTGGTGGAATGAAGTAACCTTGTACGTTTCGCATCTGACCAGTGCTTGATTTCGATATTATCTTCGCCCAGTGACCAAAAGTCTGAGTCCAGGTAATATCTGACAAATTCAGGCTTGCATGCCGGGTACCGCTGGTATCCTTCGGCCAGATCAATGATCACCTCACTCTCGATGTGCTCTGGTGTCTTAAAGTCCGTCATCAATTTTCCGGTAGGAGTGTTAATGACCGTCCACCCCTCGTAACGCAGGTGCCGCTCATTAATCAGTGATTGAAATCTCTCGCCCTGCGCTTTTAGACGAGCAAAGATATGCTCGGAGTCCTTTGCAAACCGCAGCGGGTAAACAGGCAGCGACGTGATATCCCTCTCTCCTTCGAAGTACTGAATCTTGAAGACGTGCTTGACTGCTCCGTATGATTCACCGTCGTGGTCAACATGGTAACAGACTGCTTGATACTCTTGGGATTCCTCGCCAAGGTCGTTGGGATGACCATCTTTGGGGGTAGGAATCCATTCTCCACACAGTTTCCAGGCTGTTTGAGTCATCGACTTCGATTTCGGTGATAATGGCTGGCTCGAGCTCTGAGACTCCTCTCCATCGGGCGGAGAGTAAAGCATTTCGTCATATTTAAGAAGCAACCAAAGATCACCGAAGCGGACCTTTTGTGGTGCGGATCCCCTGAAGCGCTCGAAAAGGGGATATATCTCCTTGTCCACAAAATCTACATAGCAGCGCATATGTCTCAATGCCGTAATACTGCTCATCTCCGGGCCAGTGGGATCCATTTCTGCTTCTTTCTTTTCATCCGTCTCGTCACCAGCCTTCTTGTCCTGAACCGGCGGTGTCTCCCTTGTCACTATAGTCGTTTGCTTCAGACCAGAAGACTCCAACCTCTCGGCGTAAGCCCATGTCTCTTCCAAGTTCTCGAGTGCTTCTTTCATCTTTGAGCGAAAGACGATGAAAAAGTGAAACGGCCGAAAAAAGGTCCATGGCCGCGTGACATCCATGCCACTTGCGCCCGCCACATATTGAATGTAGCGTGTGATGGGTTCTGACTGAATGCGAATCCGCTGAATCCAGGTTCCCTGTAGATCAGGGCTCTCTGCGGTATGGTCCTGTGCCTGTCTGGTGTGTTCCAATTGCGAGTTGTTGATCTCGTTTCTCGTACCCGACCCGGCTCGGAGGACTTCAATGATATGGACACCATTCTCCAGTCCATGCCGATTTTTGAACTGGTCAAAGTTCATCATTTTGACAGCGGGGATTCTGGGCAGATTTTTAATCTTGTCCTGCCAGTCGTCTTGATCCGGTAACGCCCCTATACTATTGTATCGTTCCTTGTTCCCGGAATTATCGTATGGCGTACTGTCAGGTCCCGGATTTGGAATGTCTTTTGTCACCGACATAGGATGTTCTGCTTGGTCGCTGGCATTGGTACGTGACGCCGGTGAGACGGGACTGCGCTCTGCGATATCATTGGGCTTGTCGGAAATCTCTGGAGTCTCTACCTCCTCTTCTTCAAGACCCTGCTTTTGCTTCATAGGATTTCCGTCGCTTGCGTCAGACCTCAGCTGTGGAGGCTTCTCCGACACAAGAAGATTATCCATCTATGGCGGAGCAGGTGAAATCAGGACTGTAGAACAAAGCGTCTGGGGAAGAAAAGTACACGTACGACAGAAATCAAGAAAGAAAGATCAGGGCGGCTCTCGATGCTGAAATTTATCACTCGAATCGCTGAATACGAGGTGTAAGCGCCTACGCCTCTTAAATGTCACATTATGGTGGCCAAGCGTGACTCGAGCAAACCGACGGCAAGGCTGGGACGATTTCCCCGCACTCTCACGTTGGTGTCTTTTTTAAACCGCAACTCACACGACAACCTCTTCGTTGAATTATCTTCCATCCATTGACTAAGATGCAAGGACAAGCCGCAGAGAACAAGGCAGCTAAAGGCCGAATTAGTCAGTCGGTCAACCAGAATAGAGTCCGCCTTACTCGTGGCTGTACCCTGAAGGATCGGAGTGCCAAGAAGCTGAGCCCGCTGCTGTCTTCTGCATTGAAAGCGAGCTCACCCCATCTCTCGACTCTGTAGCGTTCTCCCAGTCCCTATGAGTATCACAAAAAAATCGCACATACTCCCTACCATTTTCTTTGCCAATGGAAGCAGCTCATTACCGAGCTGGAGGCGTGGCAGCCGCAACGACAGCGAAATTTATCAGTGGCGAGGGGGTGAAGGTGCACCAAGGTCTCGGGGGTTGGTCGGAATATAATGACCAGCGAGCTCAGTTTGAGAGTGCGAAACCGTATAGGTAGGCATATCTCTTCTGTGATCGGTGTTGAGAGAACTCGAACTTGCACATCTTTGTACGCTACCCGGGCCAAGAGTTGCGGCGGGCAGAGTTCAGAAATAACATGGGGTATAGGAATTTGGAGGCTGTACTCAAGGACCAGGTTCATACAATCCTCGGTGCAAAGCCGGAAGATAGTTCAGCATGGGAGGCAGTCTTCGACAGAGTCACTGAAGCTGAAAAAGACTGGGAAACCGCCAATGAAAGAGGGGCGCGTGCCATTTTCGCCAAGGCATGGCTTAAGGTTGGAGAGAATCGGGAACTGATTGACCCCTGGATTAATATCATCCCTGACAGCTACGGACTAGCTGTTGTGAAAGTTGGGATCGCGGTTGCATTGAATGTAAGTCTGGCGTGGAGGTAAGAAAATGAGATGTAATCTGTACACAGCTGACTCTTTGAGATAGTTAGCAGCAAAGTCGGCAGAAAGAAGGCAGAGAATAATCACCACATTTCATGAACTCCAACTCGCTATAGTGGAAGTGAAGCGCAAACGGCGAAGTTTTCATACTGATCCGGAAGTGAGCCAACACACAAAGGGTCTCTACATTGCCATCGTCGATGCGATCGAGATTATTCTCAATTCTCTGCCCGCAAAACGCCTTCTGGATCGCGACGGGACCGTGGAAGAGAAGAGGCATTTTCGAATAACATCGAACTCCAAAGTTCGAAGGCATGATCAGTCTCCAGAACAAGCATTGCAGCGAGTCAAAGAAGCTTCGGATATGCTCTCACTTGCTGCTGAAAGATGTCGAGACAGGCATATAGAAGCGATCGAGCGCTATTCAAGGGATACGCATCACGAGGTTCATGTCATGCGTTGGACCCAAAAGGAAACAGAGATCAACACACGCCAAATTAATGCTGATGTGCAGGTCGTTAAGAGCGGAATCGATGAGATATCCGGAGGGCTAACTAAGGTTCAAAGGTTCGCTCAGAACACTGACGGTATCCTACAAAACGTCTCAATCAATGTCAGAGAGGTCAAGACGGGGATTGAGGCCGGGGAGAAACGGCACCTCGAAATCATCCAATTGATTCGAAGAGAGGAGAAGAGGTTGAATCATTTCATAGAGACCCAGTCACAGATGATGGGTAACAGCCAGGATGCTAGGAACCAAATGTTGCAATTCTTGCTCGAGGATTGGAGGAGTAAGCCATTATTGTCAAACTCACCGGATTCAAAAGCTGACTGTAACATTTAGAAGAGAGAAACCTGAACTTACAGCTTCAGCAACGTCTTTATGTGGCCGAGACTGAAGGCTCTCCTCCCAGGAACGAACGAAGCTCTGCGGCAGTGGTCTCCCTCTCCCGCCTCTTGGAAGTTCTGGTCCAATCGCCCTCAAATGGAGGCCAGCCGCCTGATTACAGTGCAGCATTCGGGCAGCCCAATGACGATTTGGAGATTGTTCTAGGAAAGAAAATAACATTCGACGCACAGACACAAAGCCAGGCACAGTCCGTGTTGCAGAATGTACGTTTCGTGGAGTGGATGAATCGGGAGCACCCAGACCTGCTTCTTGTTGATGCGAACCTCCGATCCTTTGCACTTCACAACGTCACTCCTATCTCCGTCTTCTGTGCAACATTTGTGTTGAGCATGGCTGAAATCCGACCGAAGGATGTGGTGACACACTTCTTCTGCGGATTGCATTGTACCAAATCATCGAAGGATCATTGGGCTGGACCAAACGGGCTGGTTCGCAGTCTCATCTGTCAATTCATGCTGAGCTTGCATCGACGGGGCTTTCTGAGCATCGATTTCATCAATTCGAGAGCCTTGCTCAAGCAGCTGGAAGAGCATGATCTGGGCAAGCTCTGTGTGTTGTTGCATCAACTAGCTCGCCAGTTCCCTTCAGATGTAACCGTATACTGTATCATCGATGCGGTGTGTTGCTTTGATAAAGACCTTCACATGAGTTTCCAGGAACTGACGACCGTCATCGAATACTTACATGCGATTGTACAGGATGACTCGCTGAGAGCTCAGTTCAAGATATTGATGACGAATGCAGACCAGAGCACTAAGCGATTACGACAGCAAGTTGATTTGGAGCAGCACATCACCTTGAGCTCTCAGTACCTGTCGCTGCACATGATTTCCGATCGGTCGGTCGCAGCAGGCATCTCGAGACCATCAACACCCTCCGTTACCGACAAGAGGGAAACGGAAGATGATGAATGGGAAGGGGAACAAGATTATGAATGGTAGATATCAAGTAGTCGATGATCATCGAGCAGTGAGCAGAGAGAATGGTGGGGAAGAAGGCGGAAACGGACCGGAAGCATGGAAGAGTTGGAACCGTCCTCGGTGAGAGGGGGCAATTGCCTAAAGTGGTCATCCCACTCGACCTCAAGTACTACTACCTAGGGGGGCTCAACACAATCTACATCTGCGCTTGAATTCAAAGGGTCAACCTGATACGCATGCTAAGGAACGCCCTGGAATAGCTCATTCACAAGTTCCTTCGCTACATTTCACATCCTATAGGGCAATGACAATCTTTCCCTGGTGCTTTCCAGACTTGAGGCGAGCAAAAGCCTCCTTGGATTGATCAAAAGGAAAGACAGCGTCAATCAAAGGCTTAAGGGATACTTTCTTTTCCGCCAAAAAGTCACACAAAGCCTGTTGATCAATCTTGGAACCCACAACGATACCCCTGGAATAAGCATCTGCATCAGAACCCATCCTCAGACATGTAAGGGAGGGGGAACAAACCTCATAGTCACTCGCTTGACCATGACAGGGAGATATAGATCGGGGAATTCTTTCGCCTCGAGTCCTCCAAGGAATCCCACCAGGGATAAGGTACCCCGCTGGGCAAGAGAGGCAAGACTCTGGCGCACGGTAGCAGGGCCCACATTCTCAATAGCGACATCGGCACCGCGACCATTGGTAAGACGGAGCACTTCGTCTTCCCACTTTTCCACCTTCTTGTAATTGATGGTCTTGACGTTGGGGCCCAACGACCGAGCCTGGTCGAGTTTCTCATCGGAAGATGAGGTGATGATGGACTGCAAGCCGGCTGCAATACAGAGCAGAAGCGCGAACATGCTCACACCACCGGTGCCTGGACCGGTTAATCAGCATCTAGCCTGTGCTTCTTCAAACCTTCCATTGGAAGGGCCGCTTACCTTGGAGCAGAGCTGTGCCCCTATTTCTAGGAAACTCAAGGGCATTCCAAGCCGTGGTTCCGGCACAAGTGATGCAAGATGCCTATATCAACATTACAAACATGTTCGACCTTGGTCTCAATCTGCGCTGACCTACCTCTTCCCAGGATAGGTGCTCAGGCAAGTGCACAAGCACTTGTTCATTGAACACGGCATACTGTCGCAACACACCATCAACATCCCCACCAAGAGCCTCTGGGGCCCGCTCCTCGGTTCCGGTCACGTTGGTCAGATCCCAGATTGCGGTAACACGGTCTCCTGGTTTGAAGCCACTGACAGCGGATCCGACGGATACAACCTCGGCAGCACAATCCGAGGCGGGAATTCCGCGGGGAAGGCACGGTTGCGGATAAGTGTTGTCCAGCATGGCGATGTCGCGGTAGTTGAGCGAGACTGCATGGATGCGAACTAGGACATCGTGCGGCTGAATGGGCGGGCGCTTTTCTGTAACCTGCTCGATTGTTAAGGGTGCAGTGCCTTCTGTTCGGCGGAACGCTTGATAAGTCTCAGGAAGAGACGACATCATGAAGTTTGAATTTGGATAGATACAGGAGCTTAGAGAGCACGGTTGTAAAAGAAGGGTAAACTTGACTGCCGCAAACTTGGTACTTATATTGCGGCTTTTATAGTTTGAAAGTGGAACTCGGGTAAGACTGCTGATAAATCAAGAATTTCAGGACAGACACCGGAAGGAGTTACGCACGTATAGCGCAGCACCACAGAAATATTGGCGAGCGAGTCCTGTCGATACCAAAAATATCATCTGCCTTTGTATAGTGAAGGAATGACCACTTCTTGGCGTTCGCAATGCGTGCGCAGCGGTACCCGCTCAAAGGATCCAGCGTAATCAGAATTTGTATGGGAGGTCAAGTATCTAGACATTATCTATCTAGACATAGTCTTCACCTGCGGTATAGTAGTACTGTACTTTAGATACTATGCTGCGTTGCATAGGAAGTGCTATATAGAGGAACATTGTTCACCATCTGACCAGAGTACCGCGTTCAGGCATCAAGAAGGCGTATGGTAGCCTCAGGCCGCCGAGCGCAACGTCACTTTCGCGGACCCGTACATCTCGGGCACTCAAGACTGCAGGTCCTTGACTTGTATCAACCAGACTAGATAGCCACTGCTGCAGAACTCCTGTGACTCTGATCATTGCGTCATATCAAACTCATTGATCGCGGTCATGGAGCCCATCGCCGAGCCCCGGGACCGCTTCAATCTCCGCAAAGGACTCCTCCTTATCGAAAGGGACATCAAAGTTCTGGAAGAGCAGGACGTACATACCTTAGACCAGACCATGCTGCAAAGGTGCAGAGTTCAGACTCTACCTCTCAGCCTTGACGCGGGTGACTCGCTTGCACCAAAGTTTTTTCACTACTTTTGCCCCCGAGGACATGCCAGAGCCAACGCCAGAATATGTCGACAGAGAATACGATACCGACAGTCTAACCCTCTCTAGTCAGTGTGGGCGACTGATTTACCTATAGGTCATACGTGAGCGAAATGATTGTCGACTTTCCGGAGGTCCAACGAACGTGGTCGAGCAAGCAGTAAGCTCCTAGTACTGCCCCATGTATGGACATCTAACCACTCACCCATCCTGTGTTGCTAGGATCGACGATTATAATATTCGCAATCTATACCGGATGGTAGACCCTAAATATGGCACATTGTCGATGATGCATGTTGATAAGGCCTCCAAGCCGCATATGAAACGTATCATGCACAACGACCTCGACGTAGATGATAATCATCTGCTTTGCGGGGAAGTATTGACTGTCATTCGGATCATGTCGAGCTAGCTCAAACAAACGGGGTTTGTCAATGACGTGGTTGCACCAGCAAGTTTAGATTGTTCTTAGCATGCTGGTTGCGAAAAACGCTGATATATGATAATAGGCCCTGCTCTTCTCACTTAACCGACGGCATCCGCGTGTCATAGAGGCATACTTTAATGGCCAGGAACTGTTGATTCGCCGCACTAAGCCCTACAATTTTACATTCCTCAATATAGCTGGGTTCAGGACCTTTGCATAATGGTTCCTCGGTGATACTATTGGTATCACGTCCCGGGAAGCGGTTCGGACTTGATCGGTCGATCTTCGATTGGGATGCTTGAGGTATCATTTTTTTTTAATTCTTGAAATATTCTATAATGCAACCCTGTGCGATCAGATCTTTGGGTTGCTCTGATACCGTCAATCTCTTTGTTTCTGTGCTTTGCAGTTTTATTGTAGTGAGTGCACTTTCTGTATACTCTGTCCTGATCGTTCCAATCGACACCAGATTCTTGTTTTGCCCGCCTTGCTACAGGTGTATATATACGCGGTTGCCCATCATGTCAACAAACAGGGCGAACTCTGTGTGGCTACCCGCTTTACAGCAGCGATCGCTTAAGCAGTCACTTCTAAGACACAACTGGGAATACTTCATATCAGATCAAGTATCTAGATATTTTTCTTGTGAACCAAGTACTGCGGTTACCAGTGCTATACTGTATAGGAAGTGCTGTGTGGAGCTACCGATCATCCAATGAGAGTGCGGCCTTCAGGCATTAATAAGGCACTGCCAAGTCTCAGGCCGCCAAGGCCGGACCCGCAACGTCACTCTCGCAGGTCCGGGCGACTCCGTCATTGTTTTTTCCTTTTTCACCCTGCCTGGTGCAATTCATCACCACGCCAACTTCAATCCGACTCGGTTCTTCTACAATTCCACAGCCTTTTGTTGTCTGCACAGATAGACACCCAATCCAGAATCAACATGGCGTGTCCCATTACCGTTTCCAAGTTTGTGGGAACCGTCTCCCTGGGCCTGCTCACGGTATGTTTGCTGCGATCGCCACACTATCCTCCAACTCGAAGCTCTGGATCATCCAATCTTTCCTCCACTCCATACCCGAATGCTGTCGCATCATGCACCCACCACTCCTTGTAGGACTACACTGACACGACGCAACCATCACAGGGCATCTCGTACTCCGCCTCGACGATCGCCATCCCCGCGCTGGCCCAACTCCCGACCTCGGCGACCGGCTCGCGCTCGCTGAGCGAGATCAAACGCCTGAACCGCAAGCACGGCATCCGGCTCACCAACATCGCCAACGGGTGCCTACTGTTCGCGTACAGCATCTCCCCGCGCCACCGCAAACACCCCTACCTGATTTGGATGTGCGTCGCCTCGACCATCGGCACCTACGGCATGGACTTTTGGTTCCACCGCCAGGCGGGCGTCAAGGCGTGGTTCCAGGCGGTGCTGCACGACACCGGTTTCTGGACGCAGACGGCCGCCCCCAAGCAGCAGAAGAAGGAGGAGGATCTGGTGGTGGTCGAGGCGGAGGAGAACGGCGAGAGCGTGCAGGCGGAGATGAACACGGAACGGCGGCTGCAGCAGGTGCGGGCGGTCTTCTCAGGGCTGGCGTTGGCGATGGGGATCGTTGGCCTCTGGGGTGATCGTCGGTCTTAAGGGCTGACTTTGTCTGGGATCCTTCGCCTTTTCTAAACATGGTGGCTCGGTATAACGTGCGCTGTGACGACTCCTCTCTGTTCTTGGCTCTTGGCGTGTTTCTTTTCTCGTGATGTTGTGTGGGTAGTGGTATGTGCGTGGCGCTTCTAATGACGTTATCGATGTATGTATAAAACTGAAACTGGGTACGGAGTCATGGGTTGAATTCGATTCGATAGTTGATTACCTTTTGTGACAAGTACAGTAGAGTGCAGTAGTACCTGAACGCTGCTGGTAAAGCATAAACCCGGTGCATGAATTGATCTGGATAACCCACTCATAGGCAGGGTGGAGCCGACGATCGGAAGGAAGCAGCAGCATAAAAGGAGGCTATGCGGCAAGGCTCGAACATAAGCTTGGGACAATGCGGCTTCCCCCGCACTCTACGGCTCCCCGACCGTCAATGCGGGGACTGCCCACCTCCATCCATCCTTCTCCATCCTGCCATCATCACCTCAACCCTTGGACTCTTTTCTGAGACAACAGACAACTCAGAGCTGATCTTACCTATTCAAAGACCTATGATGGGTCGAGCGGTGCCGCTAAGCTTTAGACTGCATCAGCTGTGTCAGCACCCATCCTTGGGACGATATTCGCTGCTCTGCCGGCTCCACACCGCAAATTATTTATAAGATGACATTGCTTCCCAGTCAACATCGCACTTCACTTGATCCCCAAAACTTACACCACGATGCATCTCACCCTTCTCGTTTGCCTTCCTCTCCTTATCTACCTCACCAAAAGCATCCTCCAACTCCTTTATACAACATGGAAAAGCCCCTCCCTGACCTCCATCCCGGGCCCTTTTCTCGCCCGCTTCACCCGATTCTGGTACTTCAGCAGAGTCTGGAAAGGCCACTTTGAGGCCGACAACCTCAGTCTCCATGCGCGCTACGGCCCCGTCGTGCGGATCGCCCCGGGCCACTACAGTATCAGCGAGCGGACCGCCGTGAAGACGGTCTATGGCACGGGGAGCCGATTCCCCAAGTCCGCCTGGTACGAGGGCTGGAAGCATCCGTCGCCTGATCGGTGGACTCTGTTCCCGGATCGCAACATCAAGAGACACTGTACGTACTAGTTGGGCTAATGTGAAATGGCTTAAGGAGATCTCTGCTAAAGCTGTGGACCCCCTCAAGCCGAAACCCGTAAGCGATTCTCTAGCCTGTACTCGATGAGCTCCCTCCTCCACTATGAAGAGTTCGCCGACCAATGCGCCGACATCTTCCGCGACCGGCTCACCGAGTTCGCGCGGAGCGGACAAGCCGTCGACCTCCACCACTGGCTGCAATGTTACGCCTTTGATGTGATCGGTGATATCACCTTCGGCCAGCGCTTCGGTAATACACCATCCTATCTATTCCAGCTGCAGAATCACTAACCCAGAGGACCACAAGGCTTCCTCGACAAAGGCGAAGACATCGAAGGCGCAATCAGCGCCCTCCAGAAAGTCATGGCCTACAGCACGCTGATCGGCATCTACCCCGAATGGCACCCCCGCCTCTACGAACCGCTCAGCCGCTTCACATCCACCGGGCCGGCAGGCCGATCCTTCGTCATGCGATACGTCGGCGCCAAGATCCAACAACTGAACGAGCAACGCAAGATCGACCGACCGAAAGACGAAGCCACCGCCACCCCGCTCAAAACGCAAGACTTCCTCGAAAAGATGGCCCTGGCCCGCGACAAAGACCCCGAAAAAGTCACGGACTACCACCTCTTCATGATGGGTAACTCCAACATCATCGCCGGCTCCGACACCACCGCCATCAGCCTGTCAGCCATTTTGTACCACCTCCTACGCAACCCGGCCACGCTGGCGCGTCTACGCCGGGAGATCGATGACTTTACGGCCCAAAACCGCTGCAGCGCCCGCGTGACCTTCAAAGAAAGCCAGGCCATGCCGTACCTGCAGGCAGTCATGAAGGAGGCGATCCGGCTGCACAGCGCGACGGGCCTGCCGCTGTGGCGCGAGGTGCCCGCCGGCGGGGCCGAGATCAGCGGATACCACTTCCCGGAGGGGAGTGTCGTGGGCGTGAACACCTGGGTCGCGCATTACGACGAGGGAGTGTTCCCCGATGCGCGGGGTTTCCGGCCCGAACGGTGGATCGAGGCGGAGAATGGGGATCCGGCGCGGTTGCAGCTGATGAATGAGATGTATATGCCCGTAAGCCTTCCCCCTTTCACCGGTGGTTGTGATTGAGATGATCGGGCTAATGACTGATGTCTGATGCAATGCTAGTTCGGCCTGGGCTCGCGCACGTGTCTCGGGAAGCACATCTCCATCCTCGAGATGTCGAAGCTGATCCCGCAGATGGTCCGAGATTTCGACTTCCAGCTCGTCAACCGCACGTGGGACACGGATAACAAGTGGTTTGTGAAGCCGCTGGATTTTCTGGTGAAGGTGTCAGTGCGGGAGAAAGGGCCGAAGGAGATGCTGTGAGGGGGAGGGGGTTAGCAGTAGCCTCGGTAGATACCTCAACAACGTAGTCATGACCTATATAGCATGAAGAGAGATTGAAAGTGACCAATATCGCTTTTCCCTGAATGTAGCCGTAACTCCATCTCACCCTCCCAAGGCCACCGACCTAGCTCCCCCGCTCCTCCCCACCCTCCCCACCCTCCCGAATCTCAAGGGTATCCCACTTCTCCAGAAAGCTATCCAACTCGGCCTCCTCCCTAGTGCGATCCCCACCGGTCTCCGCCAACGAGCTTGGATTCGGATACAGACTGCGGAACTGCTCGCGCTGGGCGGGGCCCCACATCCGCTCCTCAAAATCGACGAACAGGGCGTGCGTCTCGGGCGGCAGCGCGACCGCGTTCTTCTGCGCCGAGACCTGCAGCATGCGCAGGATGCCCTTCATGAGCGTCCACTTGCGGGCGAAGGTGCGGGCGATGACGCACAGCTCCGTGAAGGCGGTGCGGTGGTCGACGCCGTGGTCCAGCTCCTCGACCAGCGTGAACAGCGCCATGCTGACCCAGTGGATTGTCGTCGGCGAGATGTAGTCCGGGCCCCAGGTGGCGCGGTGCGTGCGCAGGAGGTCGACGATCGCCAGCGCGGCGGTCACGCAGGTCCGGCGCGCCGTCTCCCGGGAGATGTGGCCCGTCTCGGTGGAGGGGTCCGGCTCTTCCTTTTTCAGGAGGGCCCAGAGCATGATTACGACGGTGTGGTAGAGCATGCTTTTGTCCGGGGGAGAAGAGGGCGTTAGTGGCTGGATTGTGGTGGGGGGTTTGGTTCGTGGTGGGGTATAATGGAAGAAGGAGGGGTCACTTACTGTAAGCTTAGCGATTGCGGGACGCTCAGGTTCTCCCGGGCCAGGCATGGAGGGAGCTTGGTCTTCCAGTCATCGAGTCGGGTTTGCACGTCTTGCAAGGTCTGTTCCAGCTCGTCCCGAGGGGGCTTGTGCCCACTCGCAAAGACCTTGCGGTTGGCATCGACATTGATCTCGCTCAGCGCGCAGAAGCTGTTCAGCACGCAGGGGATGTGGGATTGAACTGGATCCATTTGGCGCGGGTACGGCGTCCAGGTGTCGTCGGCGGGATGGTCGCATGGAAGAAGGGGTCGATTCGGCCGGTCGATCGCCAAATGCTTCATTAGCGAGATCGAAGCGGTCCTGGGACGAAGGTCAGTTTTGACCGGTCACTACGAATCATGTTCGGGGAGTAAACGCACGCGGTAAGATTGTAAATCCCCCAGATGGTATTATCAATCGCCCGGCTTTCCCTGAATGGAGACATCCCCGCGGGCGGCGGGGGGTGTTTCTTGGTATATTCATCTGCCATACTGCGCAGGTGGCCGAGGTATAACCACCCCACACGGTCTTTGCCCATGACCGCCATGCTATGGGATCAAGCTTTTAGTACACCGTCTTCCATAGATCATGGGGTGATCATACTCACCAGATAAATAATACACCGCACCCCTGTATGGTTGGTAAATCGAGTCGACCTTCGATCTTCTCATAGAGCCGCCGCGCCTCTTTGTAGAAATGAACGCCTTTGGAATCTGGGTCGTTGGGGTCTGCATACGCGTCCGGGTAGTCCGAATGAAACTGTTTCCAAGAGTCATTAGTCCACTAAAGACCAAGTAAACAGAAGAAAAGACGTGAATCATCGTACACATGCTTCGGCCAGGATACAGTTCACCAGGAATGGCGAGCAGAACTTCGAGTCCAGCTTGCCCGCTCTCGCGTCACGGAGAAAGAGCTCTTTATCGATCCAGTTGTAGAACGGATGACTCCAGGTCAGCCACAATGAGATCAGATGGGACACTAGTTCATCATCTTTCGTGACTGTGGTCCAAGGCGCGGCAGGCACCCGATAGACCGGTATGTCGATCAACCGCTGAATGTTGAGTGCCTGATGGGACGCGGTCCGTTTATTGTCCTCCTTTGGCCCGTGGGTTCGCTCGTGGATCTCCGCCAGCAGCGGGGTCGTCTCTCGGTCCCGCTCCGACACGTTGTGGTCCATGTAGAGCTTGATCTCGTCGAGGGGCGCCTTACTGCGGATGAGATTCAGCAGCTGGGTGGCCTTGGCGTCCGGGCTGTCCTGCAGCGTCTGCACCAGCTGAAGCAAGACATCCCGCTCCTCTTCGAGGCTCTCGATCTTCCGTTTGTGGGCCAGCTTCCGCCGCATATCATCGTCCAGTTCGAACGCGCAGGAGAGTTCCCGCTTCGTGCACCGTTCGCAGGCCGTGGCTCCGTCGGCTATTTGGCACTATTATGGATCCGTCAGCATTAAGGGGGGTCCAGTGGAAGAGAGAATTGAAGAGCTTGGAAGCATGGAAGCATCGTACCCTAGCCTTTTGGCGCTTGCAGTGAGTGCATGCTGCTGATGCCTTCCGAAGTTTCGGTACCGAGACTAGTGATTCGGAGGGAGGATTCGGATTCGGGGGATTGTGAGCGGCAAAAGGCCGGGAAGCAGGGGCAAGGGTTCTGTGACTCATTGGAAGCGGACTCAGGGTAGCTATGGAATATGGTGGACATAACGAGGGACACGGATGATGATAAGGTGTGGGGGTGGAGATGAGGTGGAGTCGAGATCAACTAGGAGGAGTATAGGACCAGTGATCGGTGGATTCGCCTCCGGATAAATGATCCGTTCCCCACCAACCCGAGCTCGGTATAGTCTGGTATAGAACGCAGATACAAAACTAAAATTGTGCATAAGCATGATCAGTAAAGGAGGATAGCTGCAGTTGATTATTGTACTGTACTGTGCCGTACTGTACTTGACACATTACTAAAGACCAACAGAATCCTGCCGTGAGTCTGATCGGCGGATTTTACCGGGCTTAGGATAGTGACATGCCCCTTGACCTGGTATATTCACACCTAATCAATGTCTGTGGAGTTATGGCCAACATGCTATCCCACATTCTATAATTCATCCAAGTCAGAATTGCGAATGCTACCCGGGGCAAGATTTACCAAGCAGATATAATGAAGGTTACTACGCACCCGCCGCAACCGCCAATTCCCCAAACCTCGATTCACCCCCCCTCTCCTTTAGGGCTACGGGATTCCCGACCTCCACCACCTCCCCCCGATCCATAACCACCACCCGATCAAAATCCATAATCATCTCCAGCCGATGACTCACCGCGATGACCGTGTACGCCCGGAACTCCGTGCGGATGATCTCCTGCATCAACCGCTCGGTTTGCCGGTCTACGCTGGAGCTGACTTCGTCCAGGAGAAGGATGCCACCGTGGTCCTCGTTAGTGCAATCCTCATCAGGGGAGGAAGAAGGTGTCAACCGCTGTCGGAGTCTAGCACGAAGCACCGCCCGCCCCAGCGAGAAGAGCTGTCTCTGTCCGGCGCTCATGGTCCCCGCGTACAGGCCTTTTTCTGTATGTTCTTGGACAAAGTCCCACAGTCGGACTGCTTCGAGGACTTGCTGGCATTCTGCTGGGGTGGCGGTGTTGGTTGGGTCGAGGTTCGCGCGGAAGGATGAGCCGTCCGGTAGGAAGACGGGGTCTTGGGGGACGGCGATGAGGCGTTGGCGGAGAGTTGCGCGGTGGATGCGGTGCAGTGGGAGATTGTCAATTATTACCAGCGGTTCCTCTTGGTGGTCATGATCGTTGCCGTTTGTGTTTGGGGAGGGGGGCAGCGGATCAAGAAGTTTCAGCAGGAGAGCGAGGAAGCTGGATTTGCCGCTGCCGGTGCGGCCGCAGATGGCCACTTTCTCGCCCGGGTGGATGGTGAGAGTGACGTTCTTGAGAGCTAGTGCTAGGGGTGGCCTGGTGGACTCAGAGTCGACCTCAGCCACGGTGGTGGACTGATATCTGGCGGATACACCGCGCAACTCGATCAGCCCGCGATCCGGCCAGTTCGTGGCGGGGACGATGTCCTCCTGTCCAGCACCATCACGGTCTTCGGGCTTGACGGTCTCGTTGAAAGTCTTCAGCCTCGCGATCGCGCCGATGGACGTCTCCAGCCTGGTGTAGTAAATGACGATCCCAGAAAGGCTTTCACCGAAGGTCATCAGCGAGTACAGGGATGCACCGGCGAAGGCCGAATTGGAATGCAGCCGCACGGCCAGCGTCGTCAGGACCGCCGCGATGACCATCACAACAAGATTAAGAACCAGGTTGAGCCACTCCTGGATCATGAGGAGGAGATACGCCGCGCGCTGGCTGGAGTCCACCAGCCGGGCGTTCTTGTGGATGTCCTCTGGGATAAAGCCGAAGGCACGCAGCGTGGCGATGCCTTTGAGTGTGTCGAGGAAGTGCGTGTAGAGCGGGCTCTTGGCCTCCAGGTCGAGTAGGCGCAGCTGCCGCGACGTGCGGAGGTAGTATTTCTGCACGAAGTAGAGCAGAGCGCCCAGGATGGGGTAACTGATGGCCAGGTAGCCGGACGAGGTAAGCATCACTGCGGCTTGGCCGATCGACTGGAAGACGCAAAAGAGGGTGTTGAGGGTCGCCTCGGGCAGTTCGGTGTCGATGAGGTTGAGATCCTGCGAGAAGAGGTTCGTGACCACCCCGGTGTCGGTATTGGTGAAGAAGGCGAGCGGAGCACGCATCAGGGTGCGTAAGGCCTGCTGGTGGAAATTGGCTCCAGCTTTCTTCACAGAAACGATGAAGAGCGTTATCCCCAGGAGGAGGAGGGCGATGATGGCACAGATCTGCAGGACGGCATAGATCCCTGCGTAGTACGAGCTGGAATGTGCAGGATAGATGGACTTGGTGGCGTCAGTCCAGTATGTGAGCCCTGCATTTATCAAGTTAGTCAACAAGTATGTGAAGACAAAGGCAGTGGAGACGCACAGATCGTTGGGTAATTGGTGAAAAGACCCCAGAGAGCCGCAAAGAACAGACTACAAGCCGCGACAAACCATCCCATGCTTATGATATACAGCTTATAGACGGTGGCGTCACCGACCTGCCTGGCTGTGACCGCCGCTGGGCAACCTGAGGTAGATATTTGCGTGCTGTGGACTGTGATCCCGGGTTCGAGTTTCTTGCCATCCACAGTCTGGCCTTTGTGCTCGGGACCAGGACCAGGCTTATCGTCAGCAGCAGTGATATCCTCGCCCTCCTGCTTTAGTCCCACCTCCAGATGCTGAACATAACCCGCGCGGCTCGACAAATCGCTAAAGGTACCCTGCTCTGCAACACCGCCATCTTCGAGCGCAATAATGTAGTCCGCAGCGGGGAGATGCCGGACACTATGGGTGCACAGAACCACCGTCGACCCCCTTCGTCGCAGTAGCCCATCCGGTCCAAAGACCTGCCGGAAGACTTGCTCCTCAGTATCAGCGTCCAACCCGCTGAACACATCGTCCAGGATCAAAAGGTCGGAAGGTAGGTATAGTGCTCGCGCAAGAGACAGACGCTGCCTCTGCCCGCCCGACAATGCTACACCGTCCGACCCAATGTTCGTCTGGTCTCCCTGAGATAAGGTAGCGAGGTCGAAGCGCAGGCAAGTGGCTTCCATAACTTGGTTGTACCGCTCGCGGTCAAAGGGTGTGAATCCGACAATATTGTCTTGGATTGTACCGTTCCACAGAAAGGCCGTTTGTTCGCAGAAACCAACGTGACGGGGGAAACTGCCCGTCACAACGCTGCCCTGACTGAAGGGAATTTCTCCTAGAAGGGCCTTGCAGAATGTAGATTTACCTGAGCCGACGGGACCGACGATCATTGTCAGGGACGAGGCGGGGATTTGAGTGCTGATGCTGTTCAGGACAAACTTGTCTGCTTTCCATCCGAAGTTTGCGTCTCGGATAACGATGCAATTCGAACTATTCTCCATGCTGCCAATATGGGTCTCGATCAGGGGCTGCCGATAGTCCTTACGAGGCTCCAATTCTAAGAATGCCTGAATTCGACCCAAGCAGGCCAGGCCTGAGACGAGCTCAGGAATCGACTGGAACAGCTGCGACAGCGGCTGAGTCAACAGCGTCAGGAATGAAAGACTGGTAAACATGGTTGAAGCGTTCAGTGTGGTCCGGGTGAAAGCGAAGGTCAGTGGAGGGCTGATCAACTGCGGCATGAATGCGAAGATGGCAGCGATAATCATAATCCTGCGGTATCGAGCGCCAGCCGCGAGCTCGTCGACCCGCAGCTGCTGCACGTACTCCGCCACGGGACCCGTGAGACCGGATATTTTGAGCGCTTTCATGCTAGCGATGACGGTGGCAGTGAGCCCGACCCGTTTCTGAACCCCGGACATCCAGGATCGCTGCGAGTCACCGGTGAAGTTGATCAGGATCCCTAAGCCCACGAAGCAGACTACCACCACGCCTACGCAGGCAATGAACACGACCCCGAGTTGCCGATAGAGCATCCAGGCGGCGAGACCGGCCTGGATCAGGCTCGCCCATGTCTCGTGTACGGAGCGGAGACCCATTCGGATGCGCTCCATATCGGTGCTCATGAGTGTTAGCGCAGCGTTATCATCGCTTGATCCAAGCCGGGCTCTCGTCGCGGCATGGAACATCTCAGTAACTAGGATGGAGCGGACCATCGTCCGTAGTCGGTGATGGCAGTACCAGTACAAGGCATACGAGACCGCAATTCCCGAGTAGACGAGTACGGCTGCGCCGATTAACCCATATCCCACATTTGGATCTGGCTCCGAATGAGAGAGATACGTGATGAGACTCCCGATGAATAGAGGCTGGCAGATATAGAAGACAATCAAAGCCGCCCTTGGAGGAATAGGCAGAAGTAATTGCACCCACAATGTACGGAGGAGCACCTTCAGAAGGCCAAACTTATCACCCTTCAGCTTGGCGTAGTCCATTTTCGTCGCGAATTTCTCATGCAGGGCCTGTGCATCGAAGGTGCTGTCGAGGGGGTACAGGCTTTCGATGGTAAAGGTGTGTGTATATCCAGCCCAGAAGAGCTTGTTCAACCAGAAGAAGACTCCTAGCGAGAATATCCCACTTGTCTCCTCGGGGCTGTGTTTCGTTGCGTCCCAGCTCACCCATCTCGCCTTTTGGAAAGCCTCCAGTATCAAGATGGCGGTCTTCAGCCCGACCGATGCACAGAATAAACTGCTGTAGGTGAGTTCAGAACCGCGGTCTGACGACAGGTACAGAGTTCTCGCTCGAGCGATATCGAGGAGAAGGGTGAGAAGCAAGTAGCTGTTAAGCAGCATCGAGGGTCTAGGGCTGCGGCTGTGGTCCACCACGCTCACCGTCAACATGAAAAGGGCCGATAGCAGCTGCAGGACAGAGGAAGCGATAAGCAGGCAGCTACTCTGAAAGGAGCCGACCGCGGCGAGTATAAGGAGCGCAAGTTCCAAGCCAGAATAGACCACAATGGCACCCTAAGCAGTCAGTACGTGGAAACTTTGCACGGTGTATTAGAGAAGAGCATACCGTTTTGATGGACTGCAGGATGGGCGCATTCACCACCACAGGCTTGCGTATCCGTGCTGCAGTGCGCCATAGAGATGATGAGATAAACAAGACGGAAGGAATAATTGAGAAAAAGAGACTCTCAAATTGCAGGTTGAAGTCAAATTGCTTTTGGTTGAGGTGGAGTATGTTGCCCTCCCCGTTGGCGAAGGGCATTTTGGAAACCGTGATTACCACTTCTCCAAATCTCTACTCTCTGAAGCAAGAGGAGGGAAGAAAGATTTGAGATAGGGAAAGGCAAGAAAGGATGGCGAAGTTGCGTTATAAGTGCAATCATTAGCGCACACGCGATTCTGGGCTACATGGCCCAATCACCAGTCAGGCTTGATGCAGGGTAGGAAATTGCTTACCTTACACCGACCGGAGGAGAGCAGAACTAGGCGCCTTGACCTTATACTCCTTTCAAGCACTTCAGCCACTTGCTTACGTTACTTTCTTGGGTGTCTAGTCTCTCCAGCCAAGCATTAGGTCTAACTCTAGACCCTCTAGTCATTTCTCAGGAGATTCACCCGTCAGCAGCTATTTCGGCTGCTAGCCACTGGGTGATGTCAGCATCTGACTGTCAGCCGTGAAACCAGTACCTCACTTCGTTCAAGATATTATGCCTAGATATAAAAGGGAGGTTTACCTCAAATATAGAGACAACAGAGCTATTTGGTGAATCGGACAAGAACGGCCTAAGAGTGGAGCTGGAGGCTCGTCGAAACGGAATGCGGGCCGAGGTACAAGTATGAGTATACACAGCAGGTGGAGTCTGTGGATAGTCCTCCTTAGACAATCGAAGTAGTAGTCCGCTTACTCGTATACCCAAGTAATCGGAGTATTGCCAACTAGAAGCATCGAAGTCACACAATGAGATCGTAAGGTCCGGAGAGATCACGCCACTGGAAGAACAGCAGCCTATTTGCTGGGTGCCTGATCGGCAACTCTTACCCTGCCCAGGGCAGTGAGAATTTGATAGCTCGGTATGGTAGAACCGGACAATGGGTTATCCCCATTACGGGAGTTACGGAGGGCAACGAGAATGCTTCTTTTCAGCTTTTTTATCACGCCATTTACCCTAGAGAGAATATTTGTTGGTCTCAGAGACTCTATCGGATCTAAAGCCTAGCTCTGGTTTGGCGTTCATTCTGATTGTCAGGAGTACGTATTTATTTTCTTCAAGGATTGGCCCTCTGAGCATGCCTGCTAGTGTATATTATAGCCACTTATTATAGTTCTTGATCTTAACGTAAAATACACCCACGCTAGTCAGATTCAAAATCACCCAGCGCGGCCGTATGCTATGGCATTAGGCACTACCATGTCTCTGCATGGTTGGCTAGTGGACAACGGGGATTATGATGTGCTCACATCCACCCGCTTTGCCGGCGGAGGTGGAATCTCCACAAGTCTTGTATCCCGCCCAGAACACGAGGATTCTGATCTGAAGACTCTTCGTTGGCAATACGAAGCCGCTGGTTGACCAGATCAAGATCAAATGAAATCAAGGGTCGGTTTCAGAACGTCCAAAGATTGTCAATTACTGCGGAGCTTCTGCAACAAGACCAGTGTTTCCATACTGGATATTCCAAAGGCCAACGTACCGTGACACAAACAGGGCTGATTGGGAGGAAGAAACGCTTTAGTAGGATATGCAAAGCAGCTAAAACGCCCAGCCGTCCAAGTCCATAATACCTAGCTTTAGTCCTCGGGTGCCTTGACGCGGAGGAAGGTTATTTGACCCGAGGCATGGCCCATGATCAGAAGATCATCGCTGGCTAGGGCACACGTAGCCCGGTACTCCAAGGGCAACAGAATCCTTTCCTTGCCAGCCACCACCCATGTATCATCCACTAATAGATCACGAGAAGAGGCATATCTCGATCCGGAATAGAAGGATCGAACATCCACTCGACCGACGTTCGTGTCCAGGGTTGCACCGTCGGCCGAGAAACGCAGGGTTTGTGGACAGGCTGCCACCGTCCGGGTGCCGATCAGCTTACCCGTCTGCACGTCCCAGAGGTCTGTTCTGCCCTCGGATAAGTCATATTCCCTGCTGTAGGTGGAAGCTAGCAAGCTGGCATCCGGGGAGAAGGCAAGAGCGCGATTCGCCTCTCGTCTGAATCCCGCTATGGTGCTCCGGATCAAGGTCCAAGTATCCGTTTTCCAAAGCCAGAGTCTGCCCCACTCACATATGCATGCTAGATATACCCCATCCGATGACCAAACAATGTGAGTAATATCGCTTTCGAGGTCGTCAGAAGATTCCAAGCTGCTGTCGTCGTCAGGAAGGAGTTCCACAGGGCGTCCGTCTTGAGCAAGGAAAACACTGTCATTAGGGGTAGCGGGCGTAAAGGGTACTGCAAGCTTGATTTCGAGACCTTTCGATGCCAAATTCCAGATTAAAACGCAGTTCTCGGGAGATGTCGCTCCGGCCAAGAATTCACCATCTGGCGAGAATGATAGACAACAGACCACTCCACCATGCCCCTTCAACGGTGGCTGCAGCTCGCCAGTATTGCTCCCCCAGACTTTGACAAGGTAACTATCACTTTCGCCAGGAGACTCTGTGTCGTAGACTGCGCCGGCGCAAAGACTGCTGTCTGGACTGAAGGTTACCACGCAGGGGTGAGACTCTCCCCTCTTCAGGCTGTGTACCCGGTCCCCGGTCTCCGTGTTGTGGATATGAACTGTCCCATCCACACAATTTGCTGCGAATGATTGTCGGTCGTTCGTCAGAAGCAGATCCAACCGTGGTTTGATCCACTCCTTTTTAGCTTTCTTGTCACATATGAAACCCCAGGCTGTAGATGCATAGATCCATAGCCCGTCAGCTTTCTTGACAAGAGAATCCAATTTCTCTTCCTCCGGCCATTCTGAGCCAAAGTGGTGCCACTGGGATACTTCGCCAAATTTGTGCTTGAGGACCATCTTGATATCACGATGAGACATTTCCAGATCAATAGGTGTTTCTGCCCCCTGAATAGCCTGCTTGCAACCACGAGATCCAGTTACCACATGGTCAAAGCTTGAGAAGATATGGCTTTGTGGGCGGCTGGTGAGGAGAAACTTCAGACGAATCGAGCGCAGTTGATGCGCTTCGTTGATCAGTTCTAATATGGTATAGACAGGATCTTCGTTGTGCGTAGATTGACACCCATCAAGTTCATCTATGACCACAATCAACGTGACAGGCAAGAGGTGATTGTTCCTTTCCAAGCCCATCAAGGGCTTAAGAATCAAATTCTATCACTGCATCCGGACCGAGGCATGTTCATTGCTCGACTCCGGATGCTCTTCAAGCGACTTACGAATCTCGGACTTGAGCTCGGGTAGACAATTCGCAAGCGATTGGCAAAGAGTGGGGAAGAGATAGGTGGCATTGCTCTGCCGGCTCTCATTCTTGTCGGTCGAAGAAAAAGCTGGCACCGAGGCAAATAGTTTCCGGGAGGGATGTTCGGTCACGACATCGCTCCGCAATGGTTCGTGAGATGGTAGACTTACCCCCACCGGCTACCCCACAGAGCCAGAAGATGTGTTCTGGCCCAGGGGACTGAATCCAGTTATGAATCTTCTTGAGGATGCCAATCTGAGTCCCTGCAAAGCATTTATCCTTGGTGTCATTTTTCTCGGCCCCAATTCCCGCTTCGGGTGCAATCTTCAACCTGTCGAATATCTGGTTATCCACAATTGTCTGGTTGATTTGGTCAATAAGCGGTTGGGAGCTGGATCAAGACATCTCCATACCTCAAGTTCTTTCTTCAACTCGCGCGAGGTCGTCTCGAAGCGCTGGTCCAAGTCCAAAAACGTAGCGCTATCCATTGCTTCTATGTCGCGTCGAATTCCTTTGTCCAGGCCCTCGATCGTCTGGAGCATCCCCTTCCAGTCTTCCGGGGCTGCCAGATCTTCCAAAATTCTGAAGATACTGGAACGAGAATAGTGCCGCGCGAGGCGGATTTGGAAGAGAAGGATATTGGCGTATAGTTTGATGATCTGGGCTCTAATGGTTTGGGCCAGGGCCTCCTGTTGCTTTGACCGAGAGGTCGTTTCTGCCGTGGAATATCTCTGGACCCAATTCTGTTCCACAACCGCGTAAAGGGTCAGAAGCCTTGTAATGGATTCAAATCCATTCGAAGCATCTGCATCCTGCGAGAGGGTTCGGGTGATGGGTCCGACTAGGAGGACCAATGCTCCTGCCCACGCGAGGGCGGCGTGGGGCTCTGAACCCACTGCCGTAGTGACGAGGCCTTGCACCGAGATAAGTAACTTCACGACGCGGTCGACCTGATCTTTGACAATGATCTCTTTTCCTCCGAGGTGGAATCTGGTTCGAGAATTCTGGATGTCCTCGAATCTTCGCTCCACCACCGAGCAAAGACGCGGACTGATGTCAAAATCCCCTTCCTCGGCATCCTTGTCCTCTCTGCTGTCCTCCAAAAGGGCGAGCTGATAAGCTTTGATTACTTTGGTTGTGTTTGGGTCGCACGTGAGATGCTTATATGCCTCTCGCCAAAGACCTCTGAGGTCTGTAGCCGTTTCACCGGGAGCCTCATTCTCGGAAATGTCGACTGGTTGATCAGAAATAGATGGAACCAGTGTTGTAAAGTTATTTTTTGCAGCTTGGGGTCTCGGAGAGTCACCCTGGGGGTTGTTGACAACTTGCGCAGCTGCTTGTGGCTGGTCCGTGGTCCGATCGTCCTTCCCCTTGCTGGAAAAAACCCCCAAGAATAATTTCCAACAGCTCCCAGACGAGAGCCTGGCATCGTGGGATGTTGGGTTCCCCATGATTGACGACGGGGACACTTAGAGTTGAGGTATTGAGTTGACGAGAATGAATTTCCAGGCCTCCCACGTCGGAAGTAGCGAGTGCGGAGCTCAATCTGAGGGGCATTCAGCTGCTGTTGTGGGTCACGATGATTGGACTGCTGTCTTCAAGCAAACTGCAAATCTTAACCTATCACACTGCGCTACTGCAGTGATGTGGCAGTGGAGACTTGAGATGCGTCGATGATCCACCAATCTGAATCACCTTTCAGCACTAGCGCGAGATCCCAGCCCCGACTTCAATTCCAGTTCATAAGTTACATGACCCCTGAAAGGTGGTTGGAAAATCCCTTCACGGCTGAAAGCATTGACTAGAAATGGTTCTGTCATCGCAGCAAGCAGGAACTTCATCTTTTCGTTGTTGAATTAGCTTTAAGACCATACTCCAGGAAATCCACTTCATGTCATGAAGGATGTCTGCTTCCTCGATCGCGATCGCGAGTACGCTAATATCTACGCTAATCGCAAAGCCAATCTTGCCCCAAAGAAGCCAACAGCCTGTGCCCGCGGGTTCCAACCGTAGAAAATGTGTTTGGGGGGTTTTTGGTGGTGGTTATAGTGTAGTCCACGTCGCGTAGTCCACGTCTTCTGATGTAAAGAGATGTAATTTCAACTCGGGTGGCCAAGATGTGCAGAAGAAATCTATCTTTCAACTGTATCACCTAGTTTTCGGCTTAATCCTCTGTACTTGGTTTGGGTTCTAACCGCTGCTGTTGATGCACAGAAACGTGTAAAATATACATATTGTCCGCTACTCCAGTCAGCTGAAAAGTCTATCCAAAAGTTCATGTCGGATTAGAAATGGACATCCCTCACTATAATGATATTTTGCTTTATCATAAAGGCTTCTATTGTTTAAGTGTACTATTGAAAACCTCTCAATCATTTTCTGGTACAAGATTTATATGGTCGAAGTAAGAAATCATATTCATACATGTGAGGTTAGCTTGAAGTGATTGTCCCACTTCAACCCTGCTAGTGATGTTGTGTGTCACAAAGGTCTTTCTTCCTTAAGTATTCGTCGTCCTACATGGCAATACAGACTGATGATTGCCAGTCTACTTAGCAAGTCGATCACACAAGTCTCCTCTTCCTATTCCCTTCTGCGGCCACCCCGCGCTATGAGTCAAAATATGCATCCATTATAAATCTCAACAGTATGGCGAAAGCTTTTTGATGAGGTATCCGACTATGCGATGATTTTCTATAGCTAAGATGAATCACATAAAAAGTAATCAAGGATGAATTAAATCATATTTTCATGATGTCTCTGTGTGGCATAACCCGATTAGTCTGGGGGCCATTAATTCGATACCGCAGACATGTTCGTGGAGTAGTTCGATTCAGGACAGGTCCCTACTCAAACCGACCTAGATCTACCCTTCGGAGGAGATAGCGGCTCTGAACGGACAACGGGATGATAACTGGATACATCGTACATGCATCGTCAGTGGCATACTTAAACTTCAACGTTGGAGGTTGCGCGCGGGTTGCCGTATTGTCAACTCTCGTCACGATGATTGTCAGACAAAGGTAGAGGGTCTTGACCATGGCATTGTGCATGATCTTAGAAGAGTGTCAACCATTTGTCCATCTAGTTCTCGTTTCCTGAAAACGCTGACGTTCCTTTTCGACAGGGGAAGGATATAGACGGGTATCAGAGTCTCGCATTCAGGGGCCGTCTGGTAGTCATAATCGGTAATGTTGAGATCGACCACGAAATAGGAGTGCTTGCCGGGGTGGATATTGACGGTGACGGTGACGAAACAAGTCTCATTATCTGCACTGTATTCATGAAGACAATCCTGGACCTGTGTGGCAAAGGGGCGTATAGACCCTAAATAATCTTCAGGGTCAAGAATAATTTTCGGAGTATCACCGAGTATTCGCATCGTGCCGGAACCAGTCGTCCTACACAGATCGAAAAGAACCCATCGGATTTGGCGCAAAATGCGGTCGCGAACATCTTCGCTTGAGTCATCGATGGTGGAAGTAATGATATCTGTTCTCAGAGGTAGGATAATGGAATATGATGAACGTTGCCAGCTTCCCCGCTTCTTGTATAAAGGAGAATTGGGGTTTTGAATTCCATCAATATGCCCCTACTCCAAAGGAGAGGAATAATGATACAAGCTCCTCTCTCTCAACCACATCTTCCAGCACGCCCGGCTCGATGCGATCAGGATCATAGGGCCGGCTTTCGGGATAGTAGGCTTGAAGGGGTCGGGCTCGGTGAGAAAGGCGTCGAAGAGGTTGGCCTCAGAGACATACGAGTTGAAGAAGTAGAAGATTTCTTGGAAGTCGTTTGACTCTTCTTTGGGCCAGTGATCAACATAGAACAGATCGGCCGAGTCAGCATGCTCGAAAACCTAAGGGGTGAGTTTCTCTGTTTCGTCATCACTAGTGGGCATCTAAGATGGAATAGTAATCTGGACCCTTTTCATGGGATTGTAAATTGCTGGGAAAGAATTGACCGATGTCGATCATTGTTGAGTTGATTGTGGCCGACATGGTAGGGGTGGGCTGTGGAGGCAGCTCTGGAGCAGTACCTACCTAGTACAGTACATTAGTAGAAGGTGGGGGGTGTTAAGGGTGTTTGCCCAGTGGTCACGGGGTGAAACTTTTGTTTACCAGACTCGCGGCTCAGCTATTTATCCGGGTTCCAGGAGCGACCCGGAAGTGATGAATACCTAGTAGTAACAGGTAGTCATTTCGGTGAAGTAGTGTCATAAGGAACTTGGGACTCTGGAAGCCAGTCGGAAAAGACCTCGGGCCCTTTGGTTCAACAAAATACCGGCCCGGCTGTTTATCCGTACTCTTGGGGCGGGTTGTAGTTTCCATCTATGGTTGGTACAGTACGGTACAGTACAAGTGTACCTTTAATGGTGAGAACATTAGGCCACTTCATTCGTAATCCATGCCACCGTGGCCAAGCTCGTGATACTTGTTTTCTCAAAGTACATGAGTCTGCACTCTACATGAATGTATAGTATTTAACGTGTAGACGAAGTGACACTAAGGGTGGGCATGCTGCGTACGTCGCGTAGATTATGTTTATGTTGTGGCGGACTTCTCATCTTTGCCCTCGGTGTATCTTTCACCTCGGACATCGTTCCTCTCCACCCCTAGTCAACCACTTCAAAGATCCACTCGTCTTGACAACGCTTACTGCATGCCTTCCTTCCTAAATTTGAGAAGCAGCCGGAAGATGGCCCGAGGTGGTGATTGATTAATTGATTCTTGATTTGTAGTAAGAGAGTGCGGTCAACTTCCGTGCGCCGCACACGCCATCCCGGTCTTGACTAATATCAGAGCAGCGACAAATTAAGAATTGAGTCATGGTGCACGGGGGGGTCCGGATGTAGTGGCTTATCGCCGATAGCGGCTCAACTCACACGAGAAGTTAAGCATGGCCAAGACCTCCCCTATCCATTCAAACCCACAGTCTACCCACAGTCTGCGGCTTGACTGACCCGCCACTAGACAATTTGCGGAAGGGGACGCGACGGCCATATCCGCAAGCCTTGCTATTGGCCTAAAATTCGGCCGACAGCCTTACCTGCAGAACGTTGAAGGCATCAAACTCGCCGGACCACGTTTTGTACTCCACAACGGGGCGGCGCGGACGTGCAGATTATGAACCATAAAACCCCTGCCCCTGCCTTGGCCATATGCCCAGGTTAGTCTGGTGTTAGGTGACCGGGTTTCAGGGTCAAGTCTGTCGGCGGTCGTTACCACAAATTGTATGAAAAGATTTTCACTCGGCCAAAATGCAGATCAAGACGAAGACAGGTGTCACGACGCGCAGCCCCCGGAGCAAAGGCTGTCTCATGTGTCGTCGCTCGAAAGTCAAGGTAGGATCATTTCTTTCTCTATGATCTCTGATTCGAGATTCTCGGGGATGGAGACACTGATGAGAATAATCAAGTGCAATGAAGGGCATCCGCAGTGTAGCCGCTGCGTCCGTCGGGGCACTGAGTGTAGCTATCCTGATGCCCTAGAGCTCGATTTTCGCGATGAAAACAGTAAAGCAGCAGCCCGCACTGCTGCTCTCTGGCGAACGCGTACCCAGGCGGCAAGACTGCTGCGTGAACCCAGCGCCCCCAGCCGCACACTGGAGGATCTTCACGACCGGGTTATAGCGTCATTCTATCGAGATTTCGACTGCAGCGCCAAGGTCTCCAACCCCTGGATCGAATTCTTCCAGATGCTACCCACACTCTACCGCCAATCAGCCAGAGTTCCCTCCTCCCCCACCCGCCAGGCGATCCGTGCCCTGGCTCTGGCCCACCATTCGCGTCAGCAGCAGCAGCCTGTCCCACAGCTGGAGATCATGGCGCGGACCGAGTACTCGCACGCTATTACCCAGATTCGGCTCCAGCTGCAGCGAAGTCACGGGGTTCCGAGCACGGAGACCGTCGTCTCGGTTGCGCTAATGGGGCTCTTTGACTCAATCCTTCCCAGCCCGGACCCAGTGCATTCCTGGCATGCGGCCCACCAGCACGGAGCTATCTCCATGGTGCGGCAGCAAATCGCCTCCCCCACCTCGGCGGCCAGCATTGATCCTTATCTGCTCAAATATCAGTACCTGCTAATGGTAATCAATTGCTTAAATCAACGATCACGGCCGCAGCTCCCATTAAAATGGTGGGCCGCGGTGATGAACCCGGGATTCTCGGCCGCCCATCTGTTCTGTACCATGTATCGGCTCGCACAGTGGCAAGCCGAGATCGACTCACACATTGTCACTTTTAACCACCACGCCATGTCTAACATGGTCGACACTTTACTCGCGGCCGATGATGCATTGGATGCATGGGAAACCCAACTACCCCCGAGCTCTCACTTCTCCGAGCGGGAGGTCGGGGGCGATGATCCCGCGATCCTGCAATGGTCCGGCGCCCCATCCCGGGTCTACGTCTACGAGACTAGCTGGAATGCCGTGCCTCGCACTTTTTGTTTCGCCACACGCATCATGATCTGCCAAAATATCCTACTGTGCCACGGCTACGCGCAGGATGCAGAACAGACCATTGTGGAGATGATTCGACACATCTGCCGCAGCACTCACGCAGTAATCAGTGGTGGCGGTGATGGCAGCAACGACGCGGAAGAAGGGCTTTCGATGCGCGGGCGGGCGATTGTGTGGCCGCTGAATGTCGCCGCCTCTGCCCTCCAGCGCAACCCGAGGGTTCTGGCGCAGGTGGGCGTGGAGTCTGCCCAGTGGACGCGACGAGCTCTTCAGCATGTGCTGAGGCTCTCTGGGAGTAGTTTGGCTCTTAACCTGGATTACAAGACGGAACAGTGAATGCTTGACTTGTTCCAAGCATTTGGATCGTGTAGGTCAGTAGGAATGGGTGCTTGAATGAATAGCACTATGGGGGGCCTGGTTGATCTTATATGTGTGTTCATGGGAAAGATTCTTTGTGGGACTTCTCCAGGCAACTACATTGATCCCATCCAATCAAGAAATTGGCGCAGCCAAAGACGACCCGACCCAGGGATCCGGCTCACTTCCAGCCCTGCCAAGGAAGCTTAATCTCCAGCTGCGGAGGGAAAATAAACCCTCCGATCGGGACGGAAGTGTACCTGAGGCCGACCCAAAGCGGTATTTCTTCCGGCCCTGAGTGAAAGTTTTCCTCTTTTCCTCTTCTTCTTCCCCCTCCTTTCTCTCCCCCATTCATCTATACTTCTTTCCTGTCCTGCTATCATCTCTTCCATACTTGGTCTATATTTGTCTCTCTGACTTTCAAACACCAACTCGCTGCAATCCTGCAATCATAATACCCGCTATTTCTTCTATCGACTCCGAATGGCTGATCCTCGCTCTATGAACTCGCTCGTGTCCATCATCTCCCCCATCCCACGCGTGCTGGCTCTACTGCAACTCTTCTGCGAATCGGCAAACCTCACCCACCCGCCGTAACTTCCCAACGCGAAATGAACTACTTTACACCTGTCTTTCGATGCGAGGTGGAGGGGATCGCTGAGACTCAGTGGCTGGGAAGTGGTATGGACGCAAAGATGGACATGAGCGACACTCCGCCCAATGAGGTCACTGGATTCCGGGTCAGACGGAGCCCAAGGCTTGTTGATCGCTGCCTCGATGTCATGGTCCGGATTTCCGGATCTGTACCGGTCTTTTTCATGATTCTAGCCGGTCTGTTGACGTGGGCTCTGTTGGGCATTCGCTTTGGAAACTTGAGCGTCTGGATTGCTTCCATCTCCGATGTTCAAGCTATTCTCTGTTACGTCTTTGATTCTTTTATCATGCGTCAGCTCCTGCGCCAGTATTCCGAGCAGCGCGAAGCCATAGTCGAGCTCCGGTCCCGCAGCCACAGTCATCAACGCATGCTCGCCAGCATCCAGAGGAAGCTAGGACAAGACGGGATCCGTCAACTCGCCGAGAAGTGCAACGCGGAGCCTGTGGAGCCAATTGATTACAGTTTGCACTCTCAGGGGCCTTTGGCTCGGGGTATCATGCACTCCGCGAGGGCGTTTGGGCATGTACTCAGCTCCCTTCTCTTTTGGGTCTGTGTCGTGATCTGGCTAGGCTTCGGTCCGCATTGCAGCTGGTCTGACCGGTAGCAACTCTACATCAACGACGCGACATCCGCGCTGATGATCCTGGTATTTGCGTTTCTCGCCTGCCTCCGAGAACGCTACGCGGATCATAGCAACACCTCCCTGGATGCCATTTTCCGACTCGACTCGACCCTCGAGATGAAGCTTCGCTGCTTGACAAAGGAGGATCTACCAAACCCTATGGTGGTTGACCCCCCACCCAAGGAGAATATTTTGCAGGTTGTGATCTTCTACTACGCGGACATCATTGGAACCTTAGTCGGCCTCGTGTTTCTCGTGCTTGTGATCATCGCCTGGGCTGCGGTCGGCCCTGTCCTCCACTATGACAGTAACTGGTGGCTCCTGATTGGGACGTACGCCGGACTGGTGGGTCTATTTGACAGCTTCGTTCTTCGTAATGTTCAAAGCAAAATGCATCAGTACATCAAGAGCCAGATGAGGATGGTTTTGAACGCAGATGCGGCGCTGCTCACAGAACTCTTCCTTGCTACCGATGACAGCGCAGGCAGCAGCGCCCCGCGCCAATCTCTAAGCCAGGCAGTCTCCCGCCAGATGGATGCGGTTACCTCCCATGTTCTCATGGTTATGGCAGGCTTTTTACTCACCATCGGCTGTGTGGTTGCGTCCAGCGCTATGAAGTGGAGTCTAACCGGACAGTTGATCTCGAACGTACCGCCCAGCATCATCGAGACCTTCTTCATGCTGATTCTCATCAATGGTCAGAACGACGCCGAGGCCAGCGTCCATAGAGACCTGGACGACTTGTACCACCACCGCCAGCGACTGTTGTCCTTCACGCAACTTACGAAAGAGCTTTTGGAAGTACATGGGCAGTCAGACACTGCTACGATGCCTGCGCCGTGAGAAGACACTTACATCGCGCGGCTGCAGACAAAAATATGTGGACATTTAACATGCAGGGTAATTGTTGCTGGTGTTCAAGTCTGAGGTCTCAATCTGAGCGCTGAAACCTTCATCAATGCGTATTTTGTATGACTGCGCACTTGGTCGGCTGTATCTGCTTTTTATTGATTGCTGGTTAATTGCTTATGATTTTTTTCTGTGGCGTCATTGCCTTTTGGGGATGAAATTGGCTTCCAGCTCTCGCTGGTATAATACTTCTTGCCTCTCCCATGTTAAGATTAGTTTGCCCTACTTTCCACTCCTAGACAAGACAGTCAAGTCTGTTACTTGCTACTTAACAACTCTTGCCGTTTTAATTGCAAAAAAGAACCCCCGCAAGTTATGCAGCCCGGTCCTTCTACTGTTAACTATTCCTGATACTTTTTTTTGATTTATGTTTCATTTCTAGTGATAAAAGGTCGTGCATGTACTTTATCTTTATTTTTCTACTACTCTCGATCTGCATATAAGCCACCCCTACAGGAAACCAAGAGGATCCAGGGCACGCTTTGCCTTGGCTCCCATTTGAATCCTCGTAATAGAGCTTCAGTCTATCAAATCTGTCGGAGGCGCTCCCAATCACAGTACCCAATAGAAGTGACAACAGCTAATTTCTATTGCCTTTACTAGACCTGCAAGATGATCTAAGGATGAAAGCAGAAAGCCAAACAACGTAAAGGTGGATAACTCATCACGATTCAGTATCTGGGTGCATCTGATATCAACAATACCTACTACCAAGTCATCGGATCCCATATCATTTCCTCTCAAACAATACACACGAGTCGAATACGAACTGTTTTTGCTGGATCTGTTTCTAGCTTGATGGCTGTTGAAGATGACATTAGGGATATGGGAATATCCTGGCCCCTTGGTCACCGCTATCCTACATATATCTTTTATATTATGGGCTTTCTCATTTTTCTATCCCATTGAGTCTCACCTGCCGCGACGTCGAGTGTTTGGCGTTTGCGAGGCACATGAAGACGAACGTGTACCTACTTGGTGTACAACTGTACAGTCCATAGTTATAGGATACTGTGATATTTTATAATGCTTATAACAATACATGATCACACCTGAGCCGAGCCGAGCAACTTCCACTGGGGGTGGGGCGGAGTGCTCGCCTCGTTTTGTTCGGAATCGAACAGCTGCCCATTTGTTAGGTTTCTCTCCGAATGTTTTGAGATCCCCACACCCTCACTGATTTAAAGTCTATGAAGTTTCTAGGGGAGGTTCTCGGTCTGGGAATGGAGTTGATCACGGCTTATTTGCTCTACAAGCGCTCGGAAAAACGAAGAACTGGTATGTCATGTCACGTCGCCTGTATGGTTCCTTGTGACCCTCGCATGCTTATTTGCATTTCGCTCGAATAGAAGCTGGAGTAGGAACTCAATGATCGTTCTCTGTAGGCGTGACCGCCGACGGGGACTTAGACGCGTCATGGATTCGACCGATTGAGGAGGGTATATACAGAATGGGAGAGTATAAGGTCTGGATACTGTGGTTGTTGCGGCGATATATTTAGTTTCGGAAAGGTGCTTGCGCCTACTTTGGCACCCCCGCTGAAGATGAGATGTGTTTTTAGGTTTGGTAGAATGTCACCCGTGCCCAGTTGAGCAGGTGAAGAGAGGAATTTGCTTTACCGGTGCTGATGATACACGACCAAGGCACTGAGGGAGTCGGGCCAGGAAGCTCGAGGATAACAATAGTAACTTGGAAGCAGGTTAGCGGATATTACGACAGCACATGATGGTTGTGTTCTGAAAATGATCTGGTCTTGTTAGAGATACTATATAGTAGTGAGTTAGGGCACAGTTGAGATCGAGTAACACCAACTGGCATCTCACTTCACCCCTCCATAGCCCTTCTGTATGCATTTCTTATCCTATCACAGTAATTATAATCATAATCGAACTGGACAGGATAGCGAAGAATATTTGCTCCTGGCCTTTGTCCTATCCCTCGATCTCAACCCCTGTATTGTTATTCCTGAGCCTATTCGCCTCCGCAGTCTGTCTAGCCTGACCGAGCGCAACAAGTTGGCTCTTCAATACCTTCATACTCTGAATACTCACCCCTTCCTCCGGATCGAACAGCGCATCGAACGATACTACTTCACCTCTGGCCCGCATCACGGTAGTCAAAGCAATCGTCCTGACCAGAGTAATAACCTCACTGCCCCTAATAGCAAGACTGACCTTCTCTGGCATCTTGTGGTCCCAGTATATCTCCGGCGAATTATCGATGCCCCGTGGCGGGAGCGTCAGATCGAAGACCAGCCGCGTAAAAGGGGAAAGCTTCATCAATTCCTGTCTCCATGCTTTGCTGAGGGGGTCGAGATTCAGGAATTCGTGTTTAGCGTTGCAGCAGGATGTTGCTGCAGGGTTGGAGGGGGAGGTCGCACGGGGTCGGCGACATGATTCGAGGATTTCTGTGTTTCTGAGGGGCTGGAGTAGAGCGATCGTGGCTTGACGTTGGTTGGAAGTCGGGATGGATTCGGAACTGAGATGAGGTAAATTCTCTATATGGCAAAAGTTGTGTAGGACCGTTGCATCGAAAGTGTTTTGGGAGAGAGACATTTTCAACGCAATGGGAGAAGAAGAAGAAGAAAAGTCAGCATGGAGGCAGCTTTGAGAGGAGGGGCAGGCCCGTTTTAAATAGGGCTGACATCACATGCGCAGTCTAGCCTTGTTTAAACAATGAGTCACTTCGTGCATCCAGCCTGATTTCTACTCGGATATAGTTCTCTTGCGCAGTTTTGCCTGGGTGGCGAATGTCAACCGGGCGACTGCAGGGGTCTAGCTAAGAAGCGTGAACTCAATATCTCGCTGGTCGCTTTCATACATCCCGCAAATGCTCCTATGTTGAGCATACCACTGCGCGCATATTATCTTTCTGACAAATACGGCCATATTGTTCAAGATTTCACTAAGTCACGTCTGCCATGGCCAGTAGCAAATCTACGTATTCTACATTTATGATACATCAGACAGCTGGAGAGAACTTTCCCGCCCCCGATGCAGATCCTGCCCCTCATTCCTTACTTGACCCCTGCAGTGTCTGTCCCACGCAAAGAATGACAGCTATTTAATCATAGGACGTTCCACCCGCTATGCACATTTCCCTGCTGCCAAACTATTTTTCTTCGCCACCCGTCTTTCCCCATGCTTTGGAAATTGATCAGAGCCTCCTCTCTTACCGGGAAGAGTCAATTCATCCGTGCCTATACGACACCACCACTGTGGAGAGCACTCGAGAAAGGAGAGGGTGCTTTTCTGGCGTAACAATGCGATGTACTGACATTATCACTGATTTCTTCAGCAGATGTTCCCATCGAAAAAGACGAGCTATACCAATACCAACGCTATCGCTGGCTGTCCGTTCTTCCTTCTCTTATGTACTGAAGTGCTTATTAACAGTTCCACAGCACCAAGGAAGCCGAGCAACTGGCCGCGCGGTATCGCAAGTTTCGGCTGCCAGCACTGATCAACGCTGCCATCGAAGTAGCCGGGGGTGATGCTTCCAAATGTAAAGCGATCTGCTACAATGGGCCTACGGTATGACTAATACTGCACGACAGGTACCAAGGTCCTCAAATGCATTGAAGGGCAATACAACAAGGCCTTGATCTTGTCGATGAACAATGGCCAGGAAGTGGTGGCCCGGCTACCCAATCCCAACGCCGGACCGAGATTCTACACCACCGCATCGGAGGTGGCAACGCGGCACTTTGTGGGTATCCAATCTCTGTGAACACATTAGTTGAAATTACTTGTTTATGTACTCAACAGCTCCGAGACCACCTCGCTATCCCCATCCCTCGAATCTACGCGTGGTCTGCAGATGAGACAAATCCAGTTGGGGCCGAGTACATTCTGGAGGAGAAAGTGGCTGGGCAACCGTTAGGGTTCCTGTGGAGCGATCTGCCCTTTTCGGCTCGTGCACACATCATCGACCAGGTTGTCGACATAGAGCGGAGGCTCTCATCTGTCACTTTCCCGCGGCATGGATGCATATACTTCCAGTCAGACCTAGAGTCACGACCAGAACATCCCAGTTCCGTTCCAATACAGGGTCCAGACGGTTAATCTCGGCCCGCATTTGCCCTCGGTCCGCTGACGCATCCACGGTACTGGCACAGCGAAGTGGGAAGAGTACAAATAAGCCTCCACAGGGGGCCGTGTAGGTTGCTCTTCTGTAACGCTTCGCCCTTTCAGCCTTCTGACACGAAAATATATAGTCAAGAACATGGCGGAGTATGCCAACGCCATCGCGCAGAACGAGATCCGATGGGCGCAGACGCACGCCAAACCAAGAATGAACGTCCGGCGATCAGAAGAGCAGCTAGAGACAGCAGGTGAGTACATCGCCCTGTTGGAGCGGTATATAACGCTTGTGCCCTATCTGGTCCGAGAGCCTCATAATCACGAATCCTCAAATCAGCTGTCGCATCCTGATCTACACCTGGACAATATCTTCGTGAACCCAGCAACCAACAATATCACAGCTGTGATCGACTGGCAGCATACGGCCGCTTCGCCAGTTGATCTACATCCGCTGATCCCGCAGATGCTGGAGCCAACGACAGCGGGAACAGGAGAAGGCAATGACTCACTGCGCCAGATCTACTTCACCAAACCCAAGAGTCTGAATCCCAGGCATGGATGGGAGGCACTTACCGAACCGCATCACAAACTCAGAATGAAACCTACCCTGCTGCTGCCAGGTTGCTGGCAGCGCGATGACCTGTTCTCTCTCCGTCACGCAATAATCGCAGTGGTCGCTCAGTGGGACGAGATATGCCAGAGCGGAATCAAATGTCCAGTTGATTTCACTACCCATGAGCTCCAACAACATGACGAAGAGATGGAGCTTATCGAGGGTGTTTCATTGGTCTTGCGCCAGATTCAAGAACAAGGGCTCCTCCCTCTGGGCGGCATGGTTCCGCGCGAGCGGTATGAAGACGCTCAGAGATTGAGCCAGCAGTTCACGAATCAGTTCATCGCATTGGGGGAGGATGCGAAACAGAGGGAGATACTCGCCAAGATCTGGCCATATTCGTGAAACACTGATTCCTGGGCCTGGGGTATGACAGGACTCTTCTTTGAATAAAGAAAAAAAAAAAAAGAAAAGAAAAAAAAATAACAACAACGCCCCATTTCAACCCGACTACCCCGGAAGTAGACAGAATGGGTCCCCTGCACACCTTCCACATAAACCCACCACAAACCCGAATCACTCATCAAATTGACCACCCCATCCCATCCACTAGACAATCGAAAGTCCTAAAACGGCCAAACAGCCCCCATCTCCTCCCCCTCCACCACCACCGGTCTCGCCTGCACCATCACGGAAGTCAACCTAGCCCATTCATCCGACGGATTCCCCCACTTGTGCATGGTCCCCCTCTGCACGACCGTATCGCCCGCCTGTAGCGTCACCGTGGACCCGTCATCCGTGCTCAGCGTGACCACGCCGCGGGTGACGGTGACATAATCGAGGGTGATGGAGCGATGCATTGGGCCCTCGTATCGCGGGGGCAGATCGTAGGTGCAGAAGACGGAGCCGCCGGTTGCTGCGGCGGTGGTGCTGGGTTCGATCTTGGTGGGATCTTGGTCGATCGTGGCGGGGATCTCGGTGGAGGACCAGAGGGGGTTGAGGTAGGTGCCGTCGTCGAGGGCGGTGGGTGCTTTTGGGGCGTTGATGGCGATGGTGGCGGTACGGGAGGGGGTGTGGGTTGTGATGATGCGGCGGGTGTTGGGTGGTGGTGAGGACATTTTTGAGGGCTTGATAGGGGTTGATTTGCTGTTGGTGATGGTGGATCCTAGGGGAGAGTAGTATGAGATTGGAGGATCTCTGGATAGTCAATTGTGCAGTGGCTGGCCTATATAGGAGTGGCAGCACACAGACTGCCTAGCCGTTCCTACCAGTCTTCACACCCCAGTAAGAGCGAGGTCCAGCCGACGCATAGTGGGTCGGTGATGATGACAGCTTAACGCCGACTGATGAGGACCCTGTTGCTAAGTCCATGGATATCTCCGTCTTGGCCTAGCTAATTAGTGGGGCGCGCACTAGAACTAGGGATTTTCGAGGTGGTTCCGGCTTGCCGAGAGTGGGGTCTCGGTTTCATTTCCCGGGCGCATGAGATCATGAGTTGACTGCCTGCCGGAGCTCACCTGTACAACCGAGAGTATATTTAAGAAGCGTGCCATCCGCTGCGGAGTAGATCATAGGTCTTTTCGGGAACTGAAGGAGCTTTCCGAATTTCAGACATAGCATTATGAGCAAAACCTGGTTAATCACCGGCGCATCGTCCGGGCTTGGAGCCGCGCTAGCTCACCATGTCCTCCGAGCAGGACACAAGGTCGTCGGTGCGGTGCGGAATGTATCCAAGGCGCAACAGACCTACCCTCATTTCGAGGAAATAGGAGGCGTGTGGGCAGAACTTGACGTGACGGATCCCAAGACAAAAGAGCATGTTGCGTGCCTCTCCCGCGAACATGGGGGATTTGACGTGGTGGTGAACAATGCCGGGTACTCCATCCTGGGCAGTATTGAAGATATGAAGTGAGTCTGCATCACTCGAACACTGCGTAAATGCTTGTATTTCTGGATGGGGTATGCTGACTTAGGGTACTACCTGCAGTGAGACCGAAATACACCAGCAAATCGACACCAACCTCTACGGCCCAATCCGCGTCATCCAGGGCTGCCTCCCCTCCATGCGCGAGCAGAGGACCGGGTGCATCGTCAACATCTCTAGCGTTGCGGGCCTGATCGGTCGTCCCGCTACCGCGTTATATTCCGCCAGCAAGTTTGGCCTCGAAGGTAAGCCACGGCCCCGAGGGATTTGGTGACCCTACTGACATCTTCCTCTCAGGTCTCTCCGAAAGTCTAGCCGCAGAGCTCGCCGAATTCGACATTCGGGTGCTCATCGTGCAGCCCGGCGGCTTTCGCACCGGGTTTCTCTCCGCTTACGTGAAACCGGCGGCGGGGCTAAACCCGGCGTATGAGGGCAAAGCGCTGGGCCAAGCAATGCAGCGTTACGATACTGTCGACGGGACGCAGCGGGGTGATCCGGAGAGGGCGGCGGCGCGGATTTTTGATGCTGTCGAGCAGCAGGGTCTCTGCGCTCAGACAGCTTTGTGTCTCCGCATGCCGCTGGGGTCGGATTGTTATACGGTGCTGCGGGCTAAGGTTGATGGGCTGAAAGAGAATATGGATAATATGGAAGTGATTGCGCATAGTACGGATTATACCCAGTGAGGCTGTGAAAGTGTCTTCTAAAGTAAAGGTTTCGACCCGTGGATAGTCGTTGCGGTAGATATAGTTCATGTTGTATAGTATCAGAAAGACTTTTATTAGATCGACGGTTGTAGCGTGATCCATTATGATAGAGATGGTAAAGTCGGGAGGTCAAAAGTTCACACACAGGGTATCATGCGGAAAAGCATTTATCTTTCTGGCGTGAACCTAAGCAAGAGTAGTATATGAGAGTTCGTCCGAAGAGAACAATTGATGTGTAGGCTCCGTGATGTTGTGAGACGGATTGTACTTGATGTAGAGGACTATAGCCTAGTTGTGCTACTTGAGTTTCGTCGCCTGTTGTGCTGTTGTGCTCAAGGAGAGCCCGTATATGCATTTTGTGCCATTTCTTAAGACAATGGTTTCTGGTTGGTTTATTCCCGCTGGCTGTACCAGTCCACGGTCTTGATATGAGGTTCTAGTTGCGGAGCCAAGCATCCACGCCTGTTTTTGATAGGCATTTCGCATTAGTAATCACTGCCCACCGATCCACATTTTGAAGACACTACATTCGGAGTTAAGGTCAGCATATTCCAGCCTCCCGCATCATAGTTCCACAGACATGCACGTACAGTACATACAAGTAACCCCACAACGCACCCTAAACCTTCGTCTCCTGCTTGTATATCAGAAAGCAAGTTATCACCTCTCTTAACTTAACCCTAACCCAAACAACAAGAATTAATACATGGCAGCCAGCATGTCCACCCACCAAGGCAAAGTCTACGCCATCACCGGCGCCGCCTCCGGCATCGGCCACGCCATCGCCATCCACCTCGCCCACCTCGGCGCCCGCCTCGCAGTGACCGACCTCTCCCAACCGGGTCTCGACACCCTCATCACTGAACTAGAGCCCCTCATCGGCAAGACGAACATCCTGGCCCGCAGCGCCGACATCTGCGACCGCTCCGCCGTTGAGTCGTGGCTTGCCGCCACCGTCACCCACTTCGGCCGCCTGGACGGCGCAATCAACACAGCGGGCGCTCACCCCCGGGAATCCGGCCAGCAACCCATCTGGAACGTGACGGACGAGGACTGGGAGTTTGCTCAGCGGGTCAACGTGCAGGGTACGCTGAATCTCGTCCGCGCGGCGCTGAAGTACATGGTAGATGCGGTCACTCGGCAGGAGATCTCCACAGGGTCTGTCGTGGTCTTCGGTAGTAATGCGTCGGTCACGGGGGCGCCGAACCTGTCGGCATACACTACAAGTAAGCATGCGGTGCTGGGGATTATGCGCTCCGCCGCGATGGATGCGGCACCGTATGGGGTGCGGGTTAATGCGGTTTGTCCGTGAGTTTCTCTCTTTGTTTTTACGGGTTTCTGCTTGTTTTTCTTTTCTCTTTTTCATCTCTTCTATTTTTCATTCCCGTCAAGTGCGAGGTTTGTAAGGCTCGATCGCTGACGATGATGGCAGGGGTCCGATTGATACACCTATGTTGCGGAATGCGGTTTCGGAGAGTCTGATGAAGACCCTGGTGAACGCGATCCCTATGAAAAAGGTGGGATCGACTAAGGAGGTGGTCGGACTTGTGACCTATCTGCTTGACGAGAACTCTGGGTTCACGACAGGTGGCGTGCACATGGTTGATGGGGGTATGACGGCGGCGTAGTCATTATGTGAGGAATACTAGAATACGAATTAAAAAGATTTTGAATGCGGATCTGCGAGGATACTTATCAAGCCTTATTGTGGCAGGCATCGCTAGAGAGAACAACCGCGGCTGCGTTTCTTTGGCTGTAGCTTGTGTTGAATGAGTGATATCCTAATGAGTATTCGGCCCCACCAGTGATGCCACTGGCAGTCATCCGCCGTCATGGTTGTACGGTAACCGGTGACTAGACCGGAGGAAAGGTGGCGCAGTCCAGATGAACAATAGAAGAGCACATGATCTTAACAGCGGGGATGAAGACAGTGAGATATTCTCAGACCATTTGCGCGAACGCCTTTGTCAGTAACACGGAAGGCTGGCTGAAATAGGCCAGAAACTGCTGCCGGACAATGTCCGTACAATATTGGCTATCCTAGCACCAGGGCCTGTGTTACCACATACCAACCAACTGTATATCTTGCTGCATTCCTCCTCCAAATGAGTGTAGTATGAGAGGGCGTATCTGCCATCCAACCTCCAACACTAAAATCAACACAACGAAGTTGGGAAACATTCAGCTCTCTTGCATTGCGCATATTTCTGTTTGAACCTGTTTTGCAGGTTTCTGTATTGTATGCTTTCATGGTCTCTGCTTTTCCGCAGTAGGTCTTTCACCCGCTGCAACCCTACAAAGGCAGGTAGGTACACTCAACATTTAACACGGTGGTGAATGGATTGGATTGTAGGAAGATGACATAACACCATTGAAAGGGGTAACACTACAGCGTTGTTTTTTCATCGGTCATGTGGTAAGCCTACGGTATATATACCGGCCATCGCTCCCAGTACTTGTCCTGAAAAGCCAAAAACCAATCTCCAATCTTCCTTGAATCAACATCAACCAAAGACTCTCCTAACTACCATTCCACAGACACAACGCCAACCATACGAACAACCATCACGATGAATCTATCCAGCCCTAAGCATCCTCGCTTTTGCGGCCAGCTACGCCTCCGCAGGGCCCGCGGCCTACGGGGTCTGTCAGGCCGGTTGCGCGGCCGTGGTGATGGCCTGCTACTCTGTGGCAGGTTTCACATGGGGAGCCTCACTCGGAGCCACGGTCCCAGCAACAATTCTTGCCCGCAATAGCGCCTTTGGAACCTGTCAGTCCGCTTGCGCGGCTGTGATCATGGCCCCAACCCTCTGAGCGTCTAAAACATGCAGATCGTCTACTCGAGCTGCCTTCTTTCTCGGTACGTCCACCTTTTTGTCTATCAGAGTAGGGAAAAGAACATGTGGTCTCTAACCGTCGGCATTGGGTAGGATCAGTCAAGCCCGCTCATAATCACCACCCAGATGAGAAAGACCTTCCGTGTCAGAGCGAAAGGGATGACCCGAATGCACTAATGAATCCAAACAAGCTTTACCAATAATGGATCTCTGTCCATTGAATATCTTCTGTAGTTGTACTAGACGGTATGACTTGTCGTTCTGGGATATCCTCAAGGACTAAAACGCCCCTGGTTGATCAAAGGACGTATCAATTGCTCTGCGGATGGCGACCTACCTAATCAAGGCAGGTAGAAGAACAGACTGCTGAATTGGCGGGCGTGTTTGGCGAATCCGGCGTCTTCGGCGTCTTTGACCTGGGCAATTCCACCCCACTAGTAAGTCACTCAACCTCAGGATGCTAAGAGGATGTAATCACCAAGTAGATGTACCTGTAATCCTCGCTCGCGGAAACATCATCGTCGACAACCGGATGGAAGAACAGTCACGTACCATCATCAATAATGCAACATGGCTACCAACCCCCCATTCAAACAGGACTACCTTCCAGAGCAGAAGGGCTTCGATAGTCTCGTGGTTCGAAGTGACCAAGGTGGGTGAAACTCAAGCTCGACTGAACAGGCTGTCTGACATGCCGTTACATTGCTGTCTTGAGTCTAGTCTCCAAGTACCCCGGGGATCGAACGAAGGAGCTCTGCAACCCAGAACTATGTACAATACAAACCATCATGAACTCAACCTACAAACAAGGCCCACATTGGATTACACAAACCCAGAAGCACTATTCTCTATAGTACATCAACACCTAACACAGCCAAGGAAATACCCCCAACCTAGCTACCTACTTAGTTTCTCAAAATCCCCCCAATAGTCTCCTTCAGCTCCTCCTCCCCCATGATCCTCAATCCCAACCGCTCATTCCAATTAAACTCCATAAAATCCCCACCCCGATACCCCTCCCCATACATCATCTGAAAATAGTAATTGATGATCACCGACTGATCCCCCTGCATCAACTTCTTGTCTGACTCCGCAATCAGCTCCTTCACCGAAACCTCCTCCGGTGCCCCAAACTCCGTCCCCAGCACCTCCGCAACCAGCCGCGTCAGCTGCCGCTCCGTCACCGCCGCCGAGCAGATATACACCGCCTGGTTGGCAGCAGCCTCGAACGTGCCGTCCTCCAGGAGCTTGACCACCGCGGATGCAATATCCGCGAGCAGCGAGACGGCGATCGGCTTGTCGCCGCCGTCGTGGAAGCTGGCTTTCTTGGTGATCGGGTTGGGCCCCAGCACCCCGTATTTCAGGGCCATGTCGAAGAAGGCACCATTGTTGATGGAGGTCCATGTTGTGGTTCCTGCGGGGGTGGGGAGGGTGGAGTTGAGGTATTGACGGATGAGAACCTTCTCTCTCGCGATGGGGAGATTGATGGCTAGTGGGGACTCCAGCATGGTGGTGAATTCCGAGGGGATGAAGCGTTTGATGCCGCCGGCGATACAGGCGTCGATGATGGTTTTTTCCGTGGCGAGTTGGGGGAAGGGGACGGCGCTGAGGGGTTTAGTTGGATTGTGGAGGGAACATGAGATTGACATTAACGAACCTGATAACGACATCCTGTCCGGTAAACGTGGCGATCAATTCAGCTTTGTTGTGGTAGTCGACCTTGACGGTTTTCAAGCCTTCGAGAGCCGCTTTGTTGGAATCTTGGCGCTGCAGCGCGGTCACTTCGTGGCCTGCGGCTGCCAGAGCGCTGGCGATGCGCGAGCCCAGGGTTCCGGTAGCCTGAAAGATATGGTTAGGGACAAGATGACGGTAGAGGGGATGGGTAATGTGTGGATAGCATACTCCGATAATAGCGACTTTTCTGAAGGTGGCCATTTTTGTAAGGTAAGGATTAGGTATAGAACAATGGGGTGATTGACGGTATTCAGATAAACTGGAGTCACTTTGTCTTGGAACAGAGACACGAACTAGGGCAGAGCGTCCTGACCATCTATATAGATAGCTGCGAAGTCTTTTCAGGGCTATACCGGCATGATGCCGATGGTCTAGCCTTCGATGAGGCAATTAATCCACATTCGGGGTAGATCTTAATCCCGACGCGGGCTTGAGATTACAGCCGAAGCGCTACTCCCAAGGCGGTGCTTGATAAGCATCTCGGACAGGCTTGATAAGGTCGGTGTTTCGGAGCGCATGCTTAGGAGTGGAAATTGATGAGTAGAAAACGATTCTGCTGATCGTTTTGTCGTGTGGGCCTTGCTTGGAAGGGCGTGTAGGCCGGTGTTGAGCTTAGAAAAGTTTCTTCGAATTTCACCCATGTCAATAGTGGAGTTTATAATGATAGTATATTTCGTATACTTGGTGGAATGTTTTGTAAACTGATAAATTCTCGTTTGAATTTTTATTTTAAATCAGCATCGCCTATAAGTGGTCTTGAGTCTACTTCATTTGTTATTATTGGTATACTTACTTCATCGTGCTCTTTTCTCTTCTTGTTTTTAGTTGGGAAAGAATAGATAAAAAATAGAATAGAAATGAGTTAATGCATGGTTTTTATTACTACTGGTATAAGGATTGTTTGAGCGACGGTTATCAATCATTGTTTCTTATCCACTGCTGCTCTCCTAGCATGGATTTGATTGGATTTTGATAGCATAGAATCCGTTTATTTTATCGTCTAGAATTTGATCCACCGCTACACACAAACAGTGTGTGACCAACAGGGTTGCCCATCCTCTCAGCCTCGGGTGTATGTGAGCGACAGGTGCGAGCCATATAGCGAGGCAGGATGGGATATCAGTCTTTTATAGTTGATGCATCAAGGGAGGATTTCACCAATGTATATTATTAAATCGGGCTATCGGGGTAGGCAGCTGTTGAACGCTGGATGGGCAAGAAACTGGCACTACATCTGCGAAGTAGGATGACACACAAATTCATTGACCATACCTTCTCTATTCATTCGTCACATCAACACCTATAGTGGCTGACCATGCACAGAAATCATCAAGTAACAAACGCTGGCTCCTGTCCCCAGAAAGAATAAGGCTTGAAGCTTATTTTGAATAGCGAAGGGATGAAGGGAGATGAGGGAGCAGGTCTATTTGGATCGTTTGCTACCTAAGTTGAATGCGGGTATGCCATGCGGGGAGGGGGGGGACGATTGGTATATGATAGGAGTGTTTCCAAGCCTCCTTACCGTCGAATCTATGATGTGAATTGATGCAGAAAACGAGCGGGTATGCTTGTAATAGTAGCGTCATCCTCTTTACTTCCACAAGTCTCGATGGCGGAGAAGCATCATCGGGTTCTGATGTTAGGGCTTTCACCCAAAACCCGGCAAGAAACGGTTTATGGTTTCTTTTAGGAGCATGATTTAATAATCTCACGAGTTGCAAGGCGACACAAAGGACAGTATGATCTGGCCAAGCCTATTACCGCAACGAGCCAATGTAACATTGGATGCATGGTTCGACTGTCGTGCGGACCGTGGTGCCAGTGCAACCAGACCCAAGATCAGTTGCACATTGAGTTTTGCAGCTGTATATCGCATTCGGACATCAGAAAACAGCGCAAACGCTCAGCCGTTCCGAGAATTTGTTAGCCTTGGGTGCTGGTGGCGTGGCTTCGCTACACCCGCAGTATTGTGACGTGCTGTAGAAATCCATGGATTGCATCGTAGTATGCATGGAGTGCGTCACGACCTACCCCAAAGCGTTGAGCAAAGCATCGAGATGGTCGAAATCAATCTGTAAGGAGGTATAAGTCTAGACACGATCCTGCTGTTTGTACTACTACAACAGTGTCAACCACGGCCTTTTCCAGGAATAAATCTCCACCGCGAAATTCTCTATTCCTTTTCCCATACTGGTCGTTCGCCCTGCTAAAATGAGTCTGTACAACGACGCATATGATGGGTCCCTCACCCGGCAGAAGCTGGAGGAGTACCTGGCCAAGGGGACCAATATCAACAACACCACGGGAAACGGAGAGACAGCGCTGGCATTGGCCATCAAGAACGGGCACACCAGCGCCGTCAGCCTTCTGCTGAAGTTCGGCGCCAATCCGTCCAAGCGCAACATCGACGGCCGGTCTCCCTTGTATCTCGTGGCCGCGGCGCCGAAGCAGAAGAGGGTACGGCTTGTCCAGCTGCTGATCGACGCCGGAGCCCTGATCGACGAGTCGGTGCCGAATTTCGGTGACGACACGCCGCTCATGGTGGCCATCTCGCAGGCTAAGGACCCCAAACTGATCCACGCGCTGGTGGAGGCCGGGGCCTCCCTGACCCAGACCAATGCCCGCGGGGAATCCGCCAAAACCCTGGCGCGCGACTCGATGGACCCCGCCATTCAGCGAGCGCTCGTGCCCCAAGGAGACCCGACAAGGACGTACAGACCGGAGTTGGGCAATCTCCTCACCAGTGCGGGTGTATTTGCCGCCGCGTATTTTGGCGACTGGAAGGATGTAGCCAAAGATGCGGTGGACCGGATTGCTCAGTATCTGACCAAGGACACCGAACTCAATAAGGTAAGCAAGCCTCTTCTTGGCGGATTCCAATGAGATGCCTTGTAGAGCTAATTGAGTACGTTCAGGGTGCCCCTGATCTGCACACGGTGGAAGACTTCAAGAACTTCCTGTTGGACTACATTGATCGTCAAGGCTTGGAGGACTTTTACCCGGCGAATGACCCTCGCATTCAAGCCATTGCGGAGGCCACAGTGGCGTTTCGAAAGAAGCCTGAGGCGAAAGCTCTCTCCGTTGCACCGACGGGGCTATCGATCCAGTCACGAAGTCTCTTTGTCCAGACCAGTGGTCTGGGCGTGCAGACCACCGCTCCGACCATCCAGAACCTTCTGACCTTGGCGGTGGCGCAGCTGTACACACCTGTCCTGTATATTGACGATAGTGGATCGATGGATTGGGCGCTAGCAGGGCAAAACGCGAGTGGCACGAAACGGATCGAGGCAGCCAGGGTCCTTGTCTCGGAGCTGATGGACATCCTCGACTGGGTGAACCCTGAGGCCCAAGCCGGGCGTGGAACCACGAGTATCCGCTTCATAAACAAGGACGTCGGCGGCGCCGACAAGCTGACCTCGACTCAGGTCAAGGAGCAGATGAACCAGCTCAGTCCGAATGGGGGCACGCCTTTGGGGACCAATCTCCGGACCAAAATCCTGAACCCTTTGCTGTACGACGTGATCAACAGCAACAAAGACCTCAGCGCCCCATATCTCATCCTGACTATCGGAGATGGAGCTCCCAATTCCCCTGATACTAACGATACCTTCCGCAACGAGGTCGCCAGCGCCGCCAACTTTCTGCAAACACACAAGTACTCGCCTCCAGGTCCGTGGCCCTGTTTCCATTGAACCGCGAGAAGTGGCAGCTGCTAATTCTTACCCTGCGGGACAGCGGTCAAGTTTACCTTCAGCCAGATCGGCAGTGATGCGGCGGCCGAGGCATTCCGGAATGGGCTGGTCAACAACCCTTTGCCTAATAACACCCTCTATGTTTCGTCAGGTAAGTGCGAAGCAAGAATGGAAGGATAGAGAAAGAACTCTTCCCGCTAACCGCTGGCTCTCATCTAGACCGTTTCGATCAAGACTATGACGCGAACAAAGGCAACCCCGATAGACTCAAAGCGAATGTAAGCCTGACGCGGTGTTACACTAACTTACTTCAATTGCGCCACCAACTGATTTCGTGTCTTTTCTTCTAGCTGATCAACTGGTTTTCCGGTCTTGTCGATCTCAAATGAGTGGGGTTGACACTCTCCCCTCTGGACAACAGGCGGTGCCGTATTTTGGGCCCCCCCTCAAACGTAGGCTGAGCTGTAGTTTTTACCACTAGACTAGCTACTAGTGGGTTCCAAGGATAATCCAATTCAATTATATAATCATCGTCGTCATCGCGATTTTTTTCACACGCTAGAAAGTTGAATTGGTCATCGAAGAACCGTGTTCCCAGTGTGGATGGGCACCGCAAGGATGAGGCTCTTGACCCTCAAGTATGTACTGTACCCAGGTAGTCAATCGTACTACGCCTTAGTTCATCACGCAAAACCAACCAGTTGCATGCATAGAATTGATATGAGTGGATTATACTACATTACTGTCGAGTATAGCTCGAGATCAGGCTACCACCTCGGTCTCGTCATCTTGCATGATTATACAAGTGCAGCCTCCGGAGCACTTCCCAAGGAGCTTTGTTTAAACATGGAATTTCATTGGACTAAAACATTAACGTCTTCGAATTGAGCGGTAGACCTCGACGAATATGAATAATCACCGAGGAATCCCCGCTGGCTACCCGGTGCGAACTCCTAGTGTACTGCACTTCGATATCACCGTTGTTACGGCGAAGCTTAGGGCTTCGCGTAGAAAACCATCGGCCGCATGTCGAACAGTACAGCGAGGGAATTTCCTCCCGGTGACACAGCAATGGCTTGGGCCTTCTTGTCTGTATCCGTGGTCTGCGCATAGTCTCCAATCAAGGACCAGACGCGAACCGTTCGGTCCTCGGAGGCAGAGAGCAGTGCGTTCCCGTCGGCGGAGAATGCCACGTCCACCACCGCAGAGGCGTGCGCTCGAAGGTCCCGACGCTGGGTGCGGGTCGCAGCGTCTAGGATCTTGATACTGGAGTCTTGCAAGCCGCAGGCAAGGTGGACCCCGCTGGGGGAGAAGGCCACGCTGCGAACCTCGACGTTCAGAGGGTGTGTCTGGGTCACTTTGCCCCCGGCCCAGAACTTGATGGTCTTATCGGAAGACGCGGTCACCAAAGTTCCGTCCTTGGAGGAGAAGGTCAGACCATTGACCGCAGCGGAGTGCTTGTCTTGTGCTGAGAGGGGCAGTCGAGTACGAGTAGCCACATCCCACAGAAGGACACGGCCGTCTTCCAGGCCAGCGACAGCCGTCTTTCCATCGGGCGAGAATGCGACCTTCATCCCCCTGGACTCCTTCTTCTCGTCCAGCAGCGTGTAGATACTGGGAGTGGTGCTCGGTGGTCCGACGGTGTAGATCTTGACGACCCCATAGTAACATGCCACCAGAACCGACTGGCCGCTCGGGTGCCAGGCAATGCTCGTCGCGACACCGTCGCTCGATTGCATCGTGGTCAACCGCCTGGTCTGGGCCGTCGTCACATCGTGGATGTCGATATTCCGGGCGAAGTCGACGGTCACCAGCTGATTGGGGTCACTGGGCGAGTATGCGAGCGCAGTGGCTGCAAGTCTCTTGTTGGTCATCGCCTCGTTCTTCGGCCATGCGCCGTTGCCAAGATGACTCTGACCCTCCCGGCGGCACTGTTGCAGTTGGTCCTGGGCCTCCTTCTTCTGATCGTCCAGCTTCTTGTCGCATTCAGTTCGCAAGGTGTCCTTGTCTTGGTCACACTTGGTCTTCTCGTCAGACTTCTCTTGATCGCACCGCTGCTGCGAGGACTGCTTCTGATCTTCGAGTTTCTTGGCGCATTCCGTCTCCAAGGTGGCTTTATCTTGGTCGCATTTGGCCTTGTCCGCGGCCTTCTCCTGCTCGCACTGCTGCTGGCAGGACTTCTTCTGCTCTTCAAGCTTCCTACTGCACTCCGTCTCCAAATTACTCTTGTCTTGGTCGCACTTGGTCTTGTCTGCGACCTTCTCCTGATCGCATTTCGTCTGCTTCGCGGCTAGGTCCTGCTGGCACTTCTGCTCGACCTCCTTCACGCGGATGGTACAATCCTCCTGCTCCAACTCCTCCTTGTAGCGCATGAGGAGGAACCCCGGGGCCTCGGTCAGCGGCGGGTCGCCGGCCTTGGTGTACCAGCATTCCCTCCGCACGGGATCCCACGACGCCACCAGCGCGCGATCGCCGCGGAGCACCAGGCCGACACAGTTCACGGCCGAGTTCATCTTGAGTCTGGAGATGGGGCCGCTGGACGCGGGCCGCTGGCCACAGGAGATCTCGATGAGGTTGAAGTTGACCGTCTCATTGCGCGGCAGGGTCCCACTGCAGCAGTCGCTGAGGTCCGCGACATTCTCGTCGGCCAGAGCCTTGCAGCTGTCCGCCGCGACGGCATCAATCCAGGCCAGTGGACTGACACACAGGGCTGAGAAGAGGAAAGCATTGAAGTGCATGGTGACTAGAAACGCGGAAAAAAGACGTGGATTGATTGACCTGAAGCCGGGGGGCACGCAGGTGAAGGACGTGTTAGATCTGAGAGGGTCTATTCCCACTCCTTCCTCTTGCTGTCTTTACAAAAACCAGAGACATCTCATAAAAATAGTCCCATCGGAGTATATTCTGCTTGAGAATGCATTCGGAACGGCAGGTAGGTTCTAGACTAGACTTCAGCGCGTCATAGATCGTATTCTGGAGAGGGTTTTAGAGGTGCCATCTGCAAGCGTACAAGGTCTGGCCTTGGCTTTGGAAGTGAGCCCCCACCCCACTATTGCAACCCAATTGCTACTCTGCTTGAACCGATTAACATGACTTTCAGATCATTGATGTCAACCTGGATCATACCCTTCTATGGTTCAATCATGGGAGGAGAGGTGCATGGACTCAATGAGCTCCGGGTTTGTAGCGGTCCCAGCATCGGTCCAGGACACTACATTTTTCATCACGCCCACACTGTATGACCTGGGGAATGTTCGTTCGCAGTCGTGGTGCTTAGCTAGTATCGCCTCTCTAGCTGGACTATGTCTATTGATGCACGTATTTACGACCGGGGTTGGGAAGTTGTACAGGACTCTGGTGCTCTGCGTACTAGCCCGTGTAATAAAGATGTAGGGATTTGATGCTACGAGCAGGACTCCTCTGCATTATAGTGGTCTTACAAGAAGACTTTCTTCAAAAGGACAAAATTCTCAATTTGTAGTAATCACATAGAAGATGATTTGAACAACTACTGCTAGCCGTTCCCAAGCACCTTCCCAGCAGCTCCGTCCACTCCACACCAGTACATTTCCTAAGCACCCCACGTCAACACCCTCTCTTCCTCTGGAGGATAGAATGAGTCATTCCCGGCGTGTCATGCGGCCGAGGACCATCGCCAGAGAGAGCATGCGCATGCATGCATGCCAACATTTATTTCTTGCCGAGCGGGCCGGCCCGATCACACTTGACGTAGCAAATGGGCCCACCTTCCGGGGGATACTCGATCGGAATGCAGTCATCGACGCCGTCAAAGATGTAGCCGATCTCACAGGGCTTCACGGGAAGGCACTGGAGCTTTTTTTTGTCCCAATAGGTTCCGACCTTGCAGTCGTTGTTCACGCAGACGCGGCCCACGCGGTGCTGGGTCGGCAGGCAGTCGGGCAGCTTCTCGCACTCTTTGCCGTTCCAGAAGGTGTTCTGGTCGGCGCAGGGGGCGCAGCCCTTGTCTGGGCCCTGGTAGTAGTACTCCGGGTACAGACAGCCCGGGCGCGGCTGGCAGCCCGTGGGGCTCGGATACTCGTCCGGGCGACAGGTCTCACAGCGGTTCTCGAAGGGCAGGTAGACCTGGTTCACGTCGGGATCGCAGAAGGCCTTCTCCTCGCACTTGTCGAGGTGGGCAAGGTACACCTGCCCGTGCTGGCATTGGGTCGGGACACAGTCCAGCTTGAGCGGATCCCAGTACCGATCGTCCGGGCAGTACGGGTTGGGCGCGCAGTCGCGGCCGTTGTAGTACCCCCACGGCTTGCAGCGGTCGGTGTGGTCGCAGGCGTTCAGCGACCAGAAGAACACCTGCCCGTCCGGGCACGAGGGCTTCTCGCATTTCTGCGCGCGCGGGTTGTAGTAGAGGTCGGGCGGGACGCAGGCCACGCAGTCCACCCCGTTGTGCTGGTATCCAGACGGGCAGCAGTGCGGCTGGCTGTTCGGGTCCAGGACCACGACTGGCGTCGGACATTTGCCGGCGCTCTCCGCGTTGGCCGCGGTGAGCGCAGCGCTCAGAATGAGGGAGATATAAGACAAATGCATCATGATGGTCACCGGTGTCGGATGGAATAGATGCAAGGGCGCAACAGTGTGGGAGAGATGGAATGTCGCAATTTTCAGCCGGCCTGGTGCTGTTGAGCCCAGCTACTTATTTCTCTCGTCTGGTTCTCTTTGAATATTGGTCAGAAACCGTTGAAGGCCTTGACTTGCCCCCTTCCGAATGCAACCTCCCCAGTGGACAAAATGAATGACGGCGTGAGTCGAAAGACTCCAGTAGAGGTAATTTCCTTTGTATGCATGTTTTCTACTATGGCAGTATTGAGTATTCTGGGTCCCAAACCCTTTCACCATCCTTCATTTAGGCTTTGACTTTCTTAGAGAAAACACGGAACCACCCTTTGATGACACTTCCGTGACATTCCCGTAAGCTATACTCGGGGAGTAAATCTAGGTTGCCAAGCTTTCCGGCTGCGGCGGCGATTGCGGGCCCGATCAGTTCGGGTTCCGTATCCGGGGTTGACTTAGGGTTCCCACTTGACCCTTCGCAACCTGACACCTGCCAGTATCGTTTGACTTTGGAATTGAGTTCCGAATCAGAGTTTTCATACTTTTCTTTGTCTCGAGGGTCCATCGCAGATCCCCGGCCCCGATCTGGAGCTGTCAGTTCCGGTAAACTCCACTTGGCGTACATTGATAGACTGATGATGCTGATGAATGCGGCGACAGCCAGTGCGAGCCCCAATGTCTTAGGTTGCATCCTAGAAATGGATCTGGGTCGAGGCATCCCCGCTAGAGCTAGTCATCGAGAGGTTTCGTTTTGAGCGTAACTTTGACTGAGATCAAGTTGCGCAGGTCTTGGGTACATCACAAACCCAGACTAAGCTAGCGAATGGTCGGCGTGAAGTCAGCGACAAATACTAAAATCTGCAGAATACGGGAGTGTTGCCTGCTGACATTAACACCAGATTCAGGAGACGGGTCGTAGCTCGGTAAGGTTATCCCCCCGGGTTTACGTTGCATGCAGTACAGTACGCAAACGGAGCGAGAAGCGTCGCAAAGTATCCACTTACCCCAGCCACACGACCATCACAGCCCTTATACTAGGTGATAACTACCGTACCACTACCTCGTCCCTAACCTCTCAAGATGGTAATCTTCGTCCGAAATGAGTGTCCGGAATGACAGGCGTGAAAAGTCCTTTGTCTCCTCCCTCGACTTTCATGCCAATCCCGAGCTTTACGACGCACATGTAAAATACAGAGAAATAGCTCTTTTCTGCTACAGACTACTAAAGATATCATGACTAGCACGGATGAACATATCTCACCCGTCGCAATAGTGGAATTCACACAGACACAAACACAACAGCGTAACTTTCGCAAGAACAGACTTCCATCTCCCTTTCCAGCACTGTAGACTGGGTTCCAGTGATTTGCATAGGCTCACACATTGTCTTCACGCACGAAGATGCCGTCGATAGAAGTGTCCTGGGGAGGCAGGATCGGCCAACTCCTCCCCCCAGCATCATCCTGCAACGTCACACAGATCTTGCCCCGGCTATCGTTCAGCTCGTGGATGTTGCCGTACCAGGACGGATTCAGCCGATAGATCTGACAGATGAGCTCCCTCACATTGTAGCCCTCCCGGGCGCTGAAAGTCCACCAGGCGAGGTTCACCGGTTCCACCTCGGTGATATTGGCGTCGGACCGCTTGGCATATTTCTGCAGGCCTTTAAAGAACGTGATCATGTCGGAGCGAGTGGCCGCCACCACCAGCCATCGGTGCCAATCGCCCGCGCCGTTATCCTTGTGGAGCTGGATCAAATGGGAATAGTATGGCTTCTGCTGGCTGGTATCCGAAGTAGTATATCCATCCATGATGACAGATCCGTGGCCGGAAGGTGCGCGTGACTTGCACGAAGGAAGGAAATCCGGAAATCAAGGAGGGGGTTCTTTTTCAAGCTAGTGGCAGAAGTGGTTATGAATGGCGGAGGCGCGCTGGCTTATCGGCGAAAAACCCTTTCCTTTATATTCTACCAGGAGTCTATGGTGATGTCGTGGAGTCCTCTTTGAGCGCTCTCAGACTGAAGTCGTCACCTTTGCAACGTTTTCGGCTTCTGGCAGCCGTCAGGACGTAAGCATCCGTTAATCAGTACAGTACCATTCCTCGAGACATCGGCCCAGAAGTCATGACGTTCATGACCATGCTCGTCTTGCTGTGTGGGCCTTGCTTGAATCGGCGTGTAGACCGGGCGTGGACAACAGGACGTCCCGTCTGCACAGTCGGCAGCTCTAATCGAGCCAAGAGATTAATTCCAGAGTAGCACACGCAGTCTAGCGGATTGGCGGCGGATTTCTCCCCAAATCTTGATTAACGGTTGGCTGAAATTGATTGACATTGTTGCGGGGCTGGATGATTGGTCCTACGGTACAAGGCTTAGATTGTTTCCTTTCCAAATTACAACTGTCGCTGCTTAGATATAGCTTATGTTAGGATTTCCATGGCCTTCGTAAAACCATGGACTCCTCACTAGGGGTGGGGGCGTCATCTGTAGTAGGCCTGTGGTAGGTAGTGAGGTGGCTGATCGCTAGATAAAGGGTACTACTACAACATTTACGAACATGATTATCACGAGCATTCAACATGAAAGAAACTGATACCCAACCGCAATCCCCGGACCAGAACATCGCCATTCAAGCGCTACTAGCATGCATAGCGGGGGGCAGTGTGTACATGCTCGGTCAATAGACGCTGCTTGCGGCGTTGATTTGCAGACAGGTCATCCGATCTTTTGCGTTTTCGATCAATTTCTGCTCGGCTGAAAGAAAAAAAGCATGACTCGCGCTGCCTCTTTGTTCCATAGAAAATTGGACATGTGCAAGTCGAGATGCAAAACACCAGCTTCGCGGACCTCAGCTTCTGTCTCATTAATGTAGTGCTGTAATCGTGGGCGATCTGACTCTTCGAGTGCGCGGCCGCCCCACGCCATGAGTGAGATGTGAATAATCTCTCGTCCGGAGTCGGTATAATAGGTACCTTGCAAGTTGATATCGCCCAGGTAGATGGGGACAGCAAATCCTTGTAGGGATTCAAGTTTTCTGTAGATGATACCTTCACGATCTGAGTGGTGGTCGATACCTTTCCCAATCATGGCATAACCATGTGATTGTGATTGGATGGCAAAGATAGAGCCGTGTACGCCTTCTTTTCCGATAGGAGTGCAGGAGTCCAAATCCGCATTTAGTTGCTGTTCAACAAGCTTGATCAGAGTATCACGGGATATAGTGTGTCGCCGGTCATCTGATTTTCTCCGGTGAAGATCTACATTGGGGCATTTATCATCAAGTTCCGACTGACGTACAAGTCCCCGCAGGCATAACTGTGTGCAGAAATTATACTTTGATGTCTGACCGGGCACTCGATGGCTTGGCTGTGAAGCGTTCGATGTCCGCTGGCGTTTACCACGGTCCTGAGTCGGAGAGGATAGGGGGTGTTTCTGGCCTGAATCCGATTCACCTGAAGAATCTCGTGATGGGCTCCTATAGGGCTGTACGGGACGAGGATTACCTCGAACAAGTCGGCGTAAGAGATGTGGTGACCGATTGTTGATGGGATAAATTGGCTCCCGGTATTCTGAGCCTGGGGGACTTGTCTTGCGTTCTGAATCTGGAATCAAACGAAGTGCACGTTCAAAGTCGATTTCCCATCTGCTTGATGCGGCGATGGTTTTATTCCGCCATGCTTGGCTTCGTTGTGGTGATCGAATTGCCATGAGAGTCAAGCTTAACTGGTAGCCAATAGCCGTATAAGGGAAACGGAAATTACAGCCATCAGTGGACTTCGCTTCAGCATCCCGGCTCGGTTCAAGGAGGTCATATTCTAGTACATCGGGATTGTCCTCGGGGATCCGAAGGATAACTTTCATATGACCGTTTGTTAGTAGGCCATATTCGAGGCCTGCCTTCATCATATACTCATAGGTTTGTGTAACGGCGGCACATGACAAGAAAGCAGCGTCGTAACAAAGTTTCTCATCAGGGTCTGTTGGTATGGTAACCCGCTGGACAACTTCCTCCACTATGTTCATCGGTCGAAGGCCAGCTCGGAGGAAGGCATCAGTAAGCTTGTGCGCAGCTTTATATTCAATAATATAAGTCAAGCTCCGCGTATCGCCGGATTTCTGATACACACCGTGTCGATCCGCTGGAGGTCGCGCGGGAGCCATCTGATCTGGATTCTCTGTGACCGTGTTGGAATGGTTCTCGAATATGATCTCTTCACCAAGGTGAAATGGACGTAGGTCTTCAGGAAGCCGAAGCAGCTTTTCAAAGTTTTCTACAACATGATTCTCAACTTCTGCCTTTTGGTATTGCGCCAGGTCTGCTTTACTTGCTAATGGATATCTGCATGCATGGTTCCCTATGTATTGAATAATAGGCCTCGAAGGAAACAGTCGTAAATCAGATGGAGAATGAAAGCTTTTGTAAAGCTCGTCGAAGACATCTTGTTGTGCTTTGCGATAATCAAACGGTCGAAGGAAGGTCGGGCATATACGACCGGTTGGATCGGTGATTGAAACCTTTGGTAGTGAGCGATCGGTTGGTTTGGATGGTCATGGGCATCGTAATGGAGTCATGGCAAGCGCGGAGGTATTCTGCAAACGTAGTGTTCTGATTCTGCTTTTTCACCTTTTTCGCGCGCTCTTTCTCCTTTGTTGCAGCCTCCCTTGCCTGTTGCAGTAGGGCACGAAGCTCGTCTTTGCTCGGTGACGTGTCAGTCTCCATCGCGGTTTTTGGTGCTGCTCTGAAGGAATGGCTAGCCCGAGATGGCCCTCCTTAGAGGAGATTCGAGGCCGATAAGAGCAATGGTGAGAATGATGGAATGACGATCAACTGTCAGTCAGATGCGATTCTCAAGTTAGTCGTACGAAGAAGCAAGCTTCTGGTCTTTATAGAGACGGAAATAGGAAGATTGCTGTAACGGTAGAGACTCATTATCTAAAGGATATACGATGGTGTGTACGGTTATTTCGACGGCCTTGTGTGTTTGAGCGGCTATCCTTTGACCCCGCAAAATAGCTAGAGCAGTCGAGCTATGAACAGGAACAGGAACAGGAACAGGAAATGCCGGAGTCAACTTACTCGGAGTACTAGTTAATCTGAGCGTGCTCTGACTAAGCATCATGTGACATTAACTACTTGACCCACCCTCTGTTGTTGGTTACTTCCCATAACTGATAACTTGCAACGCACGAAAAGAGAGAACAACAATAAGTACTATTCACGACGCTCCACTATCTCGGACTCAAAATGGGTTGATCTTCAGAAGAAAACCTGAGAAGAGTCATAAGTAGACATCAAGGTCATGTTCATTTATTTATCAGGTGACTCACAAGGGCTACCTAGCTAAAGGCTCGGTTTGATCCCTGTATACGCATACTTCTCATACTTCTCACAACCAAACTCTTACACAATCCGCTCCACCTATCATGGAGGAAACCCCTCCGTCCCAACAAAGCAGACTTCAACCGAGTTCTCCGCGAAAGCTATCAGCAATGGTCCTCCTATATCAGGCCCCCCAAATTTCCCCTCCCTCCTCCCGCAGGAATGTCTCAATTGGAAGGGCCTTCTGCAGCGAACGCCTTCCTTCCTCGGATGCGGCCTTTTTCCTGAAGATATTCCGATTCCTCTTAATCTACTAGGAAAGGAATCTAGCGAAGGCCGGTACGCTCTAGTCTCGAGCTGCCGCTCAATCTGGCGGACCTCCACAAACCCCAAACAATGCTCCCTGCCCCCAAAAGCCATGTCCACCCAGCTTGTAGTAGGCGTGCAGAGCTCACTCCCCGTGCATCTGTCCGACTCTGCACCTTTGACACAGTGGCCGGGCATGCACGGTGCTCCGGGCCAGGACGAAGGCAACTACCTTGCCGTCCTATTCCTAGCCTGGGCGTATATCCTGTCTGCGCGGTGGGCGGAGATCATGGAGGGGGTGTCCGGGTGTACAGTTCCATCTTCTCCTGCCGACGAGAATCAATCGGATGGCCAACCCGGCGATCACTATACCGCTGCAATCGAGCTTGGCTACGAAACCGACGCCGACGAAACAAACTGGCGGAGATCCATCCTCTCCGGAACCAGTGATTCCAGCCCAAGAACAGCAGAGTACAACCACCGGCCCTCCCTCTCCCCCTGGTCCGTCAGCCTCGGTCAACCATCCCGCATCGCTGTTACAGACCACCAACTGCCCATACCCAAACACAACAATCCACCACCATCATCCCACACAGCCCTAGAATACCTCACCCGCTTCAGCACCCACCACCGCTTCCACGCCCAAACCTCAGCAGCCCTAGCAGCAGCCCTAGCAGCAGCCCTCTATATCCCTTTCCTCCAGGGCAAGGGGAAATCAATCACCCTCCCAATCCCTCACCAAGCCCTTCTCCTTTCCCCACTACTCACTGCCCACCCCCACACAAACGCAACTCAGTGCAAGTCTCAACCCATCGCAAGTCACGCCCTCCTACCATATTACATGACCCTCAGCACAAACCCATGGGGCATCCGCTCCCTCCTGCACAGCAGATTCTCCGACGCCGATATAGAATGCAATCTCGTCAGCGCGTGGCTCCACCCCGCCTTCGCGGTCATGCACCCACCAATCCACGCCAACGACCTACCTGCTCTGTTGAGCGTCCTCGCGCATCGAGCGCCCAGACTCGGTGGCTTATGGCTCGGTGCATTTATTGAAGACGTTGCTGGATCCATTCTCCGGGATGTGCGGGATGGGATGGCGGCGCTTGATTTGATTGCTGGTGCGTGGACTGGAGTGAATGTGTCGTTTCTTATGGCAGGGACAGGGGTGAGCGACGGGGGTGCCGTTCGGCGGGAGGATGAGTGTCGGTTGCTCTTTTTGACAAGTTGCGAGGGAGGGGATGGGGGGTGGAGTAGGGCGCCGGTGTACCCGTGGAGACCTTTGGGATCAACGATGCTGGGTGATGCTGAGATGCAGGTACGGATGCATGCTTCCTGTGGGTGTCATTGTTTGGAGTATTGGGGGTGGAGGTGGGGGCTTGTCGATGGTGGGAGCTTGAGGATGCTGGTGTAGGGCTTGTTGGGGATTGTAGGATTGAGCCAGGGGGGGTGTGATGTACTAGAGCAGCGTCGATTCGTGCTGCTTGATCCTGAGGCACTGTGGTCAGAGGCGCTGTCGGAGGTGGCTACGCGTGGGATCTTCGGCTGGCTGCGCTCGAGGGGCTATCCGGCGAGTGAGAGGGCCATTTATCAGCACGAGTGGCTGGCTTTGGCCAGTTCGGACGATGAGCATGAGCATTAGTAGGAGGTGGGTGATGTCGAATCTGGTGCTTCTGAGGGGACAATAGGCTCCCAAGGAGGCATCCATGAATGGTTGGGCGATTGTGTATAGACCATAGCACATTAAGACTAGCGAGTGCAAGGGCTGTAGAACTGGGAACTAATGCTGCAGGTTGTAGCGCTGGTAGAGTACAAGCACACCACATCAAGCAAACACCGGCGAAACCTTCCCCGTCGCCCGATCAGCCAACCGCTCCGCCATCAGCATCCCATACACCTGCCGCGCCCACGCGCAGCACACCTTCCGCGTATCCTTGGGATCGATGATCTCCTCCACCCCAAACGCATTGGCCGTGCGCACCGGATTCATCAGCCGGCGGTACTCCTCTTCCAACTTTCGGTAATGCGCCGCTTTCTCGCCGCGCTGGTCCGCCTCGCGCAGTTCCTGGCGATGCGCGACCTCGATGCCCCCTTCCAGCGGTAAGGACCCCCACTGCCCAGAGGGCCACGCCACCTGCATGACGGGATCGCGGGCCCCGAGCATCAGACCCCCGGCCACCCCGTAGGCGCGGCGGACGATGACGTTGAATAGCGGTGTCGTGGTGGTGAAGTAGGTCTTGCCCAGCTCCACGCCCCAGCGCATTGTGGCGGTGCGTTCGGCAACGGTGCCGATGGCGTAGCCGGCTTTTGTCCATGGAAATGTATTAGCAAAGACCAAAGCCAACTTCGCAAAAACCAAGGTCTGTCGATGCACGAGGGTAACTCACGAACATCGATGAACTGCAAAACCGGCAGATTCATCACATCGCACAACTTCAGCAGACGGGTCAGCTTCTGACTCCCCGCCGCGTCCAGAGCACCCCCGTTCACCTCGCAATTCAGCGAGATCACCCCCACGGGACGCCCGTCTAGCCTCGCCAGCCCCCCGATCGCCGTGCGGCCCCACAGGGGCCCGATCTCAAACCACGACCCGCGGTCGACCACACTACGTATAATCGTCCAGGGGTTGTACATCCTGGTCTGGCGGCGGGGGATGATCCGGCGCAGCGCCTCGTCTTCCCGATCAGCCGGGTCCTCGGAGTCGATCACGGGTGGCGCCTCGCGGCCCGAGTTGGGCAGGTAGCTCAGCACCGTGCGCAGCTGCTCGTAGCATTCGGCTTCGTTGGCGGCGACGTTGTCGATGGTTCCGTTGGTGCAATGCACGGTGGGGCCGCCCAGCGTCTGGAAATCCAGGCCCTCTTCGAAGGTGGCGCCTTTGACTACTTCCGGCCCGGCGTTGAACAGCGAGCCTACGTCTGCGGCCATGACGGAGAAATGGCACGATACGACACGCGCGGCTCCAAGGCCAATCTGCGAGGAGATTAGGGTCGTTTAGTTCAACTTGCGGTCACTTTCCGGAGAGTGGCTTACGGCTGGACCGACAACCGCCCCAAGGTTCGGGATCCCCTGGTTCAACTGCTCCACGACGTATTTGTACATCGACACATAGGGCAGATAGCTGTACCCTGCGGACCGAATGAGCGTGACACTGCCGCCCCCGGAGCTCCCATCGACCAGCTTGACTATCGGTAGCTTCAACGCAAGCGCGAGCTTCTCGATGTAAATGGTCTTCTCGTGCGAGGCACCATCCGCATGTCCGCTGCGGAGGGTGAAGTCGTCGGCCGTGAGCAGCACACGGCGGCCGCGCAACCGCCCTAAGCCTTGGACATTGTTACTGGGTACGAATGCCACGGGCTTCTCGCGCATGGGGCCGGTTTGCTTCCACGTCACGGTGCCGGACAGAGAGCCTATCTCCTGGAAGCTGCCCGGATCGAGCAGAGCGTCCAGTCGCTCGCGCACCCATAATTTGCCGGCCTGCTTCTGGCGGATGTAGCCTCGTCGTGAGGCATCGGGCGTGGCAGCGATACTGCGGAGGGTGTTAACCTGAGCGAGCACATCCGAGTAGTCGGCCGGTAAATGCGACGCGACCTGGCGCAAACGCTTTGAAGCAGTCGCTGAGGATGGTTGGGTGTCCCTCGTGTCGCTATCGTTACTGTCGTCCGGCATTTTGATGGATTGATCAGGAAGGGTTCTAAATTTGTGGCTGGTATATCGCTGCGGAGATGATCACCCGCCAGCTGTGAGGGGTAAAGATTAAGTCAGCCCTCAGCCCCGAGGTCCGAGGATGAACCGCATCACCATAAACAACCACTAAGCCAGACCAACTGCAGAAGCACAATTGATCATCCAAAATGTCACGACCCCGACCCTTCACACGGCTGCTTGTTGCCAATAGGTATGGCTTCATCTCAACTCAGAAAATCAGGTTACTGAACCGAACAGGGGCGAGATCGCGGTGCGCATCATCCACGCAGCCCGTGAGCTGTCACCGCCAATCCAAGTGCTCGCTCTTTACACAGAACAGGATCGCTCTCACTGCGACCTGGGTCATCCCAATCAGGAGATACGGGTGGAATCGCCCGCAGCATACCTGGACATTCCGCTGCTGATCCGTCTTGCAAAAGAGAATGCCGTCGAAGCCGTGCACCCAGGCTACGGGTTCCTGAGCGAGAGCGCTGACTTCGCCCGCCGCATGCACGATGTCGGAGTCACGGTTGTCGGCCCAGGCTGGGAGACGCTGGCGAGGACCAGCGACAAGCTCCAAGCAAAGCAACTTGCTGTCGAGTGCGGTGTGCCTGTCTTGCCAGCCACGCCGACCCCAACAGCTGACATCGCCCTGATCCGGAATTGGACACGAGAGGTCCAATACCCTGTGATGATCAAAGCAGTCGACGGCGGTGGGGGGCGAGGGATCCGTCTGGTCCGTGACGATGGTGAGCTATAGCGTGCAGTCGATGCAGCGATGGCAGAGTCACCTTCGCGGACGGTTTTTGCAGAGAAGGCCGCAGTGGACGGATATCGCCATATCGAAGTGCAAGTAGTAGGTGACGGCGTTGACGTCTGTCAGCTTGGGGAACGCGATTGCAGCGTACAACGACGATTTCAGAAGATAGTTGAGGTGGCCCCGTCTCCAATCCTTGACCGAGCTCTGGTACAGCAGGTGCTGGGTGCGGCACTGCGCATGGCGAAGACCATTCGTTACCGTTCGCTAGGTACTGTGGAGTTTCTGGTCAATGAGCAGCAAGGCCGATTCTACTTTCTTGAGATCAATCCACGTCTACAAGTCGAGCATACCATTACAGAGGCGATTCATGGGATCGATCTCGTCCAGATACAGCTGCGACTGGCGCAAGGGAATACGCTTTCGCAGACTGGTTTAGAGCCCGCATCACTAGTAGCTCCTCATCTGTATTCCATGCAGCTACGGTTATGCGCTGAGGATCCCCATGACCGCTTCTCACTCAGCACAGGCAAAGTGACGGAGTTCATGTGTCCTGGTGGCAACGGGGTCAGAGTCGATACCCATGTGAACTCAACTGGTGGGGAACCTGTGACAGTTGGCACCCAATTCGATAATCTACTCGCGAAAGTCATCGTGACCGCATCCAGCTGGGAAGCCACGGTGCTAAAAACTCGTCGAGTGTTAGCAGACACGAGAATCGGCGGTATCCGCACTAATCTAGATCTGCTGCGCGGGATCACCAGTCACGACGACTTTCTGTCCGGCAGAATCGACAATCAATGGTTGGAGTCGCGCCTAACGGAACTCCTGCAAATGGGGAGCCGGGCGGGAACAGGTCACCGCGAACAAGCCCATTCGAAAGCCAGCTTCTCGTCGCTTGTCGGGGATCCAGCATCGAATCCACTCCTTCGCGGCGGCGACGCTTGGTCTATTGTTCTCGAGCCTCTCCACTCTCCCCAGAAGCAACCCCAGGACACGGACGCCCTGCGTCATCATCTCCGGTTGACGCGCGTACTCCAGAACGACTTTCCCTCCTCCTTAGCCGCCGAAGTCGAGTACACCACCTCCACCTCGTCAGCAGCATATCGCCTCCAGCTCGCAGCCACTACAACTGCAGCGTCCGCCTTGGCCTCGTCAACCCAGCGGCGCGGGGACACTCGCAACCCACGACACATTGTCCTCCCGCTTTCCGGCAGGCTGATCGAGATCTTAGTGGCGACCGGCGATCAGATAGCCAAAGACCAGGTCGTGGCCTTTGTCAAGCAAATGAAAATGGAGGTAGAGATTCGCAGCCCCCGCGCGGGCCGTGCGCACTGGGTGTATGAGATGGAAGACGACGAGGACGAGGTAGCAGAAGGCATGTTATTGGTCGAACTGGAGGACAGCGCGGTGAAGGGGAAATTGTGACTTCCTTTGGTGGGGGTATTGCAGAGTGAAAGACAGCCAGCGCGTGCGGTAGACGACACCCACAACATGCAGTCTCTATTCTATAAAAAGGGGAGCCCGCATTCCAGACCCAGGAAATTGACATTCTGCGTGCCATCGAGTCGGAAGAGTCTAGAAACGTTCTAGAGCGTGACCTTGCAGACTGCCACGTACCTTGTTCACATATTTCCATGGTTCCCTTGCATTATGTAGATTGTGGGACAGTGCGATAAATATAGCGCGATCTGCGTGCCTTTCATACGGGAGCTGTGATCCAGGAACAAAAATGTCTTGGTGGAGGGATTTTTTGGCGAAAGAATGAAGCCATCTTCGTCAACACCTAATCTAAACTGTGCTGGGTCTTGAGGTCCTGCCGGTAGGGGAGTAGAGTGAGTTCGTGGAAAGGGTGAAGCTGAACAGAGAGGGATGACCTCATCTGCCGGCGTCGGCTCCACTCCAATTCCTCCCCCGATCGTCACATGCCGCTACGCAGCAGTCAACTACGTAGCAGCAACTCTCCGCACTCACCCTCTACTTCCCTCTCATGGTGTCAATCATACGCAACCTCCATCACGAAAACGTTAAGTCAACGCCAACACCAACATTCCACAAATCGGACCAGCCATGGACGCACTAAACCTCTACATTCTCACCTTCAATTGCGCTCGAAATCTCGTGGACGTCGATCGATTCTCCCACCACTTCTTCGACTCCCTTCCGCTCCCCGACAATCTCAACACCTCCTCCTCATCTGCCCCTCCCCCCAACCTTATCGTACTCTCGCTACAAGAGATCGCGCCGATCGCGTACGCCTTCCTCGGGGGCTCATTCCTGACACCGTACTTCGACACGCTGAGCCAGGTTGTGAATCGCGCGGTCGCGCAGCGCTGGGATGATGTGCATTACGTCAATATCGTGACGGACAACTCTGGGATGACGGGATTGATGGTGTTTGCCCGGTCCGACGTGGCAGAGCAAATAGCCTGGCTCGAGACGGCCCGGATAGGCTTTGGGTTCCAGGAGATGGGCAACAAGGGTGCGGTGGGGGCGCGACTCGGATACCTGCCATCATCATCACCATCATCCCAGCGGGACGGGGAAGGAGGAGTGGAAGAAACACAACAACCCGTAGAGCTGACCTTCGTGGCAGCACATCTCGCGCCGATGGAATGGGCGGTTGAGCGCAGGAATGCGGATTGGCGCAGTCTGGTTGAACGGCTGGTCTTTGAGCGTCAGGATAGCCGTGCCGCCGTCGCGGGTCGGGAGCCTGTCGAGACCGAAGAAAGCGCATTGGAAAGCGCACCCCTGCTCCACGAGCGCTCTGCAGCAGCGGCTTCGCCGGTCGGGCAACAACAACTGCAGCAGCAGCACGATCGCCGGGGCATCTACGTCCCTACGAGTTACCTCTTTCTGGCAGGAGACCTCAATTACCGGACGGCCGACCGACCGCCGCATCCGGGCGATCGGACGAGCAGATTTCCCCGGGTGAATGTAGAGGCGTCGGACCCGCGCCATTACTCGCATCTGCTCCAGGAGGATCAGCTGAGTCGGGAGAGGGCCCAGTCGCGGTGCTTTCAGGGACTGTCGGAGGCGCCGATCAGCTTTCCTCCGACGTACAAGTACAGCCTGGCGGCACGTCAAGCCGTGAGTAGAGCGGTGGGCGGTGATCACGCATTGTCGCAGGATTGGCAGTGGACGGGGACCCGCTGGCCCAGTTGGTGTGACCGTGTGCTGTACCTGGACCAGGCTGGACAGCCCGTCCGGCCGTTGCGCTACGATACGCTGCCGTTGTTTCCAACCTCTGACCATCGTGCCGTCGCGCTCGCGGTCTCCGTCCCGACCCGGCCAATGCGACCAGCAGATGCGCTGGCCCAACGGCCGGCGGCCCCGTTCCCGATCGACCCAGACTGGGCGCGTAGACGAGATGCGGCGCGGCGGAAGGAGCTGGTGGTGGGCTGTGTCGCGTATCTCGGGCTGACCTGGGAGGGCAACGGGGTGTTGGTGGCCACGGTGGTTGGGCTTCTGGGTGCATGGCTCGTGCTTCGCTCCCTGTTGAACGCATGACGAGGCGTCGCGTTGCAGCCTCAGTGTCAGAAGAGAAAATCTGCGACTTGAAACCTCCCCTTATCTTCCCCTTCAGCGCGGAGCCCTGCCCCATGTGGATCAGAGGGGAGAAGAGAGGGGAGGGGGGATTGATCTTCGATCCAGCCAGATGAATAATTGCCGACACGAACGGGCGTGAACTGTGGAAAACGTGATTTGATTCTTAGTCGTTCACCTCAAAATAACCCCCCTGCGACCGTTCGTTCGGGTTTCACGCTCAAACAGTGGACTCCGCGTCCGGCGAATTTGGCGACCTATTTTTTGGCACAAGAGTCTCAGCTAGTTCAATCTGCCCGCCCCAACACGAGACAGACAAGACAAGACAGACAGACAAATCAGTCTAGTCTAGTTCCTTCCTCCTCTTCCTCCCGACCGAGCAGTAGTGCAACCGGACAAGCTCGCCGAAGGTCACGCACCCATGAAGATCCTGATGCACCGTTCACCAGCAGCCTGCATCGGGACTAGAAGCGCAATAGCTTCTAGGCCAGAAGTATAAGTCTCGGGAAGGTCAGGTGAACAGAATGATTTGCAAGGGTGATCTAGACCGGGCGGATTCCGCCCAACCCGTTAGTTTTCCTTCATACAGAGGGAAGCGACAACTGCAGCAGCAGACAAGGATTGGATGTCATGGATAACGGCTCAAACGACCAGGAAGGGCTCGGTGTAATGGACTTAGTAGTAGGTCCCTAAGATCTGAATAAGAGAATCGAGAAAAACGGTCTCCCGTGTTGGACCAAACCAGCCTCACTCATTATTTTGGTCATCAACGTTTATTCATTAGTTGGTTAGAATGCCACTTAGTCATCTACCTATTTGACATCTACAGCATATCACATGACCATCACCAACACGGAAAGGAGTAAGAAAAAGCGAGACAGGGAGGGGTCGAGAGGGGGCATTCAAGACAGGGACAGAGAGAAAAAAGTTCGGCCGGGGTTTTGGAAACTCGGGAGATATTTTTTTCTCCTCTGATGGGGCCTGAATCTTTAGTCTCGAAGATGGAGCTCGATTGTGGATAGACCCGCGCGCGGTAGAAAAGACTGCCTGCCACATGTAAAGAGTTCTAGAGACTTAAATCCTCGATAAGCTCGACCTTTCGCTCTTCGCTAGTGTATCGAGTTACGGATAAGCAAACTAGATGTTGCGAGGGTCGGAAGCATGCGCTTGCTTTCGCCTTGTCTTGTGGATCGGGTACTCCGTACTATAGGAGGGATTGTACTCATATGAGGACAGCAAGGCCAAACAGGCGGCAATGTACATTGAGACATTACCACCCGTAGTAGTAATCAACGGGGGGGAAAAAAAAAGAAGACATGCTCAGCGCCCGTCGAAGGGCGGAAGAAAGACCAGAAAAAAAGAGGAATGGAGCCCAAATTAACAACAAGGGTCTGTCTGCCCTGTCTGTCTTGTCTTGTCTATTTGGGTCCGCGCTCTTTTGCCCTCCACTGGTGAAACCGATTCGGGCCAGCAGCAAGCCAGGAAGGGGACTGACGGGACCCAAGGCTCGAGAGTTATCCCGGTCGCTTAAGTTGACTCGACTCAACTACGATCTATGTACTCCGTAGTGACCACTCATAGTCACTGTGAAAAGCAACAACTTAGACGGAGGACGGAGGTCGGGATACGGAAATTGACCCTATCTGCATTATCCTGAAACGGAAGTCTTAATGAGCTGGGCCGTTGGGAGTCGAGATTAATTAGCCATGATTTTTTTTCCCTTGTTCATTTCCCTTCGCGAAGCGATTGCGCTGCGGGGGTCGGTTGATTGATTAACTGATTTTATTTGATATTAATCGATTTACATCGTACGACGACGGCGATCTTGTCAAAACTACAAGAGTCGGGTGGTGGAGAGTGAGGTGACATGAACAAAGGATATTATGTTCCTGATAACAATGCAGATATGTACCCTGTACCCTGTAACGTACCCTGTGCCCTGACCGACCCTGATCTCGAACGGTTAGCCTTGCCGAATTGCGTGAGAGCTTAAAATCACTCGCTCACTTAGAGGAAAGAAAAAGGGAGAGATGCGGAATGCCGGGATGATGTGGCAAGGTATGTAGATATGATATGTTGTTTGTCAAAATTCAAATCGGGAGGGTGGAGGCCCTCCGAGGTCCAGAAATTGATTGTTCTGGAACTGGTCGGGAATGAGGGATTGCGATTGTGACATCCAGCCGAAGCATGGACTACCATCACCGTCCAGGTACTGTAGCACTGCACAAGCATCCAGCCCATGGAACACTGCTACAGAGAATTGTCCCTCAAAGAGTAATTGCACATGATCACCTAGGCTGGGTCAAGTGACCTTGCCAGCTAAGACTCATATGTGTAATCACCTTTGATCGCCCGTGGATTGTTGCTTGCCGAAAGTTCTGGACCTTCTCGCCGGAATGCCTTACCTTAGGATTAGGATTAAGGATTTGACCGTTCCAGGTGTCATCCATCTTACTTAGTACTGTACAGTAACTTACTTACTGTGCTCTGCCTCGGAAGAAAAAAAAAGATGAGGCTCAGAGACGAACTAACCAATCAGTTGCAGACTGATCCCTGCACTCTCGTTGAACACTTTCTTTCGAGGCTTGGGAGGCTTGGGAGGCTTGGAGGCTTGGAGTACCTTATGGACTATTAGCCTCATGCACTCATGCAGTCATGCAGTCATTCATGCCAATCAACCAGGATTAGACGGATTTACGGCTTACAAGCTGAGGGTTTGCTGGGAATGACGGCGGGCGGCGGATGCTGACTGTTCCACCTTCAGCCAACCATCATCGTCAGTCGCTGACCGACCGACTGGGACCGCGGTTACTTACGGCCTAGTCTTGCTTACCCGTGGTCAAAGAAGATGGACTGTATGCAGTCAGCATCAGCATTACTACCTCTCGCAGTACTCCGTATTTAGTGTACAATTCTTCTTTGCTTGGTTGCCTACCTCTACCTTTTTCTTGGCCTGGGCTCCAGCTGGGCTCCAGCCAAACGGAAAGGCCGAAAGGGAAAGGACGAGAATCCTTGTTGTGTGTGAGCGGGTGGAACAGATGATCTGCCGATGTGAGTGTCCGATTCAATGCTCAATGAAAATTCAATGATGAGATGATGAAAAGACGAAAAGGACAAAGCTCGGTACCATCTCTGTCAATCCACTCTGCCTTCTGACTCGCTCAGCCAAAGTAACCCGTCATTAATGTCATGCAGGGATCTTCGACAAGAAGGACAGACAGGCAGGCCTTTCGTCAATGGATTGACATATCCCGTGTTTTCCGAAAGCCGCCTCGATGCTGCCCAGACTTGCAAACCCCCCGTCCTGAAGGGACTAGACCCAAGGGGGCAAAAATGAGAGAGACAAAACGGGAAAAGGAAAAAAAAAAAGAAGTGGGAAAGCAAAGGCTGGCAAATGGAAAAAGGGTAATAAGAGGGAGAAAAAGAAAAGAAAAGAAAAAGGAGAAGGGAAGCTTAGTCGGCGTTCCAGAAACTGTGGAAACTTCGACCTTGGTGCGACGGTTCGGCCCAAGATCCAGACTCTGAAGCTACGCTTCTCATAACCCTCATCAATCCGAAACTCCTTGACAATGATGCATGACGGCTGGTCGATGGCCCCGTCATCCAATTACTACATACTATACAGTATGCTTTAGCCTAGCAGTAGAATTTGGGAATCTATCGAGTATTGACCACACCCACAAAGCATTATTAACATCATTGCTGCAGGTTAACTTGAGGAAAGAAAATTAATTATTCTGACAGGGCAGGGCCCACGCCGTCCTGCAATCATGTCTCTGCTTGCTTGTCCCTTTTCCCGGCTAGTAGACCAGGCAGTTGAGGCAATGTCAGTCAGGGGCCAAAAGCAAAATTCACCTGCGAGTCATTGAATCTGCCAGCAGTACGGAGACGACAAGTGAAAGCTGTTACATGGGGGCAGAATGTGAGGCACGTCTTGGAACTTTTATGGGAGGGAGAACAGATAATAATTCACTAAATGGGGGAATTTTCTTTTGTTTCTTTTTCCCTTTTTCTTTTTTTTTATTTTCTGGGGACATCTGGGTTTCTCTCCCGTCTCTCCTCTCTTGTCTTCCCTTCTGGATCATTTTCGAACATCCAGCCGAGAAACACGGAATCCACTGTTGAGACTTTGGCTGCCACCAAACTACCAATAACGATTCCATCAGTGATGCCCAGGATCTCAAGCGAAGGATTGTTACGACTGCCTTGGGTCAACAATGATGATTCGCCTGATTGCACCTGCACCTGGCCAGTCCCGTCATTGCCACACACACTTGTCACTGGGACCATTTCAGGTACCAAGAAGTTATCGAAAGTCGATTCGTACAGCAGTGCAACTGGTGCCTCTCATTCGACGACTGACTGCATCAGAATCATCTTTCTATACAATCCGGGCTCCATCTGAGCCCCCTCTCCCCGTCCCGTGGCCCGTTAGATGGCATGGAACCCAAATTTTAATCTCCCTGGCCGGGACTGCGAGGACCATTCGCAGAGCATGCTTTATATTGTTCTTGCAATTGCGGTGATTTGATTGTCATTAATGCCTAACTAACCATACGACGACGGGACTGCCCTTTTTCCCCGTTCCTCACCACTCTCGTACTCAGTCTCTCTCGCCTACAGTCCAAGTTCTCCTAGTCCCAAACACTCGCCGGCTTGTTTCGCATCTTGACACTTTATCTCCCGTGCTCCATCAAACAACGGATATAAATCATTGAGGTCCCTATCTCTGCAATTAACTACCTTTATGTTCCGTTTCTTCTTTCTGCCCTCCAAGTCGATTCAGTTTCCTCACACTGATAATTATTGATCGTTGATCGTTCAATTTTGGTCTCCTTCTTTCATCCCTTCCTTCATTCCTTTACGGTTGCATTTTCAGTGGTCTTCACGTCCATTTTGAATTTTGCTTATTTTTTCTTTGGGGTTATTGTTATTTTTATTATTTTGTCTCTCTTTCGCCCCATCCCACCACCACCACCCACTTTAGTGGCGCAGCCCAACCTCAGCGCTAGAACCTCAACGGACCCCCGGCGCGGCGCTTGCGATTCCTTTTTCCACCAAACCACTCACAATCGAACACCCCCCCCTTGCTGGTGTCGCTGCAGGACAACGGCCTTGCGATCTTGACGTAATTGCCCCGTGGCGTGGAATTGGGTCTAATTTCCTTTGGGTCCTAAGGTCCTAAGATTATTATTATCTATAACTGCCCTTACTTTTCCTGGACCATTTTTTTTTCGGATCTTCTGGAATTTTTTTTTCTGGGGTTTCCTTTTAAACTTGGCCTGGTTCCGCTTCGAAGTTGTCGCCAAATCCCCAGCCCTAGAAAAAGCTCCCTTGACGGGATTCATTCAGCTCCGGCCTTCCAGTCAACCGTGACTACTCTCAAACCGCAACGTCTAACACCTGCTTTCATATAACACTCACTCGACTCGACGTCCGACAATCACCATGTTCTCCTGTGCCAACTATCCTCGTGGCTGCCGTGGCCGTGTGAACATTAATGGCGGCAAATGCCCCGACTGTGTGGTATGTTCGTCCCCGCCGGAAGCTTACTTTGCCCACTGCCCAACCTCCTACTCCCACCTTATACTGACTCATGGACCTACAGCAATTGAAGCTCCGTCACCCTCGGTCAACGTCTCCCTTCGCCCAACCCAGAGATTACCGTCGAGCCCTGCCGTCGGAGATCCTGAGCGACTCACCATACAAGGAGATGATCGACCGCTGCGCATGATGAATGACCTGATGGCAACATTGCGACGGGCAGGGGCGCAACGGATTATCTCCCGGATCTCTATCGATTGAATGGCAGGGGTCCTGCCGGCTGGGACCGATCCCCGGAGGCCCTTGTGCCCTCGTCCACTTTTCCTTCGCTTTTCTTTTGCATCTTAATCATGTGCTCGGACTGAAATGCATTTCTGGGAGTTTGGATCGATCATCTTCGGGCTGAGAGCGGCGTGAGAGCGGCTTTGTCGCATCTCGACCGATCGCAACGGTCGGACGCTTTTTTTTCTTTGCTTGGCTACGCGCTTGCCATCGCTCGCCATCACTCGCCAACGTGGTATCGCCATTTCCGACGGACCCTTCCGAAAGTTGGAATGCGCATGAACCTCTGCGACGCGAATCTTGTCATCGTGTTTCGCGTCGGCAAACCGGAGTCACAGCATTGGGTCTACAGGGGTTTCTTTGGGTTGTTTTACTGGGTGGTTCATGCGGGTTGACTGTGATTTGGGAGTCCCGGGATGGTCTACAGCTGGTCTACAGCAAAGACACGATAGGGATATGAGTATCTCTTGGTCTTCACAATGATCAGTCGATCTTCTGGATGACGCACAAGACAAGAAGTCAATTCAGCGCGCGCGCAACTGGAAATCTCTGCTGCGGGCGGGCAGTGGGCGCAGGTGGAATTCTTTTTTCTCTTTTCTTTTTTTCTCTCTTCTTCCTTCTCACTATCCTTGACTCCCCCCTTTATCCCCTGGTCCTTCCTTTGTGCGTGGTCATCATCACGACTTCACCACTTCATCCTAACATCGTCTTGTAATTCTTCTCTTTGTCATGTCTTTGCTGCTTTCTTTGTTGTAATATGCGTTGGCCGATTTACCCATACCCAATTCGGCTACCTGTACGATCCAAGGTACTTCCTCTTTTCTACTTGTCATACTTGAATATACCCTATTTCTTTTTCTTTTTTTTTTTCTCTTTGCTATGATTATGATTCGTGTCACGAAAGTAGGTAGCCGTCTTTAACAAAGAAAGCCCGAACTTCGCACCTATTAGCCGGTTCCTACTAGATGCCTGAAACGGACACTGAGTGAGCAGACGGACGGGTTGGGTGATGTCGGGTATGGTGACACCATTCCTCGGTAGATCGATGACCCTCTCGGGATCTGCCTTGAACCCTGTTTTCCCCCTCTCTTACTTTTGCTTCTGCATTTTTCTACGCTGGTCTGTCGCGAGCAGCTGATCTCTTCCGTCTTGGAGCCGGTGATGCCTGCAGCAGCAGCAGCAGCAGCATCTCACCACTTGCTTGAAAGTACCTTTGGACTGTCCATGTGACCGGTCCTTCGAGCCAAGAACCCTGCAGAGTAGTACGGTGGTATTGTCGTCGTAGTAGCCTGGGGGTCGAAGTCATCATGAATCAACCATTAGTAAGGACCAGTCCCGAGGACCATCCATGCGCCGTAACGTATTATCCGTCAGCTGTCATTCGTTTTTTGGGTGAGTGGGCGTGCGCGCGCAACGCACGAATTCCCGGGCTCCTCCTCCCCTCCCTTCTTGTGACCCCGCTCCGCTCGGCATTGCCCGGACCGTTGCAGCTTGTCTTCTGCCTTGCCTTGCCTTGCCCTGCCTTGCCTTGCCTTGTGTTGGTCTTCCGATCACCCGTGCAAGAGACCAGCCGTACAAGAGAGAAAAGTCGTGTCAGCATGGAATTAGTCGAATCAGGATTTCCGTACTCCGTACTCACCTCACCGATTTGGGATTCCTGTCTGTAGGTAGCCTGCACTGCCTTCGTGTCAGCCTGTTATATATACTACTGTTATCTTAATGACAACATTAACACGGATAACCTGACCAACAGTACAGCATCGCCTCAGTATCCCGACACGGTATAGAGGACCAGTACTGACCGACTAATTTCATTTTCTGGATGTGTACAGTACACTACAGCCGGGTTACCCAGGCCCGCCGCTACGCAAGTAACCTATGGTCAAGCCTAGCAACACGTCAGGAAATATCTTCCTACTTACCCGGTAAGGTAAGTTAACGGCATTGATCCACCATCTGTTACCCGGTCCCCACTAACTGCCCTCCCCCGTCTTCCCACCCCCTCCCTTAGTACCCGCTCCCTCCCGCCGGCGGTGGTCTGGCACATTCTGCTACGTATGCTGGTGCTCGTAAAAGTGGTGTGACGAGCTTGGATTGTCGCCCTTGTCCTCTTTGATCGTCATCATTTAATCAAACGGCGAATACTCCGAGACTGGCAGTGTCGATGTCGCTGTCAAGTTTCCTGCTTCGTGGCCCCTGACGTCAATGCGGGGTAAAGGGCCCTTTTGAAACATGATCAAGCTGATGCAGGTGAGTTGGAATGATGATGCACTTCCATGCCGGCTGGAATGAGAAAAGAAAGCCTCGGCTCATGGCTACCACCTTCAAGTCCCCTCACCGCTGTACCCAGTCAGAGCGGCAAACACGCAGCCCACTACCCTCAGAGAACTACATGTACTGTGCATTACACACCTAACGTCCAGTCCAGTGCATGTCACCTTCCACCCACGAGACGCAGCAGAACTACCAGTAGTATGAGGAAGTGACAGCCCTTGCAGCAAAGTAAGCATAACACGAGAGTAAGAAAAAAAATAAAACAACGCAAACCCACTTGTCATTGACATTGACATCGACACCGACAACGACACCAAACCCCCAAACCCTTGTGGCTGCCGGTGGCGCTCAGATCATCCTTGTCCTTACGTCTCATTACTGTATATAGTAACTTCCGGCAAAAGGGTGGTGTGTCGCTTATGCAGCCAGGATCGGCGTCCAGACCTGTCCGTGAGGCCTGCCTTGGTCTTCCCGCTTGGCGGGTGGACTGGCTGGCTGACTGGCTGGTTGACTAGTGACCGGACAGATAGGTAAGTGTTGGCTGGATGGCTGGCTGCAGATGATCTGCTCTGCGTTCGCCTTGGGGGGCGATGCAATGCGCTGCGCTGCGCTGCGCTTCGGGGTCGTGGCTGGATTAGGGGGGTCTAGATTGGGGGTGTGGGGTTGGTTAGTTGTAAGAGATGCTTACTGTAGGGTGTGGTGTGGTGGTGGGTGTTGCTTTGGGGAGAGGTTACGGGGTTGGGTGTCGACGGTACGGTATATCTTATACGATGCGGGGAATTGGGCGGGGAGATAATATACTCATAGTAAATAAGCTCTGGGATCCAGTTCGTGGGTTTCTCGGTATAAGTATATGTGCCGGGTTTACTGGTCCGAGTATTTCCGGGCCCCGGTTGCTGGCGGGGTTTGGTTGTTTGGGGTTATATCTGGGCTACACTGGGCAAGGATAAGGAGCGGTGCTGGGTTGTTGGAGCTTGAGCTTGGAGCTTTGACGGTGGAATTTGACAGGTGAGGGGGGTGGGTTGATTGATGGGGGTATAATTGTATGAAGTATTGGAGACTAGACTTATAGGCCCAGTGGGTTACTGGGGAGGTAGTTATCATGTGAAAGCTGAGTGGAGGAAAGGGTCGAGATCGGTCGAGGCGGCGGTGGGGTTCATCCCTGTCCACGCTGGTTCTAGACTTTTCTTGATCAGTATGGGCTAGAAGGTTGATATTGGTGTTTGCGGTCGTTGTTTGGCTTGGCGGGTTGAGGGTTGGTAAAATGACTTGGATGACATGCACTTTTTGCTATAAGTTATGTGCGGTGATCAGGTAAGCTTTCATGTCGTTGTGGCTGGTCAATTGATGCTCGGCAGTGACTAGAGGCCTCTCGGTGGTTATGTGGTTTCTGATCTTTGAGGAATCACCTTCTTGAGTCGTTGGTAGTGCATCTTAGCCCATAACTTGGTGGCGCAACGATTGTCTGGGACACTATTAGATATAACTTATGCAAAACAATCGGCCACAAAGTAAGAGGGTACGGTACATTGCGAGCTCCCGAGTCGGACTTCACAACTTCTTCATATCGCAACCATATGAACAGCACCACGATTCACGCCTCTAGACCATGCGTGCTTTGCAAGAGCTTCAGGAAGGTCGTGGGAGGTTTAAGGAAGGCGCAATCAACTCGCCTCATCTCCTAAAATGCAATCGCTCAAACGTCCCTTCCTCAGCAAGATGGCACCCACGCGCATACAGTCTCCACCCGCCGTGAGCGTCACTCTTCCAAACCACATATCGATTAGCGAATATCACAAGTCCTTGATATAGGTATTTTCGCAGTTTTTCCAGTTGAATTCAGCAGTTCTCCGTCGCGAGAACAATGGATCGCTTGCGAAGATCCAAATCTGCGCGCTCCGTCCGGCGAAGCCACCGCAGCTCCGTCTCCAGCGACACCTCCGATCCTGTTGTTGCGCGACAACACGCCACGACAGCTGCCTCTCTCGCGATGTTGCGCTCCAAGTGCTCTTATGACGCTCTGGGCGGCCCTGAAAGCATGGCAGTACCCTCCAGGAGACACCGATATACTAGATCACGGCAAAACGCAAGCAATGTCCCCGTCGACAGCGTACCTTCTCGCCCCTCAGTCACCACGGACTCCAGCACACACGATGAGGACTACACGTCTGCGACGCTGCCTTCCATAAGCGAGTTCCAAGGGTTTGACAGCCAAGACTATTTTTTGCCCTCGTCTTATAGACGTCTGCGCAAGTCGCGGTCCATGTTTTCCATGTTTTCCACTGGACAACGTTGTTCACGCATGTCTCACGGACTTTCCTCCCCCTTGAACGATACTACGACTAGTGAGGGCGATCAAACCTCGCGAATGACACGCACTTATGGCACCTTGCGGCGTTCAATGTCTTTTCTCCGCGGAGAAAAGCCGTCGGCTGGTCCGCTGCGCCATGTGCAGAGTCATGACACAGCAATCGACCTGGCGCGCAATCAGTTTCAGCAGCAGTCGGCCGACGACTCCCCTCAGACGGAACAGCCGCGGCTGTCTGTTCCTAAGACTCGTCGAGAGCATAGAGCATTCAGGAAAACGCTTCGTCCGACCACATCAGCTGCGGCTGCTGCCGGCACGCCTTCGGCTCCTCAGTCCAGAAGCGTTCACTCTTATGGAAAAGCGAGATCTCTCTCTTCGTCCATCAAGAAAGGAATCAAGAAGGTCTTGGGTCTTGCAAGACCATCTGCGGGCGAGGTCGAGGCGCAGGGGATTTCTTCATCCTGCCAGAACAAAACACGGACGAGTGCCAACGAACTGAGCACTAGCTGGTTAACGCACAGCCCCCACACCCCACTCACGACTCATATAGAAGCCAATGTACACACGAAGCAGTATCCAGCAGCCGAGGTTGCCGAAAGCTCAGAAAGCTTGGCTACGAGCCGCTCTCGCGTAACAAGCTGGGCAGACTCGACCGTTGCCAATACTATTGTGACCGGCAACATTGGTGGTCGAAGCCATTTGTCGGTAATCGAAGAGAAAGTTCATTCGGAACAGACCCTTGCAGGGGCTCCGTCCTATGAAAACAGCCCCATCTCCCACGGTAGCCCTGTCAAGCCAACCAGCAAGATTGACAGCCAACGATTGTATTCCGCTTTGATGAGAAGGATTGTCGAGGGCAAAGCACCGAATGCAAGCGAAAGCATTGACATTGGTCATGTCAAAGAGCATCGCATCGTCCCAACGCCTGCTGCCTCGGTAGCTGTGCGTCATAATGGGCAGACCGTTCGTATGATTCCGAGTGATGAATCCATCCCATCATCCAAGTCCTTCATCACTGCGAATGCCGGTACGGTGACTCCGCCGCGGCGGTCACAGTGTCCTACTCAATGCCTACCAGAGTCCTCCTGTCCTGGCAAGAATCGGATGAGCACCTCCTTGATCTCTGGTAACAAGAGCATTGCACTCTCAAGGGCCAGCAAACCGCCTATCGAGATAGCCACCGGCCACCTAGGCACCCCCGACCATCAGAGTCCGGACGCAGCTTCCGACTCTCCCAGTGTATATTCATGCTCCACCGGCGGCAAATCGCTCGATCCAAGCAACGGCGAGGTTTCCTCCCAACTCCCCGACGAGCCAGGAACGGCTACAATCTACGACACTCACCGAGCCACCTACAGCTCCCCAAAGTTCTATCCGGAGATTCAAACACGTCGAGCATCGGCCCGGCCAAGCGCGGACTGGAAGCAATGGATGCACACGGAGATTGCGAAGATTGAGAATCTCAACCCCATCCAATTTCACTATCGCGAGAATGCACAAATCCAAAGCGACGAGGACGATATAATCTGTCAAGCTTCCACTTGCTGGATCGAGAGAGCTCAAGGAGGTGTTTTCAGCGACGATGATATGTGGTCGGATCGCAAGATCACTTCGACTAGCAACTTTTCACGTCCCTTTAGCCGGTCGTCAAGTGTTCAAACAGTAGTAACCACAAAGAAAGACCAGAATGACGTACCGGTACGCCCGCCGCTGCCCTCCAGACCGATATCTCCAAGCTCTACCTACCATGCGGGCAACTATGGCCCCTTCCAGAGTCAAAACAATTCTCGCAAGGAAAGTTTTGCAATGTCGCCCATGCAGACAATTCCAACCAACCGCTTCCGCATGCCTGAGTCACCCACACCACGAAGAGACAAATCCGGGGTATCATCTCAGAAGATGGCGAGTGCCACGTACGGCAGACATCCGGCCAGGTGTCCCCCTGCAGCACGAGATTCCAAGTCCCTGCATAATTGGACGGGTCGAGGATATCGCGACCACCGACAGCTGACCAATGAGAACATGAAAGTTGAGAGCGACTATCATGACATCAAGGGTCAAGATACTCCATCGCCGAATTCATGCTCGCCAATATCGAGCAAGCGTATGGTGGAGATGTTTTTGGAGAGCCGACGACGCCGGGCTGGGGTGGAAGCGACTGATGGGGGTGCTGTGAGTGCCTTCATCTAGAGGCTTCGGTCCTGGAGATATTGTTTTGAAAAAGACACTTATGCCTTGTGCTGATGAATTGTGCACGAGCCGTGGCTTTTGTTCCTCCATAGATGTATGTATGCATGCTCTTCAGGGTAGCTATGGATAGTTAGTGCTATGAGCGATGGATAATTAACCAGGCTGTATATGTTCGTGCCATGATGCCATGATTTTAGAAAATCTTTATTTACTCTTTCAGATTTATGCATGTTTAGGAGGAAACAGGGGTCGATTGGAAATGTCAGTGGAGGTGGTGGTGTTTAGTAGTTGCTTAGCGGCGGGCCAAAGCAAGCTGAAAGGGATTGAGAGGGACAATAATGGCAGCCAGCGCAGCCAGGCTGAAACATTAACTAAAGGAGTAAGTTAAGTTACTAGTAGTTAACTTACCACCACTTCCTCCTCCACTGGTGGCTGCGTCATCTTCTTACTCCCTCACTCCCATTCACTTGTGTCTAAATCGCATCCTTTTTTCTTTTTCTTTTCTTTTTCCCTCTCCTTTGCTTCTTTTGATGACATAGGAGGGAAAGATTTCTTTTTACTGCATTCTATTCTTTCTTTAAGACTGTTGCTCCCCCTTCTGGATGGCCCACCAGTGAACCTTCCCTTCGTTCCCCTCGTTTCGCTCCCCTCTTCTTCCCCGAGGGGCCACGCGGCACGATGCAGTCCATGCAAAGGCAATTTGGCCGCTTCATGAAGCGGTCCGCCGACGAAAGCCAGGTCGCGATCCTGCTCAAAGACTTCGAGGAAGCTGACAAGCTTCTGGGCCGAGTATGTAAACACGCAAGCTCTCCCCCGCAGCAGCACAGGAACTAACTTTCGGCCACCCGCCGTCACTCGCTCCCCTCAGATCATTGAATTTACCAGCGCATGGCGCGATGCCTGGTCCTCGCTTCTCATCCATCAAAACCGCATGCTCGCCGAATTCAACGCCCTCTATGCTCCGATCCTCGGTTCCTCCGACTCCTCCACCGGTCCAAAATCGGCCCCGACGCCACGGGGAACCCTGGCTCGGACAAATAAGCTTCAGGAACAATACGAGGAGCTCCGGAGAGAGCTGCTGGCCGATATCACCGCCGTGGACGAGCGGATGATCAAGCCGGCAACTCAGGCCAGAGAATACCTGATTCCGATGAAGAAGACGATCAAGAAGCGGGATGATCGTAAAGTGTGTTTCTCACCCATTCTTAACTGAATTGGACCATGCTGATTGGGTTGTTCCAGCTCGACTATGAACGCTACCAGAGTCGCGTGGATAATTACACCAAGAAAACGAAACGGTCGGATCGCGACAATGCAGCCCTCGTCAAGGCTGAGGGTGACCTTGCTAAAGCAACAGAGGTAGGTCTCCACCAATTCTCGCCTGGCATTGACGTCGTCTGACGGAGCAGGACTATAACGCTGCGGATGAGCACCTCCGGCACAGTCTCCCGCCGCTGATCGCCGCTGCCTTCTCCCTGCTCCCCCGTTTGCTGGCCACTCAGATAGAGCTCCAAAACAATATGTTGGCGCATTACTACACCGTGGTGCTGGAGTACAGCCAGGATGAACAATTCCCGGTCCCCGCACCGCCAATGGAGCATATCGTCGAGGACTGGGAGCGCGCCCAACTGCCCGTCCAGCAGGAAGTCGAAAGTTTCGCTAGCATCGCCAACGGCAAGACCGTTCGCCTGTCCCCGGTGGACGAACATCAACGCAACGGTCATAATTATCTCAGTCGCCCTGCGAATCTAATATCTAGTTACTGCCGCTCACCTGGCGCCCACGAAGAAACGCCGCCCCCAAAACCCCCACGGCCCGTTTCCCCAAATCCCGCCGCGGTGCAGCGCAAAGTTCCGCCTCCAGCGCCTCCGGCAGCTCAGACAAAGCTTCCTCCCATGCCACCACCGCCCGCCTACGATACCAAGCCCCGACCGAATCTCGAAACAAAGCCGAAACCCATACCTCGACCGAAACCGCAGCTGTCGAGCATGCCGGCCGCATCAACGTCATCCCTCAATCTACCCTCGAGCTCGAGTCACCATCTCTCCCCGCAAGCATCAGTGGCCCAGACCTCTGCCTCGTCTCCCGCAGCTGAATCGTACGTCTCTGCGGCCGAGTATATCCGTTCCCCTTCGCCGGGCGTGTCTTCCGTTGCTTCACGAGCAGACTACTTTAGTCGAAATAGCAGCAACAATCAGCAGACGTCACCCTCTCCAGCATCGGCTGCGATAGCAGTGTCTCCCGGGCTTTCTTCCGTTGCGGCTCGTGCGGACTACTTCAGTCGGTCCGGCAGTAACATCCAACTTCCGTCCTCAAACCCGGCTGCATCGACATCTTCCCTGTCGCCTGCGGCGGCGGCAGGTATCTCTCCTGGCTTATCCTCCGTTGCGTCCCGAGCGAATCAGTTCAACCGCCCGAACAGCAGCAACCGTCAGCCATCTCCCTCGCCATCCCGTGCGGCAGTGTCTTCCGTAGCGGGTAAGAAGAAGCCACCTCCACCTCCGCCACCACGCCTGAACTCCCAGAATGCGCTATTCGTGACGGCGCTGTATGATTTTGGGGGCCAGGGGGCGGGGGATTTGTCGTTCCGGGAGGGCGATCGAATCCGTGTTTTGAAGAAGACGGAGAGCACGGATGACTGGTGGGAGGGGGAGCTGAGGGGAGTGAAGGGGAGTTTTCCGGCTAATTATGTGGAGTGATTGTGCAGTGAGAGTATAAAAGTAGTATTCACAATGCATTGTAGGAGTCATCTGGTTCGTGATGCTCTTGGTTCCTGAATATCAACATGGTAATGTCAAGATACTCTCTCTGAACGTAATTCGGCTCTGAAGTGGGCGAACACACAGTGAGAGACGGAAAGTAAACAGGAGTTTATGCTCAGCTCGGGCACGGGACTGACAGCCTCAGGCGCGTCTCGGCCGCGGTCTTCCCGCTTAAACTTATCTTTTCTCCGCGTCGGCTTCTCCAACTTTCTTCCACCCATCACCACCACCACCCTATCCGGTTCCTTCACTCGAATCCATCACCAACCGTTCCACAGCATATACAGCATATACAGCATCTCCCTCGACCCGCAACCTCCACCTCACCTCGAACACAACAAATCCGATGGTCCCCCAGAACAGGGTCCCCAACCCTGGACAGACCGTTCCTCCTCCCCCACCTTGAGCGCAGCACCACAGCACAACAACCTCGCAATCAATCAACCCACCTATCTCTCCCAACACCCACACCCACCACCAAGACACCGGAACAAAATGACCTACCCCTCCACCCCGACCCCCTCGGGGTTCCCCTCTTCCTCATCCTCCTCACCATTCACAACCCCGCTCACCCAAAACACCGCCCCGGTCATCAAACACCGCTGCCTCTTCACGCACGACACGCGCCGCAAGGCCAAGCGCTGGCAGGACGGGTACCTGCGCTACCACACCTTCAACAAACGCATCATGGCCTACGACACGAGCGGCAACTTCATCGGCGATCTGCACTGGCGCCAAGACGCGGCCGTGCAGGACGGCGACGAGCTCGAGTTGGATCGCGGCGTCTTGGTGCAGGTCTGTGAGGCGGTGGGGCGATCGGAGACGGATCTGGGGGCTGTGCTGTCGCATTCACATTCGAATTCGCATTCGAACGGAGTGGGGGGTGGAGTGAATCCTGGGTCTCGGGGTAAGGGTGGGGGAGTTGGGGGAGTTGGGGGGAATGGGAAGAGGGGGTTTGGTGCTGCGAGTACGCAGGGTTCGTTGGCGGGGTCACAGCAGCAGCAGCAGCAGCAGCAGCAGTCTATGCGGTCCTTGAATGATTTGCTGGGGATAAAGAAGACAACGCCGGCTTTGGGGGGAACGGGCTCGGGGACTTCGGGGTTAGCTGCGACGCGAGTTATGCAGAGTCTGGATCGCGGGGGCGGAGAGCTGTCGGCTGCGCGTGCTGCGAAACGGCAGAGGGTTGACGGTTTGGGTTTGGGTTCGGGTGCTGTGGAAGGAGGATTGTTCGCGCAGCAGCAGGTCGCCTCTCGTCGTGTACTGGCTCAGCCGGTCCAGCCTCGACCGCGGCCGGCGGTCGTTGACCTGACGGGTTCGTCGACTGCGCTGGTGACGAATCCAGCTGCTACCGCTACCGCTACATCCACAAGGCTGCAGAGCCACGATCTTGGACGACAAAGAGCCGACTCGAGGACAAGTGTACAAGCTGCGACCACGAAGAGCATGTCTCGCGAAGAGGGGAGTACTATTCCTCCTCGACAAGCATCGCGCAAAGAAGGCAGCAATCCTCCACAGCTACCGTCGTCACGCAAAGAGAGCAGTTGCCCTCTACCACCACCACAAGCAACCCGCAATGAGATCAGCAATCCTCCACAACTACCGTCGTTACGCAAAGAGAGCAACGCAGCGCCAGAAGAGCCACCCGTCCTTCTCCGACTCTCGACCAGCAAACCCCGCAAGAAACTCATGTACTCGGCCCTACTCCCCGGTGGTGGTGGAAAAGTCGCCAAACCAGCTTCATCCGCACCAGCACCAGCACCAGCACCAGCACCAGCATCAGAACCCCCCAAAAACAACAAAAACCCTCCGTCCCCCGCACAACCACCCACGACCACCACCGCCACTCCACCGAACCCCCACGATTTCACTCCCTCGACCTCAACGCAAACCATCCTCAACGACCTAATCACCGCACCACCACGCGTCCCACCCAACCCAAGAAACCACACTCCCACAACCACAAACCCAAACCCAAACCCAAACCCTCTCAGCCCCAAGCCCAACCCAAGATCGAACATCCCAACGCACACCAGCCTCCGCAAATCATACTCCGACCCCACCGCCCTAACCACCACCACCGTCCACAGATCCAACCATACAACCATCCCAGACCCCGCCGGCGACGACCCCTTCGACCAAGGGCCCTGGACCCGCGAGGCCCTGGATCTCTTTGATTTCTGGCCGGCGGGGCGGGCGAAGCCTGTTTAGTTTAAACCCCCCCCATCCATCTCTTGACGTTGTGTTGGGGGTTGATGGGATGGGGTGGGATGAGATGAGATGGGGGCTGGCTAGGTAATAGAAGCGGAACTGTACGGTTATATATGTATGGTGCCCTGTCCTGTTCTCTGCAGGAAGGGAGTAGATGGATATAGTTGGTGGATGAGACTCTCTGCCAGGATGTTTACTTTATGTTTTTATTTTCATTGTGTCTTTCTGTGGAATGACGACCTATGATACCCTTTCTGCATATATTACGATTATATATTACATCTGTGTATACATTCGACCCGTGAATACGAATATACCATAGCTACTATACCTACCTAGACTGTTGTCTCACCCGTTGACTGCTAGGGAGCGAAAAGTTCTTACCTGCAGTGTTGCTGTGCGTTACAGCTAGCCTGCAAGGCAGAATGTGAGCCACTCCGCCAAATATCATCGATTTACACTTCCCCCACCCAAAGTACACATATATCAACCACCACATTACAAACCTACAAGAACACAACCCCAATCAACCAGATCCGTTCGTGTCTGTGCGCATGTGGCAATTCATTTAGTAGCAGGAAGGAATTCCGAGTATACAGTCAGTCAGTCAGCCCGTCAGGAAAATACAGCAGGAGAATGCCTTCTTTCAAAGAGTGTCAGTGTCAATTGCCTCAAGCCAGTCAAGCAACGGGTTAATCCACAAAGAAAAAAAACATGTCACTGTCACTAGTGGGTTGTTGTAAATGTAGGTAGGTTAAGTTTGTAGGTTGGTTTGGTTATAAGTTAGGTGGAGGGCTGTTTTCATGCGATGGAAGAAAGCGCAGCGCAATGAATAAGCCAAAAGGAAACACACAGTAAAAAAGAATGACAAGAATATCAATAAGCCATCCGGGCACCGAGAGTGGAGGAGGTGAAGGAGGGATGAACGGGGCTGCAGTGCCGCCCGCGCGGGGATTAAAATAGAGTAAATATAGAGAGACAAAGAGGGGAGGGAGCCCGGGGAGGGGAGAAAACAAGACGAGACGAGTTCGCCCTTGACGACCAAGGGTATGCAAGTTCCAGACGCTCAGTGTGCACTTATTCAAACTCCAGACATTATAAAGGTACTCCCGTGGGGTTCAAAGTACGATGACAATGGCGATGCAATGAAAGAGATTCGTGCAGAACGAAAATTCGGGGCAATGGATAGCCCGGCCAATCGACGCGCGACGCAACTCAACTCCAAAAGGTGGAGGTTCAATGATGGGAATGAATCCGGTTCACCCGCGGGCTATATTTGCTTGTCCTGGACAAGGCACTGACATCGTGTTTGCCTGGTCAAGTTAGCTGGTGAACAGTCATGACAAGTCAAGGGGTAAACATACCATCACAACAAGCTCGCACATTCTCGAGTCGGTCACCCTGGCTTTCTTGCCTCTCCATCGTGTGCCGAAAGTCATCTTGGCTGTCACGGGTGTGAATGCTTCCCTCATGGACACTCGAGCTGGCATAACGAGGACCCTTGCGACCAAACGACCCCTTGATTGTCGTGTTCAAGATTGTGCTGAGGCGGGAACTAGATCCGTTCCTCTGCTCAGTAAAGGACGAGGGCGAGGCAAGCGAAGGGGAACCCCGACCCGGCGTCAATGTGCGGCGCGATGAGATGGTGGAGCCGGCCCGCTCCTTCGGCCAGTTCCGTGCATTCCGACTGCGCGAAGAGGAGAAGGAGAGTCTCGAGGTCTGCCGAGAGCGTGAGCGGAACTCGGGATTAAACTCATCGATGTCCTCCAAAGAGGCGTTGCTCTGATGCTCTTCGCCATTTTCTGCCGAGTTGCGCAGCAGGAGGTACGACAGTGCATTGAACCACGTCTCGTGCCGCTGGCTGGTGGTTGCTGTGAACCGAACCCGGCGGCCTGGGCTAACCACCTCCAGACTCCTGCAGTGCAGACCAGGGGGATAAGGATTGTCATCAGGAACGACCCTGACAGCCTCAATGGGAACACTCTTGGTCTTCAGTTCACGTGTACCAGCGGTCTGGGGATCTTGCGCACTCCAATACAGCGTACGTGTATAGGGGTGAACCCAGAAGTAGCGTCGGTGTCGAGTGCTGGAGATCTCTCCGGTGACAGTCTTGCGAGTGTACTTCCAAAGGAACTCGCCAATCATCGTTTGCGTGATAGCCTGGATCATCCTCGGGTCCGTACCAGCGGCATAACCCTGAGAACCGATGGGCTGCGCAGCAAATCGCTCATCGATCTCAGAAGCAAAGGATGACACCGATGACCTCCGTGAGATGTGACTGTGACTCTCGCTTCTGAGTTTGACGCGGGAGGTCGTAGTAGACATCGAGTTGACTTGGAGTCCCGACTCATTGGGAGTTCGCGGGCGCTGGCTCACATTGGTTCGGTGAGCGGAGGCCGGGGCAAGAGGCGGGCCCATCAAGTTTGGAGAAGATGGCCGTTGGTCCAATGATCGTTTCTCGGCCGCCATGATAGCCTCCTTGTGGTCGGTGGGCAAAGGCGGGTGGCTCTGGATGCTTGAGGTATGGCTGAGCGAACTGCCCGGCCTGAGCTGATGGGATGGGAGAGAGGATTGAGAGGACTGATGAGTGGGACGAGTGCGTGCTCGGGGTGTGGCAAAGGGTGAGGTGTTCTGCTCCTTGGCCTTATCACTGTCCGGAGGAGATAGTGGCCGGGTGGTGACACGATCCATGAGGATCTGGTCAATCTGCTTCGACGACAGGATTGTTTGGGCACCCTGATCAGCCCGTTCCACCCGACTCGATGATTGCTGTCGTGTGTGGCGTGGGACAGCATTGCCAGAAATGGTGCTTAGAGGCGAAGTGGAGTCTGGCGTTCCGTTTGTACCACTGGCCGCATTTTTGCTTGGACTATCATCATTGACAAGAAGCAATGGCAGTTCGGAAGCAGGGAGACCCTTGACCATTTGCACGCTGTGCTCCGGTGGCGCATTTTCATCGGTCAGCTGAACCGGGGGCACAACAACAGCCGTCGGGACATGTTTGACGGGGATCGTTTCCACCGCGCGCAGCTCAGACAGTGAGATTTCAGGAGCTTGAACCACTGGTGCCTCGTGCAACTGTGGTGTAGCTGGTTCCGTGCTTTCCGATGCAATGACAGAAAGATTCAAATCTGGAAGCTTGGGCTCGGCAATCTCTCGCTCACCAGCAACTGCCACTTCCGGCTCAGCCGGTGCGTCCAGAGCAGCCACAATGGGCTCGGTCTGTTGCGAGAAGATTGACGATACACCCAGCTCTGGCAGCTCGACTTCCTGAGCTTTCTCCACGATGTTCTCGGGCTCTGGGTCTACGCTCCGCTCAATTACTGCCAGGACAGGCTCCGTCTGCTGAGCGACTATCGACGATAGAGTCAGCGGTGGAAGCTCACGTTCGACTTCGACGCGCTTCTCAATAATCACAGGCTCGACCACCGGAGTAGGCTTGGGAATGGCCGCGACAGGCTCGGTGTCCAGAGAGTAGAGTGGCGAGACGGTAAGCTCCACAATCTCAGTGTTGGTGCCATGTTCAGCAAAGACGACCACTGGCGCAGGTTCAGGGAGGGCTGCCCCAACAGGCAGGGTATATTGAGATGAAAGTGTCGACATCGCCACATTGGGAACATAGACGGGTTCGGGTTGAGAAACACGCGCAACGATTGGCTCAGTAGAAGCGGAGGAGATCAAAGACAATGCCACCTTTGGCGGGTCAGGAATGACGGATGCAGCGGGTTCTGTCGTGACTCCAACAGCATACGCAGTGTCCAGATGAGGGCGCCTCGGCGGAGATGGAACAGTCTCCTCAGAAGAGACAGATGAGACATCCAACTGCACCTGAGCAGATGGTTGCTGTACTTCTCTCTGGGTTTCAGCGATAACTGCCTCAGATTCAGGAACGATCCACTGAGTTGAAGCATGCACCAGTTCAGGCGCTTGCTCTTGCACCGTCGCAGTGCCAGCATCAGATGTGGCTGATTTCGAGGGAAACACTGGTGCGTTGTTGACCGTTTCCTCGGTGGCAGGCACAGCGGGCTCCCATGGATCCGTCATCATACCAGAGTCAACCATGAGGGGTTTCGAGATAGTATCAAGAACAGCTTCTGATGGCCGTCTGGAATCGTAAGCGGCGAGAATGCGCGGAGTCGAGACCTGTGATGCCGTGTCGAAGCGCATCGGAGGTCCAAAGTCACCCTCTTGATCATCGTCACCGTCCAACTCAGCAAGCTCCATGAAGAGGCTCTGTCCCTCTGGGCTTGCTGAGCTTTGCATGAAGCTTGTGGCTGGAGATTCGCGAGCGGTGGAGGGCCTGCTATTGGAAGCCATGGGAGCCTCGCCAGAAGGACGGATCCTCCTCACGATACTCCTCTTGTTCCTCACCCTGTATCTAGGACTAATTTGGCTAGGCGATGGGAAGCCTTCCTCATCGATCACGTCCTCGTCACTTGAGTTGGAGGCAGTACTCTCGTAAGCCTTCCTGTCGCGGGTCTTGGTCATCGTGAAAGAGGACACGCGCCCGCGTGGAGTCCTCTGCAGCCGGTCGTCTGTCTCCGTGAGCTCGCCGCTATCCGTGCTATCATCAGCCATGCTTTCTAGGCCAGTCTGGAAAGCTTCGCTTTCCGTGGCTGTTCCTCGTTCGGTGGCTGTTTCAAAGTTGTCGTCGGCTTCGGTAGCGGTCTGGTACGCATCGCTCGGTTCTTCAGATGACTGTCCTCCCATACGGGCTCGGGACGCCTTGAGAGCGGCTTTATGAGAGGGACTGGCGTCGGTAGCGTTGTCTTCCCAATCCGATTCATGGATTTCAATCTCCGCTCTCTTTCGACCAGCACCCAGCAGATCGGGCCGTGCGGCCTTGCGTGCAGGGTCAGGCTTAGTCTTCTGGCGTTTGCTAGACGGACCGGTTGACGCCGCGGACTCTCGGCGCTTCGTCTCAAGTTCATCGCGGGCGTCCTGCAGCATGCGCTTCAGGTCAATCTTCTCGGTCTTTTCGCGATGGATAGTGCTCTTGAGATTCTGGATCATGCGGTGGGCATGACCGAGCGAACTCTTCAAGGTCTCCGTTTCGAGGTGGTTGTGTCGCGGCGTGAACTTGTTGGGAGACGGCGGCGGGGAGTTCTCGGGCGTCGAATGGTCCTGGTCGTCTGAGTCTTGATCCCGATGGACTTCCCGGGAAAGCTCTTGTTCTTGCTGGCGAAGGCGCATGGCCACTGCCCTGGCGAGTTCCTCATTCTGGGAGTTCAATTCTTCGAGTTTCTGCTGCAGCGCAAGCTTCTCGGTGTCACCAGCATGCACATGGCGACGCAAAACGTGAATCTCGGCATCGTTAGCTTTCTGAGCAGCAGTGTGATCTTCGATCAGCTTCGCATTGGCCTGTCTCAGATCCTCGAGCTCCCGCTCCATAGCGCTTTTCTCTGTGGCCAAAGCACCCAGGCTGCTATTGAGTCTGCTTTCTCGGTCGGCTGCTTCCTTGGCAGCTGTCATCAGCTCGCGGGTTCGAGTCTCCAGTGTCCAGTTTTCGTCTTTATAGCGCTCTTCGCTTTCGTCGAGTACTCTGATTCGTTGAGCATACCCCTCGGCCTCGAGTTCGAGTCGCGATTTCTCGAGATTCACATTTTTGAGGGCGTCCTCACGCTCTGCAAGGAGAGCTTGCAGTTGGCGCACTTGTGCGAGGAGAGAGGTAGAAATCTCGGTGGCGAACTCAATGTCATGGACGCGGTTGGAGGGCTGATTGCGCTGCTTTCGTGACGGAACGCTGACTTTACTGGGCGAGTTGGTGGCCTGGCCGGCGAAGAGGGCGGAGCTAATGGGTGACTAACAACGATTGTCATTAGCCGTGTGCAAGAAGCATCAAAACGAATGCGCCCTACCTTTTGCTCATGCGGAGTTCCGAAATGGCCATCTTCACCGCTGGCGAGACGCTTCGGGGCCAGGAATGCGCGTGCCGTTTCGCGGCCAATCTCATTGTACTCCTTCTCCAGGTCCACGAGCTTGCGACGTAGGTCCGGGCCAATCTGGCCCTCCTCCTGCTGTTGCTCCACTTCCCGCAGCTTTTCCTCGAGCTGTTTCTGCTGTTCGATCAGTGCCGTTCCCAGCTTGCCTGCCTCTTCGAGTCGGCGCTCGGTTTCCGCCAGATGAGCCTCGAGCGCCCGTTTGGCTTGGGCGGGGGAGGACGCATTCAGGCTGAACAATTGGGTGTCAAAGGAGGAGTATTTGTGCGAATCGCGCGAAGCAATTCCCTCCCTGGCATGGGAGACGAAAGGATCTTCGACCGTAGACATATTGGCGGGACTTCGTTATCTATCATCCGGTGGGGCAGTATCGTGCTCCAGATGCGAGGAGGTTGTGGTGAACGGTCGGATGGGAATCGCCGCAGTCGCGGTCTGCTGTCTTGAAGACAAGACCCAGGTGCCGTAGGTATCCCGCGTAACTCGTCGCCTCGGTATTCGTATCGTCGTATCAATTCTGAATCATCCTCCGGCTTGCGCTCGATTTTCCGACGGTTTGTTCAGATCGAGTCCTTGGGCTATGAGTTCCGTTTACTGAGCCGACCAGCGAACTTGGCTCCGCAAATACCGTGGCTTCGGACTGAGCGTGGCAGTGGAGCGACACAAGGGATGCGCGCGGTCGGGTCGGCAAAGTCCACGCAGCGACGCGTCTATAGGCGAATGGAAGACGGATTGAAGGGGATCGAGATTGCTGATCGAGCCGAAGGGTTGAGAATGCAGCTAGATGTCGTCCCGAGGGAAGAATCGAGGTGCGACCGAAACAGCGTCACCACAACAAGGCGGCCGGACAACAAACGCGTTGCAGACGTAGGGTGACCTCGTTGTGCGTCGAATCAGAATGCGAGCCAACCCGATAGTCAAGTCTAATCGCTCAGCCTTCGGGAACAGGCAGCGGGCGATGCTTTTGGGGGGGGGGTCTCTGCGGCGCAACAAGCAAGGCCCGACAGGCGCGACAAACAAAGGCAGTGCGCTAATGAGCCACGGGGAGCGGGCGGGTGCGATGATGAACGGTCACCTAACGTTGCCGTTCGGGCGATAAGATTAGGATCAATTGAGGAATTAAAGGAAAGAAAGGAAATAATAAGGAAGGACAAAAGTGGTGAGTATTTTTAATTGCAAAAGAAAGAAAGAAAAAAAGAAGAGGAGATGAAGAAGGGGGTGTGAGTTGAGAAATTAAGAATGAGGGAGTGAGTGAGGGAGTGAGTGATTTCAAAGGCAGTGCCGGAGAGGGGAGGGGGGGGGGTGGAACAACGAGACGTTAGACGACTCGTTGGGCGGGGAGACACACACACGGAAAGGAAGGGAAGAAGAGGAGAAGAGGAGGAGGAGAAGGAGAGGAGACGAGGAGTAAGTCTAGTCTACTCCGTAGTAGGAGAGAGAGAGAAGGGAGAGAGAAGGAAAGGAAGGACGGCAGGGGTAGTGTTTGGCTGGCCTCAGGAATACACACCAGTCTAATTATTGCAGTGCAATGGAGACAATCCAGGCATACTAACGACGCCCAAACCATTGATCTGATACGTAATACTTAATCAATGGTCCAGGTCCATAAATGGGGAGAATTGAATGGAAATGAAAGACAGGAAAAGAGGAGGGGAAAGGGATCAACCCGGTGATTATACAAATATGTAAGTCAGTATCTACGGGGTGTCAGGAGCAACCTTGGAACCAGCGCAGGTCTACAGCAGTAGGTTATTTTGATGCCAACAATCGGCATGGATGAATTGGAACTTAACTGGAACAAGATTGACGCATCCAATCCTGGACTGACGGGACCAACTGACAGGTTGGCCCTCCTGATTTGCGTGGTTTGTCTGGGTTGACTCGGCTCATCTCTGCACCTCTGCACGTGATCCCACCTGACCGGGAAAACTGAGCTGCAGTCGCCAGATCGGGAACCCAGCGTACGTCACTCGACAGGAAGACCTCACCGAGTTGACCGTATACTGTGTATATGCCACTCGCTATGTGGAATGACATGCTGCATGGCGGCAGCTCATACACATTCTTAAGGTTTGTAGGGAGTGACACCGACTCACCTTGCGGTCGGTGGAAGGCTTGGGGTTTGTGTAGGTTTTGATATAAACTTCCGCCTAGCCGTGATTATAGTCGCCCAACAATCTTTGAATTGCTTGGGCAAGTTCGAGACCTACAACCAGGACCATTGCGAGAGATACACAGATCTTCAGTACAGTTTAGAGTAATCGTACTGTACACTGTAGTTACGCCACTAGAGCGGTAGACGAGTGCCAAGCTTCTTATCCAGAGGCGAACCGTGGGAATGCCCCTGGTCTAAAGCATCCCGTCCTCTCCTCCACCTCCTCCACCTCCCACCTATATCCACCGTACTGCAACGAAACAATGATGTCATTAAGGAAGACCTTCAAAGTAGTCTGCTCATCTCATTTACCTGGAGAAGTTGGGTGGGCTACCCTACCGATCTGAGCAACGGTCGATCGTCCAACCACGCTTTAAGCAGGGGCCTGCCTGACCAAGAGGGTAGCGAGATTGCTCGACGCAACTACAATAACAAATTTACATGATTCATGTGTACCCATCCAGATGGTCCGGTTTGGCCAGATATGATTTGACAGGACATTTATATTTATTCTCTAATGACGACGCAATAGATCCCTATGTCTTATCCAGACTCCAGGAATTGCTCCACGCGATCAATCAGATCCGCCTTCTTCCCCACCCCAGAGCGTCCATGAGACGTGAGGAAATCCTTGAGGATATTCACCGTAAGCTGCCCAACATATTAGCGTGGTCACGCACCGCATGGGGTTCGATAATAGTTACCCTGGACAGGTTGTTCTTCTGGTAATGTCGCCGCACTTCCTCCTCAATGTTATTGTCGGCTTCCACTTTGACCTTTTTAGCTGGCTTGGACTCTGCTTCGTCTTCCGGGGCACGATTCTTCGCGCCTCGCTTGACAAGAGTGCTGGATGCTGGTTTCTCAACGGCAATCGTGGCGTACTGCTTCTCGAGCTCGTCGGCCCATGACAACACATAATCCCCGGCGCGCTGGCATTGATAATTAGTGGACAGTTACGGTATGGAGTCGAATTACCATACCTTGTCAATCTGTCTATACTTCGGGACGGTCTTGTCTTCCGGTTTCTCGGGGAGATCCTCGTCCAGAGCCAGCGCCTGTAAGATGCGATAGTGCCATTGTAATGCTAGCACAAGTCAGTCAATGACCAATGACGCGTGGATCAAAGGGCAATTCAAACACGTACATGGATTTGGGTATTTCAGAGGCTCGTAGCAGGCCTTGGGGAGTTGCAGCTGCTGGACAATAACACGCATTTGGTCGATCAACGGTTCTGGAGCCACATTCAGGGTGGTCTCGGGGTTCTGGCGAACATCATCGGCGTACGGAAGTGGCACAATCCACATGCCAGGGGGATACTTCTGCACGCCGTTCTCATCGACCTTCTCCTCTCCGGCGATCATAGCACCAAGGACCGGGCTGGCAGCCCTCCGTGGAATGAACCAGACGAGAGCTATCTTCTTCTGCCGCAGAAGCGTCTGATGCAAGGCGGAGAACACGCGGGTTGAACCCACGTAGTCCTCCTCTGACGGATATATGAAATAAGGATGTTTCATGTTCGCCCAGAAGGGAAGGGCAGAAGCGGGCTTGAAGCCTATGATGCGGATGACCGGATCACCGAAGTTCTTCAACTCCTTCTGCTCCTCGGGGGTAAAGACAACTTGGTCCCCGCCGAACTTGTAGGCCTTTCTGATCTCCCATTTCTCCACCGTGCGCGCCGTGTCGTCGGCTATTTGAGTAGTGACTCCTTTGACAATCTCGGGCTTCTCGCCTCCAAGCCAGACATAGCAGTTCCGGGCGGGCGCTTGCCGCCGAAAGAGGATATAGCCTGACACTGAGATCTTGAGGTTGGGTCCAAGCTCCAGCGGCATATTCGAGAAATGAGTGCGCCGAGGCACGGATCTTGAGTTGACACTAGACAATAGGGTATTGAGGAGGGAGATCCCATCCCCTGTAGCCGTTGAAGCTTTGGAGTCTGGTTGTAGATACGCAGGGGCATCGGGGTCATTCGGAGAGATTTTATAGATGATATCCTTCACAGCCAGTCAGTACAGTACCGATTCCGCCAGAGACAAGATCTTACGTCATAGAACTTGGAGCTGTCGAACTCATGTTCGGGCTGGGAGATGGGGAAGAGCTCAATAGTGACTCCGAGATCGTATAAATCCTTAGCTCGCACTGTCGCGGCAGACCGCAGGGCTTTGTCTTGGGTGTGAGGACTGTCGTTGTCGGTGACTATGAACAACCGCCGCGAAAGGAAGTTGGGCGCTTTGGAGGTGAAAATCTGGTTGGCACAGAATAGGACGTTTGCCATCGACACTTGCTTCTCTGCCGGCACGAGAATCTCTCTGGCTTCCCCCTCATCGTCTACCAGCGCTCGAAGGTCCTTGACTTCTTGCGCAGAGGGGATGTCGAGGTCTGTGAAGAGGTAGCAGTTGGGATAGGACAAGTCGCCTCGGCTGCCCTCGTCTTCATCGTAGAACTTGGACGCCTGCGTCCCGTACAAGAGAACTCCCATCATATCTTGTGGGTTCGAAATGATTCGCTGTTGCATCAAGTGGTATGCGCATTTCAAGGCTGCGGTGACCGGCGATTCTTCCACGGGTTTCTTGGGGTCGGCAGATGGGCGAGGCGCGAGCATGGAGTCGCTAACTTCAATCGCAAAGAGAACCGCATCTTTCACCGATTTGTAATTCTATAGGGTATCAGCCTAGCTGTGCTTTGCTTTGGGAAAAATTGGAGCGAAAGTGAGGTATGTACGGATTCATCGATCTCCTCTTCTTCCTCTTCGCCTACTTCATCGTCTCGCGGTGGGTTACTGTCGGCCATGACTGAGGTGTTCAAAAGAAGCTTCAAATGATTTCAATTAATTTACCAGGAACGAAAGAGGTTAAAAGGGAATTATTCCATGACTAAATGTGGCCCGTGAGAGTTGTGTATCTGCCTGCAGTGGTTTTGCTGCCTGGGCGATTCGGGGAAGCTTTAGACTAGGTTATGTTATGTACATTAAGATGGCGGTCGCGATGACGCGCGGGTTGGCGAGCGGGAGACCGACGCGGGGAAAACACGAACATCATGTGATCTCCGATCAACGATGAGACTTGATGACCCTCGGGTGGTGATGATTGGTGCATCGGAGTTATGAGAAGTCAAGCTCCGTCTCCGTCATCTGCCCAGTTCTGGGCTTTTCCCGACCAGGCCGGCTTTCTCAGCTGCCACTCACTCACTCAGTCTCAACATCTGGCCTTCTGCTTGCCACCTGGCACCCACTGTTCCTGTCCTGTCCTGAATTTCACAATCGTAATCGGTCTGCCTTCAATTTGCCCGGCCTGAACTTCCCCCAGTCTTACATATCCGATCGCAGTACTGCCTCTCAGGCAGTCGCCAAATGACCACCATGGCTCTTTGCCGCCCGTTCACTCTTCCCCGGCAACTGTTGCGACCGGCAACTCGCGCCTCGTTCAATTACTTCCACGAACAGAGACACGGCCTTGCAACAGCAGTTCCTCCAGTCACTCAAGATGCGACCGGCTCTAAGGGCCCCACGGCCATGGTCTTCCTCAACATGGGAGGACCTTCAACAACCGGCGAAGTCGAAGACTTCCTCAGTAGATTATTTGTACGTCTTCGGGGAGGGACGGTTCGCTTTGGCTTCTCACCGGTCGTCCCCCAACTAATTAAAAATCTATACCACAGGCCGACGGCGACTTGATCCCCCTGGGTCGACTACAGTCATATCTCGGACCGCTGATCGCAAAGCGCAGAACGCCTAAGATCCAGAAGCAGTACGCGGAGATCGGCGGCGGCTCGCCGATCAGGAAGTGGTCGGAGTATCAGTGTGAGGAGATGTGCAAGCTGCTGGATAAGATCAACCCGGAGACTGCCCCCCACAAGCCATACGTTGCTTTCCGCTACGCCGCGCCTTTGACCGAGACGATGTATGCGCAATTGCTGCAGGATGGATTCGGCAACGGTAAAGGTGGACGGGCCGTGGCCTTCTCGCAGTACCCGCAATACTCCTGCTCGACCACGGGCAGCTCCTTGAACGAGCTGTGGAAGTGGAGGAACCGCCTGGAGGGGCCCCGGGCTAATGGCGACGCGCAGCCGGCTGGTGCCATCCAGTGGAGCGTGATCGACCGGTGGCCCACGCACCCGGGACTGGTTGAGGCTTTCGCGAAGAACATTGAGGATCAGTTGAAGACCTATCCCGCAGACAAGCGAGACGGCGTTGTTCTCTTGTTCTCGGCCCACAGTCTCCCCATGAGTGTTGTGAACCGAGGTAGGCCGACGGTCTTATTGACCTATTACATTCCGTAGCTAACTGTGCCTTTTTAGGTGACCCCTACCCGGCAGAAGTTGCTGCGACTGTGCATGCAGTCATGCAGCGACTCAAGTTCAGTAACCCTTACCGACTGTGCTGGCAGTCTCAGGTCGGACCAAAGGCTTGGCTGGGAGCACAGACGAGTGATACGGTGCAGGAATATGTGAAGCGGGGTCAGACCGACATTGTTCTGGTTCCTATTGCTTTCACCAGCGACCACATTGAAACCCTCTACGAGCTGGATCTCGAAGTGATGGAGGAGGCCAACCATCCGGGGGTGAAGCGTGCGGAGAGCTTGAATGGTAGCCCCATCTTCATCCAAGCTCTCGCGGACGTTGCCCAGGAGCATCTGCGCAAGGGAGAGCCCTGCTCGCTGCAGATGACTCTGCGTTGTCAGGGCTGCAAGAGTGAGCGATGCTTGGAACAGAAGAAGTTCTTTGCTGGCGAGCGTGCGTCCTCTCTGGTCCTTTAGAAAAATGCACAGTGCTTTAGATGGCAGGCAGGCAGACAGGCGTTTAACAGTTCTTTTATTCTTTTCTGGGTTCTCGGAACATCTCGGTGATAAAGGGTTTCTGTATTGTCGATTGAGAAGACAGGATAATCAAGTGTATATTATTATTATTATTATTATTTCCCAGTCGGCAAGTCGGAGCTCCGAGACCGACGGTTGAGTTCTTATCGGGCTTCGTATCGCCTTCCCTGCCCGCTTCTTATCAACTTCCTTGCTTCAACAACATCCAGTGGCTGACATCCCCCCCCGAAACCTGAAACCAATAAACCAGCTGGCTAACTCCAATGCATGCCATTGTCCCGTCAATCACGTCACTATCTGGTAACGCATCGACTCCTCATTTGAAGACCGAACCTTTTAATCTATCTATCTCTGGCTCAATCCTGACCACGTCTGTTGAGCTTGAGCTTGATTGATAAGCAATTTGTGGCTATCGCCCTTCTCAAACTCCCCCCTTCTCCAGGAATTACAGGCAGCAACTTTCGAATATATACATATACACTCTATATGATTGCTCTCGTGCGACTATCATCCTCATAAATCGCCCGATTAAACATGACGGGCATCAGACCACAAACCAGGGGAGACCCCCCTCCAGCAGAGGTCGACTACAACCCGAGTCTGCGTGCTCGTTCGGATGCAGCCTCGGCTCATTCCGAGCACCACGATGCGACAGACCTTCACACACACGAACAGACGCCTCTACTAGGCGACTTCAGACCATCGCACGACTCCGACGAGACGAGCCTCTCGCCCTCGGGCCATGACTACGACCATGAGGACGAAAGTCCGCGACACAAATGGTGGAAGGCGAGCGTAAGTGACTGATACGCTATAACCCCCGCTATATCCTGCAAAGCTTTCCCTTGCTAACCGTCATCGAACAGGTCTTCTGGCTCTTCCCCTTTCTGACCCTCTACATGCTGGGGTTCGGGGGCACGGCGGTCCCCAAGATCAACCTGATGGTGACGCTGGTGTGCAAGGACTACATGGCGAAGAAAGCCAGCCAGAACCCGGGGTTCACGTACCTGCCGGTGATCATCGGGAGCGACAACGCGCAGTGCCAGGTCCCGGAGGTGCAGTCGCAGGTGGCGCGGTTCCAGCTGTACTACAACCTGGTGGCGGGGATCCTGTCGGCGCTGGTGTGCCCGCGGCTGGGCCACCTGTCGGACCGGCACGGGCGGACGCGGGTGATCGCGCTGAGCACGCTGGCGACGGTGGTCGGGGAGGCGATCACGCTGTTCGTGGCGGCGCAGCCGGACCTGGTCTCGGTGAACGTGCTGCTGGGCGCGGCGTTCGTGGACGGGCTGGGCGGCTCGTTCACGACCATCATGGCGCTGACGGCCTCGTACGCCTCGGACTGCACCGCGCCCGCCCACCGCAGCGTCGCCTTCGGGTACCTGTACGGGGCGCTGTTCTCGGGGCTGGCGGCGGGCCCGCTCCTGGCCGCCGTGCTGATCAAACGCACCGGCCAGGTCCTGGACGTCTTCACGGCCTCGCTCGTCCTCCACATCCTCTTCCTGGTGACCATCCTGCTCCTCGTCCCGGAATCCCTCTCCCCCGGCCGCCAGGCCGCCTTCCGAGACCGCCACCGCAAACACCTGCACGACCAACCCCCGAAACCCATCTGGGACACCCTCAACCCGAAACACCTCCTCACCCCGCTCGCCGTGCTCCTCCCGCCCGTCGGGCGACCGAGCCCCCTCTTCCCCAACGCGGGGGGCGCCACCCCGGCCCTCCGCCGCAACATCATCCTTCTAACGACCCTAGACACCCTCGCCTTCGGCGTGGCCCTCGGCTCGGCGCAGGTCATCATCATGTACGCCGAGTACAAGTTCGGATGGGGCAACGTGGAATCAAGCCTCTTCATCTCAAGCATCAGCATCATCCGCGTCCTGAACCTCTTCGTCATCTACCCCCTCATCACCGCCGTCTTCCAACCCGCCTCAGACCCCCACAACCCCGCAGCCGAAAAACGAGTCCCAGGCTCCTCCCCCTACGAAATCAGCCTCATCCGCATCTCCATCCTCCTCGACACCCTGGGCAATATCGGCTACGCCCTCGCCTTCAACGGCGCCCTCATGACCTTCTCGGGCGTGGTCATGGCGCTGGGCGGCATGGGCGTCCCCACGCTGCAGTCCTCGCTGACCAAGCACGTGCCCCGCGAGGGGCTGGGCCAGATCCTCGGCGCGAAGGGGCTGCTGCACGCGCTCGCGCGCATCTTCGCCCCCACGGCGTGTTCGCTGATCTACAGCGTCACCGTCGGCCGGTTCACCCCGGCGATCTTTGTGGTGCTGGCGGCGGTGTTTGGGGCGGCGTCGGCGGCGAGTTGGTGGATTCGGCCGTTTGGTTAGTTCTTCCCAGTTCCCCTTGTTGTGAATTTGTGCGGGTAGTTCTCTTCTTAGGGGTAATGCTAACAATCGCTGTGTATGGGTAGTGGGTCTGGATGATGAGTCGTTACGGTCCTCGGCGCCCCAGTACAATGAGGAAGGAGTCCACCCAAACAGAGGGGAGGGGTGGGCAGAGTGGGAGGAACCCCCAGAAAGTGAAGCAGCGGAGGAGGTGCGGTTGGCGGATGAGCCGGTTTTACCTTGACCACAAACTTAGGGTCTCATGTAGCTCATGTAGCTCGGGGTAAGCTAGCCACGTTTCTATATATACTCCCTAGAGACTGGACTATGCTATACACCTCTCCCCAAAGTCTGAACCCAATGTAAAAGCGCGGTCAAATGCTGTCATTAAATGCACGTTATCCTATTAATTCTATCCGACACACACACACACACACACACACACACACAAAACATAGCACGTATATATACTAGGTACCCAACCAAAACCAACCAACATCATGAAAGAAGAAGGTATTAATATAGTTAACTCAATGACACTGATGTCAGTATTATACAAGAGGCAAAAAAGGCAAAGGGGATATCCACATAAGCATCAGCATCAGCATCAGCAAAAAGCTTCGATCAGCATGTACGGGAAGATCACCACGCACGCCGTCCAGAACACCATGACACATTGCCACAGCACCAACGGCAGTTTGTACAGCGGTGATTCGGCGATCAGCAGCCACAGCGACAGGAAGGCCACGGAGAAGAAGTGGCCGAACAGCACGGCTGGTTTCTTGGTCATGCCCGCCAGCAGGCCCACGGGGCCGGACGTCATGCCCAGTTGGAAGTAGCGGAAGCAGCCGCGTTGGAGAGCGCGGAGGTGTTCATCTACACCCGCGGTGTGTTAGTTCATGCGACGATGTTTTGACATGCGAAAGGAGGGGGGCAACAGGGACAGGGGCAGGGCACTAACCGTCCGCAGCAAAAAGACTGTACAACGCCATGGCAAGGATATTGATGACCGAGGATCCGTTCTTGCGCTGCCAGTGGAACGACGACAGCTGGCGGATGACCTTCTCAGTGTCGCTGAAGCTGTGCACCTTCTCGGGGCTCAGCAGGTCGCGCAGCACGACAACATCGTTGAACGCGACGGTCATGCCGCCGCCGGTCAGTGGGTGCCGCATGTTGAGGGCGTCGCCCAGGATGACCAGCCCGGGGGTCTGGTTGCGCGCACTGGGCAGATAGGAGTTGGGCATGGAGCGCAGCGGGCCCTTTTCGAGGGCAGCCTCGAAGGAAGGGCGCACGGATTCCGGCAACGAAGGGAGGACGACATTGCGCATGTGGGCCTTGACGCCGCCGTTCTTGACGGAGGCCGACGGCAGATTCTCGGGGATATCGATCAGGATGCGGGTCTCGTGGGTGCCGATCTGGTAGATGAGGATCGGGGCGTCGTTGCTGAGCAGCACATGGCCGTAGTAGGGTTTAGGCATGACGGCGTCGATCAGCTCCAGCCCCCAGAAGCGCGAGCGCACCTCGGGGGTGCGGGCGTGGTGTTGCTTGCGGAACTTGGAGGCGTAGCCGTCCGCCACGACGGTGAGGTGGCCGAAGTAGCAGTCCGCCTGGCCGTCCTTGGTCACGCACTCGACACCCAGAACCTGCTTGGTGTGCGAGCAAGTGACCAGCTCCGTGGCCTTGGTCTCGACCACCGTAACGTTGGGGCACGCCAGCGCCGCGCCGCGCAGCTTCATCACGAACCGGCCGTGGTGGAAGGAGCGGCCCCGGGGCGGCGGCGTCGTCGGCGAGGCCTCCGAGTACGGGATCTCCACCGGCTGGCCGTGGTATGTGATGTAGTACCCCTCCACGGGGATCGCGTCGATCTCCTCCAGACAGTCGGCGAGACCCAGCTGCTCCAGGGCCTGGACACCACCGGGTTGCAGCAGTTCGCCCACGATGCGATCGGGCTCCTTTAACGAGTTCTCCAGCAGCAGCACACTCCGGCCTTGTCTCCCCAGTGTCACGGCGAGGGCGCATCCGAGAATCCCGGCGCCCACGATGACGACGTCGGCGTGGTGGTGGATCTGTCTCCGTTGTTTGGCCACATCAGCGGAGGGGGTGGCGTGGCCATTGGCGACCGCGGTGGCCATTGTGCGATGGGAGAAGACGAAAGGGGGTCAAATTCGACGAGACGAAGTAGTTCGGAAGAGAGCGCAGGGCATATTTCGTCTTCGACACGGGAGAAGAGTAGTCGAAAGGGAGAGGGTGGCTGGTTTCGAGTGAGATGATAAAGGGGGGGGTTGTTTGGAGAAAGAAAAAGTGCGGGCGGAGAGAATCAGACTGGCTGGCCAACAATGAGTGAGTGGCGTGACACCCTGACATGTGAAAAAGAATAGTAGGACCGGCGGAACGGCGGCTATTCCCAACTCAGTAATTTCAGGCACCGTACGATCCTCTTCTACTTCTCTTACTTTCTCGGATTCATCACAGTAAACATCGCCTCATACCCCTACTCATACTCCTACTGTAGAAACCCATGATGAATTCAAATTGGTATCTTCCCCTCATAACTCAGAAATCGGTCATTGACCCTGACTCTGACACCGCTATCGTACAATACAATAATCCCAACTGATTGGTCCCCCGTAAATCTATCCACCTATATACATAAACACAATATGACGAAGACTGTGAATCTCCCCCCGGCTGCAGTAGGACATAGCCTAGGAAAGGGCACTCGTAATCAACCCCTTCAATGGCATGGCATTTACCATCTGTCAAATCATTGTTCTTGTTCTTTTTCTCGCTCCTGCCCTTGCTCGTGCTCTTCTCCTCTCTCTAGGTCGCCCTCTGTCCACTCGAGATCCAGGTATTGCTCCTCGGTTAGGTTGGCAATAGCCCGCACGCGAACATTTTGAATCTCTCCCAGCGCGGCGTGCAATTCATATTCCTCGTCCCACTCGGTGACCGCCCTGTCCACTTCATCCAGTCGGTAGGCTTTGATCGCCGTTGGGGGACGCTTGATGATGTTGCGCCTGAGATTCTTGAGTCGGGGGTTGTGTATCAGATCCGACATTGAGTCATCCTTGCCTTCGACCTTCCGGACAACCATGTCGGCCACGTGGGTGAGATATTCCTCCCGTTCGATCATGTAGTGCATGTTGGTCAGGTTGCTTTCCGTGCGGTGGCGTAACCGCCCGATGATCCGCCGCACTTCGATGGTGAAATCGGTGCCGATGTTCGGCCAGGTCAGCGCCGTCATGAGGCACCACCGGACACCCAGAGGGTTGTCGGCCAAGGTAAACGCCCGCAGAAACATCTTCAGGCAGGGCCCATCGTAGGCCAGGGTTCTCCGGTGGCGGGACATATAGATCGCGGACAGAAGCTCAATGGCCAGATCGGGCTTGTCCTCATGGATTAGACGCCGGCAGAGCGCGACCAGCATGTGGTGCTTGACGACCATGTCCTTCCCGGACGAGCAGATGTCATAGAAGCGGAAGACTGCGAGTTTGATGTGTTCGTTCGTAGCCTGCGTGTCCATCTCAATCACCTGGCGGAAGTATTGGGGGAGGAACCGGGTCACGTTGCGAATGCTCCTCCAGTCGGAATCAATCAGCTCACGGGCTGCCTCGATACCCTTCTCGATGATAGTAGCGATGACGGCCAGCTCCACGTGCACCTGCTTGAAGTGAAACCTGGCAGCTTTCGCAGCCTCGTACCGCTTCAACGCCTCGACGAACTTGCCGTTATGCATGTAATGCGCCATCAGCCGGTGGACTTTCTGATATTGATCCACCGGCCTCGACGTCTGTGTTTCTTGCTGCATCCGTTGGAAGAATGGCAATGAGTCCTCGGTGAACGGCATCTTGTTGACCTCCGGACTTGGGAAGGAGTGTTGATCATACCCCAGAATCCGCTGTGAAGCGGCGGCCTGGCCGTACTTCATGCGCGCGGCTTGCAGCATCTGCCAGAAACCAATCGGTGAATGCTCGAGCGCGTGGCGCCGGGATCGCAGCATTTCCAGGAATGCAAATTCATCCATGAGTTTGGGCCATTGGCGTTCCTTGGCGAAGCGCAGAAACTCATAGACCATCTCCCGATCGCCCTTGTGCACCAAGGCCTCCAGAATGTGCTTGTACAGGACCCGATCGGGGACGATCTCGAATTCGGTTAGGTAGCCATACAGCCATGTCCGGATCTCCTCCGCAGTGTGCGTCGGCCAGTATTCGAGGAAGATGCGGTCAAAGACCGGGATGAAGTCGGCCGATCTGTAGACCAAGCGGAGTTTGTGCATTTCTTCGAAGCCGGCACGAACGCCCTCCCAATCGCACTCCAGTGCCTTGCCCAGCAACAGGAGCCCTTTGGTCCGGCAGCGAGGCGGGATTCCATGGTTCCGCGTCATTTCGTTCGCCAGGGCTTCGGCGTCGGCGAGGCGGCCAAACTCAACGTATGCCTTGATGACCGGGTTGAACAGTTTATCGGTAGGCTGCTTGCCGAGACGCATGAGGACCCGCAGCAGCTTGCTAAGTTGGCCGTTGAGCAGCTCTATGCTTCTCGTCTTCCTCCAGAGTCCCGTCAGGTACGCTCCGCACAGGCCACAGCCGCGATCATACTGTAGATTCCGGAGAAGGAACCATTTCGCCGTGGTCAGTCGGTGCGACTCGACCAGACAGCGGAGCACAATATCGATCATCTCCGGCGAGGCCTTGAATCTGTGCATGTAGCGCGTGTAGATCGCAGCCGCAGACTCGATGGCACCTTTCTTCGCCAGCGTCAGAATCATGGTCCTCCACATCTCAAACGAGACCTGGTCCACCGCTTCCACCCGCTCGAAGACATTCCGTGCCAGATGCACATTCCCGGCCTTGCAATTGGCGAAAAACACCTGTTCCGCCAGCTGCCGTCGTTCCGGAGCCAGGTGCTGGTGTGTCTCGGGGTGCGTGTCGAGAAACAACTGCGCCGCGTACACGGGGCGGTCATTGGTCAGCAACCATTGGATCTGCCACGTAACCGGCTGATCTTCCAGAGTATCCATCAGCGCCTTCTCATCCGAAAGACTATCCCCAAATGTGCCGGGCGCGATCTTATGAAACTCGCTCGCGCTACTGCCACTACTGTCGCTACTGCCAAGGGAGCCCAGGCCATCAGCAAGCCCGGCAGTCTGCATCTGCGGGTTCAACGGTCCCGGTCTCGTATCTTTCAGCAACTTCTCCACCACAGCGGACGACGACGCACTACCGTAACCACCACCACCCGGTAAGGGGATATACATGTTCTGAAAGGAATTTGTTGTTGTTGTTGTTGTTGTTGTTGTGCGGTCGGACGGATGATTGTTCACTTCTGGCGTTGGCGTTATCGGTGGTGTTGGCTGTGATGCAGCGCGACGATCCTGGTCCTTCAGGGACTCCAGTCCCATGAACTCACCGGCCTCGGCGGCCTCCATCATGCGAGCGAGCCTTCTCGCGGCGGCCGTGGCATCGTAGTTGGGGGCGGAGGCATGGAGAGCGCGCTTATTCTCGACAATGCGTTCGGCAATGGTGACCCGGCGGTGCACATCGTATGTCACGGCCGCAATGGTACAGAACCCGCCCACCGTAGATCCGGCGAGAGCCAGCCGTCGCAGGACCCGAAGGGCGTTGCGCGAGGGGACGGCCGGTGTTGTGGTGCCGCGGGCGGCTGCTGCTGATTCGGGGGTCATGATGGTCTGATTTCAAGGCATCGCAGACCCGTGGAAGACTGCAGCACCTATACCATGAGCACAGGCAGGTCTATGAAGTCGAGGTGACCGAGGGAGGTCAATGGTGAGACCTAAGAGGAGCCCACGGGGAAGACAAGTGGGGGAGGAATAGAGGGGGGATGCCAATTGAATTAGAAGTCGAGATGAGGGCGGACAATTATTTTGCGGGAAGGTTTGCAAAGCAAAGTTGGGCGGAGGCACCATTTTGGTCTCTCCCGTCCGCCCTATTCCAAACTACCGCACTTCCGGCCGATTTCCGGGTGAAGCCACATACAGTACGGATTTAATCCATCTACTGATACTCAACGTACCAGCATCAACATCCTTGGAGAAATACCGAGAAATTAGAATAGCGATGGTTCATATGTGTATTTGTCAATTTTTTTTTCATTTCTTTCAGATATTTCTGCCTTATGTGAAATTTTTCAATGTCTAGACATCTCCCCATCTGCATTCTCCCTCTTGTAGAAATTGTGAAACCGAGGAATAGAATAGCAGGGCAGAAAAAAAGGGTGTTTTCTCAGTAGTAAAACACAAACACACATGACATGAAACAATCAAGGTATGCAAATAAGGATGAGCAAACAACAAAAGCAATAAACCCACTCGCCTAGCACCCTGCTATGTTGGTATATTGACAATGATAACTGATGATGGTGATGATCATGCCGGTCGGATATAATATTCAAAGATGCGTTGCCAGTCACAGCACACAAGAGCAAAATAGAACAACAATCAAGAGAAAGCAAGAGAAAGGGGCCAGTATGTATAAGAGACAATGCCTGCGCTCCATTTTTGTATATCGAGGGTCCGCGCGCACCATATTTGGTGGATGTTTTTGTGTATTCCGTTTCCCGTTTTGTGCACAAAGAGACGTTGCGAGAGGATGTTGATAGCCTTCCAAATCCGGGCAGTGCAATCGACGAAAGAAAAAAAAAAAAAAAAAGTCGAACGAAGAAGATGAAGAACGGGGCACATATACCGTATGCAATTCATGCGAATAACCCGTGGTAGCCAGCCATACCCCCTGGTTGCCAATTTCCGTGATTTAACCTTGCAAAACGCCAATATTCAACACGAAAAAAGAAGAGAAAGAAGAGCAAAGTGTCATATACTACCATGGAAAGGTAGCGAAGCAAGTGCAACCGAAATCATATCATCTGCAAGAGGACGTCGCCTCGTTTATACACTACCAAAACACCTTCCCTCGCAGGGGGGAGGATAGTTGGCAGAAAGATTGTTTCGCAATAAAGGAAAAGATCGCGCTGCGATAGAAGGTGCACAAAAGCTGTGTCACATCGCACAGACTTTTTGATGTATGTATTGAGATCAATTCTCGAACCAAACATGTCGACGACTCAGCTCGACCACGGGAAGGCGGACAGCACGGGGCACGTTCTGCACTGCAACGCGCATCAGTAGCAATGCGAAGCATAGACCGAGTTCAGTCACGTCTTCAGCCGCCTTTTCTCAGAGATTCATCCGCAGGAAGTGGCTCAGCGCCACTCTGCAAGCCATGTCGGTGCTCCGTAGAGTGCTTGGCATTCCTTTTTGGCTTTCTGCTCTTGGGCATCTGCCAGCCGCTGCTGGCATGGTTCACTGTGGAATCCTGTGTGGAACTAACCCCGTTTGACTTCCGTGGCTGAGAACCCACATTTCGTCTCTCGTTGTCGCCGGACCCAGACGAAGAGTTGTGATTCTTAGATTTGGCCTTGTGGGTACCTCCATTGGCTCTTTCCGATGACTCAACGCCGTTGACACGGCGCTTCCCAGTAGACGCTGCAGGTTGCTGTTCGGTCACTGAAGAAGTACCCGAGGTCGACGTTCCTTTCTCTGGTCCATGGACCTGTCTCGGTCGGGGGGCCTCTTTATCCACATGTTCTTGTTGACTAGGGACAGTCTTAGGTTTCTCGGATCCACCACGAGCCACAGGCTCGGCTATCTTCTCCGAATTTGACAGATGCAGACTTTGCAGACGGCTGGAAAGCAGACTATGCTTTCCTCCATGACCATTGACAAAGGGATCGCTGACTTTGCCCGTAGGATATGACTCAATCCCTTGCCGTGCGAAATAAGGTGCCGCGTCAATCTCGACGGAGCTGTTATCCGGATAGTCTTGGGAAAACGAGTCGGAGACACTGGCAGGAGTGTCCGTGTTGATCTCATCCGAGGCGGATGTACAATGGCTCATGGTAGCATACGGGTCGTAGTGTTCTGCTGAGGCTGAGAGACGCGGTTCACTAGGAGGCACAGAGCCATCCACGATCAATGGGCCGCCACGATCCCCTGAGGGTGCCGATCGAGAGGATGCACGCTGTTGCGAAGAAGCAGACTTGGTGGGAAAGGTGTTAGCACCGTCGACGCCCTGGCCAGCTACCTCGTTGGGTGACATAGACTGCATGTATTCCTGGGAACTTCCGACAAAGGGCATCATGCCACCGTTCTGCATTGTAAGCCCCACCGGAGACGAGAGGGAGGACAACAGAGCGTTCTGGTGATACGCCTGCAATTGCGGAGAGGTCGCCAGGAAATAACCCATATATTCGTTCGTTCGGCTCTCGTCGAAATAACCCGAGCGAGAAACGTTGGGTAGGCTGCTGGGCATGAAGGAGCTTTCGTTCTCTGCCTGCGTGCCGTCTGGAGAACCAGGCATGTTGCGCGACTTCGACGTCGGCGAGCCGTCCGCTGCTTGGGGGATAGAGTAGAGCGGAGCATAGCTTGGAAGGGAGTTCACAGGGCGTGCCGGTTGCGAATGCGCCCGCAGTGACCCGCTTGGTGACCCGTTCGCTACTGATGACCGGCGAGGACTGCGTCTCAGGTCCGGCATTGCGGTGGTTGCTGACGGCGACGGTGGGTTGGTGCTGCTCCCTTGCACACCTGGAACAGTGACGGGGAGGTACGGGGTGCTATAGTAGACCGGCTGACGGAGTGATGCACCGTGCGTTTGATGATTCGTTGTTCCGGATCTTGACCGTGAGTTGTCCTCTGTAGAGGTTTCCTGCTGCTGGGGCATTGGGAACTGGATGAACGGTTGCCGAATGAGGACAGGCGGAGGACGTCCTGTCAAGAGCGCCTGATTTTGCAGTTGGAGTCGCAGTTCTTGTTCCTGGGCTTGAAGAATCTGAATTTGTTGGTAGAGATGATCATGTAGGAGATATTGGGCATGCTGAGCTTGCAAAGATAGTTCGGACGCACTCATACCGTTGGGTTGTCGGAAGCTATTCGACTTATTGGGGGTGTTGGAAGCCCTCCGGCCACCAGAATTTCCGCCGCGGCCGAATTGATTCGAATGTCTTCCACCTCGGCCACCGCCACGACCACCTCGAGAGGGTGGTGGTGCTGCGGTGATGACCGGCCGCGGTTGCGGGGGAGGTCTTTCCCATGAACGCTCCTCTTCTGGCGGGTACTCGTACTGTTCGCAGCAAAGCTCCAGGTTGCCCTCGGATACGGCCTTGAAGGCCCGGCGGAGCTCCATGTGAACCCCCCGAAATGACGTATCATCCGCGGTGTTACCCAGATTTCGAGACGTGTTGAAAGGTTCTTCAACACACAGGCGATTGTTTTGCAACAAGTGCCATCTCTTAGCCTCCTTTGACAAGAGCTTTCCCTCCCTGACGGAGATCACGTTTTTCTCGTAGTCCAGCTCATGGCCGTAGTACCGAAAGAATTGGAAGAGCAACTCTCCAAGGGACTGCTTGTTCTGTCGTCCAAAACCGACGAGGGAATCAAGATCATCATCGAAGGAGCAAACAATTCCGTCCGCGGTTGTTTTCTTCTTGTGAGGTCGAGCCTGGAGGCTCGGCAGAATGGGAGGATCCCGCGTTTGCAGGAAATTGATAATCAGACAGATCCACGTATAAGAACTCAGGGTGCCTCCAAGTCCTGAAAACCAGCGGGTCAGTGTCAGCCATCAAACAAGGAGAGGCCACTGCAGCGGGGCAAAAAAAGAGCGGCGAACGGAGCGTGCGCTGCATGCCATGAATCCAGATTCTGACACGTACCGGCATCATTCAATATCCTCCGCTTTGTCCAATGTTTCACGATCATGGCCAGGGGCCGAATGCGCTCGTCCAACTCTACATACGTCCGCACCATCCGCGTGTTCTCCAAGGCCATGGTATTGTTGACGTTCATGTCACATGCTAATTGCAGCTCCGGGTCCCAGATCTTGACGATGGGGACTTTGGCGTGCGAAACGCAAACGACTCGCTCCATGCCATCTGTAGTGCATCACCGTTAGAGTTGCGGCACAGATCAAGATCAAGATCGAAACAGTCTCCTTACGTTTTGCGAGAACCTCCGCCAGCAGACACACGTGCTCCAGCTCTTTATAGGTGGTGGTTATACAGATGTCAACTATACCTCGGGTCAGCGGCCAATCCTCACGTGGGGGGTCATCAACTTCCACCCCTGCCCGGGTGGCGGCCAAGTACATACCATCCGAATCACTCGAACAGAGTTTATTCCCCGACGACCCAAAAACATGAACCTTAATATTACATCCCGGCCACTGATCATTGAACAGTTTTTCCAGCTTGCGGACGAGTTGCCGCCGTCGGTCGTCGCTCTCCGCTGATGGTAACAGTCGGTCGTAGACCTCCAGCATGTCGGCCGTAAGCCTTTGTTCCTCCTCGGGCTCCAGGCGCTCCTTCAAGCCCTCCTTCTCCTCCGGCAACAAGTCGGCCCCTATGGAGTACGGTATTCGTCTCCGGAAGAAAGCCATTGCCGTCTCGTACTTGCAGCCGCCATACTGTTTTCGCATCGAAGGGGGGAGGTGGGTGGACTCTGAGTGGGTGGAGCGGGGGGAGGTGCTCCCGTGGGGAGGCGAGGGCGATCGGGAATGGAAGGAGATTTTCCGCGCATGTTGGTATGGCGTGGAGGGCAAGGAGTTCGATTGTTGCGAAGACAATGGGGGCCGATTCTTTGCCTCCGGAGACGTATTGGTCGATAACTTCCACGGCATCATCGAGGCCTTTTCCGAGGCTAGCGGAGACTTTCCACCTTGTACGGAAGAGATATTAGCATTCCCATGGGTGTCTGAGAGCATATAGTGACTCCAACGTTGCCGCCAACGTTGGCCTCCAAGAAGGTGCGATCGGAAGAAAACCCGCTGTTGTCGTGCTCAAATGGCGTGGGTGCGCAGATCCACCGAGGAAATTCCAACTTTGCGGACCAGAAACCGTTCAACTACCGGGGAATAGATAACCCGTCAACGATCGTATGCACCGATATGCGTAACCGAGGGAAACGGCGACGGAGTGCCTGCAAGGCGAAAGGTGTTGGAGGAAGGGAGGAAGAAGGCAAACGGGTTTCGAGGGAAAATCGACAGAGCAATCGGCCGGCGATGTAGGAGGGGGGAGGTGCAGCAAAAATGTCTTTGTGCTGCTTTCCACGGAGGAAAGAGTTCACAGCCCTGGAGGTGGGATTTCCACCACCACGAAAGGAATTGAAGAGAAACAAAAATGAAGAAATCAAGGGGAAGGAAGCGAGACAAAAGTGAGCGCTGTTTCCCTTGAAGTCAGAAAAGTGGAGGAGGTGTTTTTTTTCGGGGGAGAGAGGAGGAGGAATTGCGTGGGTGGAAGTGTTCAGCCGATCAACCACCAGATAGACACTGCAGTGTTTTAAGGGGAGAGAGCGATAGACTCTAGCGGGTAAGGGCACACTCCAAAAAACCACACAAGTAGAGGCGGGTAAATCCGAGTCTGGAGAAGAGAATAAGAAAGAGAAAGAGCACAGTGAATGGATGCGTTCAGACTGTATCCTTTTCGTTACGTTCCTTTCTTTCTTTCTTTCAGAATTGAAGGACCAGCCTGGAAGTGATCGATTGAATAGGGTGTGGGAAATATAGCGGGAATGCCAGTAGGTTGCTGGGAAAGGTTAATCGAGCAGCGGGCGGCGGAAGAGAGAATCTAATTGAGGGCGATCGGCTGGAGAGCAGCCGTAGTGCAGCAGCGCAGGAGCAGCAGCAGCAGAGCCTGAGCCAGAGGCCAGGGGGGCGAGAGGGGGGAGGGGGGTGTTCCCGCTACTGTAATCCCGCCGGCCAACGGCGGTAACTGCTGTCGAAACGGGCACGGCCGGCACAGCGGCAGTCGCTGCAGTCACTGCACTTGACTATGCACTATGTTGCACCGGGGTAGGAACTAACTACGTGACGATTTACTCACAACCAACTTGCGCCGCAGCTTGAAGACTTCACAACCTGAGAATATTATCTCGTCAGCGATAATAGTACCTCAAATGAAGAAACATGTTTTCAGCAGGCTCACTATCTTGAACAGAGTCTCGAAACAAAAGCCGAGGACAAAGACCGTTCCTATCAATAAGGACTCAGCAGCTGAAACGGGTGATCAAACTGAAGACAATATAGAAACAAAAAAAGGGCCAATGCTTGGAGGGAAGGGCGGATCAGACTTGAAAGGGGGAAACTCAGACAGCATCATTTAGTGAAGGGTCCCCAACACGTTCCGAGTCAGCGCAGTCACTCTACTCTACTTTCATCTTACAGGTGGAAGAGACATACTCCTTCACGGCTTCCATCTAACCCAGTCAGTCCCGAATAGATGACAGGTAGTTTGGCACTAGGTCTGGTATTATAGACTATTCTTGGCCGGCTTAGCACTAAAAGGGTCTCATTGTTCTACTGCAGCGCCCGTTGAACTGCAGCAGGGGCAGAGGCTGCTGCTGCTGCTGCATCCTCCGGTAATGGAAACCCGGTGGACTCTGATTCATAGTGAGGTATGTTCCTAATTCTTTCATTATAATGCTAGTATATTCTTGCTCTCGGCATATATATCATCATTCCTCAGGCACACAATTTATCACCTCTTCAAGGCGAGCGCTTTCTCCCTCACTCGTATATATTACTTTCTCTGTCTTGCGCATTTGTTCATCACCCCAAGAACCAACCAACCTCAACTGCCGCAATCAATGCGGCAAAGTCCTGCGAATCCCTGGCGCGGAGCTCCCTCCACCCTGTCACATTCAATAGACATGCATTTCTCCGCGACTTGCATACATTGGTTGGCATGGATAAATGTCCTGCCCCATGCCTTCAGCCCCAGCGAATCCTCCCACAAAACCCACTTTGAGATAGGAGTGATCAGAGGAAGGATTAGCTTTATTGAAACCAGACGCGCCTATCCCAACACACCTGTCGAATCGAGGGATCTAGATGGAAGCTACGATCCTCTCGCCAGCTTAATCAGCGATTTTTTGTGTCGATCATCGGGTGTGCTATTGAACTCCTGTTCCGCAGCAGAAAAGGCATCAAGAACAATCACCTCCCCCCTCCCCCAAGCCAGCTATTGGAAGAAGAGTACGGAGTCCCCGTAGTAGATAGAACCAACAAACCCTTCAGCGCCGCCAACGCCGCCTCCGCCGCCGCCGCCGTTGTTTTTGCATTCCTCCTTTCTAGATCCCTGCTTTCATTCCAGTCATTGAATGCCCACTCAACTTTTTTTTTCTTCTTCTATTATGAGAAAGCGAGAAACCTTCCCCCCCCCCTTTTTTTTTTCCCTCTCGCCTGCCCCGCGTTTCCCGGGAAGTGACTTGTCTCGGCCCTGGGTCCGAACCAATGCGGCACGTGTGACGGGGCGCCGTGACCGGCTGGTTAATAAAGTATTTCAGGCCCAGCTTTGGCCCACCTGGTTCCCTCTGGCTGACTGGAGTCTCAGTGCTTCACGACGGGCAGCCTGGGAAACGGACTACTCACTATTATTGGTAACGCTAAATTGTGTTCATCGTCGTTACTGTCGAGGCGCTGGAGGGGGCACAACTGCTCCTCATCTCCGAGACATATAATCTATACTACATCCGATAACCTATACAGCGCACCACCAGTTGACCAGGACTAAACATGCACCCCAGCTTCGAGGTCAGTGATTGTCAACCGCACAACCAAACCCAAGATCGCTATTCTAGGGGAACCCCGGATTTCCAAACCGGTTCCAACAATGGTCGAGTTCCAGGGCCCAATCCAGTCAAGAGGAACCGGTCCCAACCTTTCCGACCCCCCTCAAAGGCAGTCAAGCACTGAGTCTACCTAGTAGTACATTGTTTCTCTCCCACCGGCTCCAACATGTCATATTGCTGAGCACATGGCCGGAACATGGTTCGGAACCATGGGCTTAGGGGAGTTGACCCTGTAGCCCTTAACCCGATCCAGCGTGATGAAAGGAACGGAATTCTATAAAGGAGGTTAATCGACCAACCGGGGATCCGAATTATAGGGTGCGTTAGGTGGTTCTAGCACAAGTATGTCGAGTACAAAGAAGATGAGGCCTTCCCCCCCGGTGAAATGTTTCTGCGCGATTGATCCATCGAAAGGCTGAGAACCAGACTGTCGGAGACCGTTGCTGATATGTAACTAAATCATCACTGGTCTCAAAGTTCACTATGACAGTATAAAATACCACTCGAATACTTGAAAAGGATACGAGGTATGTAGTTACACCAGTATTGTTAGTAAGAAATGCAGGCAGCCTCTAGAAGGGTTCACCCTGCCCACGAACCCGAGGGATTCTCAGCCACAGAGGTCATTGTTTCTGCAAGTAAGCATGGCCGGGGGGTGATGAAAAAGTCACGTATTGCGGATGGGGGGTTTCAACGTGACAGGGCGGCGGCAAGGTGAAGTATAAGGTAAAGTGTGTAGCAGTGGACCGGGTCGCTGCATTCAAGCAATGCATCGAAGTACAGTACTGTACGGAATACTGTAGAACAATATGTCTCTCTCTCTCTCTCTCTCTCTCCGCTGGCTCGCGGATTCAATATCCTGAGACAATCGGGGCTCTCACACCCAATACCCGCTGGCCTGCCGCTAAATGAAACAAAAATAAGAAAAAGTCGAGCGTGGGATCTGAAAATCAACCAGATGAGGGAGAGAGAGAGAGACAAGGCTGCATGGGCTTATTCGACTGTTCGCAGAAATCCCATCCCCATCCCCATCCCCATCCCACCTCCGGGGGTTATCACTTGCAGACAGACAGGCAGACAGCCTGCGTGATAGCCCATCTGATCCCTCCACAAACTTGACTTCTGCCTCCTTCGGAAAGGGCATACACGGTCATTCCAAGCCACTGGAAGCACGATGACGATGCATAAGAAGGCCCCCCAATCTTGTGATTCGGGACTTCTTTTCCCCTCCTTCGCTTCTTTTCTTCCCCTCATCCCCCCCCTCCACCCCTCCCTTTCCTCAATTTGGACATTTCTGCCCTCTCCCCAAGAGAAGTTGCAGGAAAGGATTTGAGTGTTAGTATATTCATCACGGTCTCTCCCACCTTGTCCAGCGTTGTTGCTCCCCTCCCCTCGTCCCGGCCATTCTCCGGAGCCACGCAGTCTGGCAATCTATCCCAGACTACATTAGCACGAGCTGTGTCGCCGCCTACAGTCCGGAAGGTGTATGGACAAGTAAGGTAGATCATGGATCTTCCGCAATAACAGGCAGTTAATGGTTGTCGAGACACGAGCAGGAGGTTAGCCTTGTAGTTGTCCACGGTTGTCGTACTCGAGTAGATGCCCCTCGAAAAGAAGCAGGAACAAGCATCTTGAAGAGGATCCACACGCAACAACAACCCACTATTCGGGAAAATATATGGTTGGCATCAGTTTTCAAATGCTACATTGCAACAAACAATGAGAATAAGACCCCAAAATACGGAGTGCTGACTGAGTACACAAGGTGAGGACCCAGAGGAACAGTCATGACTCGATCATCTACTACTTCCGTACTGTTTGCCGCTGCCGCGAAGAAGTTACCCGCAAGGAGGAGCAGCCCAAAGAGGGTTAGCCAGCCAGCCAGCCAGCATCCATCACCCATCGTCCAGACCAGGGCTAATTTAAATCACCACGAGGAAGATATGATTTGAGGTCCGTTCAACGATGGCTTGGCGCAATCATCCAGCCGGAATCAGCAGGGAAATGCCGAAGGGCAAGACAAGCATAAGTTGTCGAGCAAGTGCCCAGCGTACGTAGTACTGTACTAATTGACCAGATCATTCAAGGTTTCTATCTCACGTATGATTCTCGCTCCCCCGGTGGTATTGTACAGTCCTGGATCAGAACCATGATCATGGTCTCTGCCCGTGCCCAGACTTCGAAGTGGTAGGTGTGGTACGATGATGATACTACTGCTGCCATCTAGACCTGCTCCAGGGGTGCGGGAAAGGGGGCCTGCACGGGTAGTAATTCGCGTTTGGAACTATCTGGATTAAAGTAGGGGCCAGATGGGTTTGAGAGGTTGGGACGATAATAGATTCCTATTGAAGGCTTTGTATCTCTGATTGATGTTAGTCTGCTTCCTGCTCTCTTCGGTGACACCATATTGAGGTTGTCAACAGCGCATGCTGGGTTCTCCCATCATCCAAGTAAATGAGCAAGAGGAGGAGGGAGGGTGGGACAGCTCTGCAAAAAAAAAAGGTTGACGGGCCGACGCTAAGAGAGAGACACAGGATTGATTACAAGGCCGCGCTGCCCAGTGCTTTTTGATTCTGGCAAGTTGCTTGCCTCCCCTCATCTCTTCCCGGCTCCCGGCTACTCTACTAGTCTCTGTCTGTACTTGGAGCAAGTCAGTCAGTCAGTCAGAGGGCAAACTCCGTGCATACGCCATTGTGCATTGGACTGATTCTCGGAAAATCAGGGTTTCTGTTCGGATGCGATGCGATGCGACAGGGGAGATGGATTGTTCCAATCCCCATGATTTTTCATGATTTTTCATTCACTTTCGAGACAGCAGCAGTTCATGGTGCTTAATTTAGACTGTAGCGATGAACAACTCGCTGGTATTCTGGGATTTGTGTTGAGCAACTCTGGCTGGCAGTAATCAAGTGCAAGCAATCAATTGCTGACTTGCATCCAAGGACCACCCAGGTGATGATGGGATGGGCTGCTGACCGGTCGAACACAAGCCCCATGTCGGATAGTCTCAACCTACTGCGTGTGCGTGCGTATCGTATTGGAGATTACATGTGGGACCCCCTAATCAGGTCATTATCGTACGGATACTTGCCTGTCACCGATGAAACACCTTGACACGGTGGGATCTGATAACCTTCTATATCATGGGAACTTTTGGTTTGTTTGATATAGAGTCAGGAATGAATTAAGGATGAGATGGCATGGATATGGAGAGTCGAGTCGCGAGTGAAGTAACCTATACTTAGTTGTGAAGAGGGAAGAGAGAGCCAGAGAGAGAAGAAATTTCTCGGATCGGGAAGGAAACCAGTGATTCAACAACCCGAATCTCCTCTACCAACCACATCCATTCAAATCCATCCGATGCCCACCCTTTTTTTATTTTTTTCCTTTTTATTTTTATTTTTATTTTTTCCTTACTCCGTACTCCACGGAGACACCGGCGGTCTTCACAAACAAGTAAGAGAAACGAAATCAAAAGCAAGATGAGAATGGTGCAGATGATATGCTCTCATCAGATTTCGTTTTCTGATATATTTCTTCTTGTCATGCAGTGCGCCTGTCCTGGCAGAAAGGAAAATGTGATATTGACAGACGTCTAGACATACGGTGCTGTACTTACTGGAAAAAGTACTCCGTCAGTGACCGAGTTCTCGGCTTGATTTTGGAGTTATGTTTTCAATCTCTCTCGTCTTTGGTGTATAATCATTACCTACCAGTATTAGTAGTGGAATTTATTATTATTTTGGCTACAGCGGAGAAAAGTCCTGCTGCTTGTTGCTGCTGTTGCTGCCGCTTGTCCTCTTCCTCTCAGTCTGATTTTCTTACCCCCCGGTCAAGAAAAAAAGGAAGAAGAAATCCACGTCTTTTGCTCGCTTCCTTTCCATTGCCCCCTCTTCCTCTCTCTCTCTACCTGCTTTCCCTCTCCCTCTCGCTCTCGCTCTCTCTCCGTTTCTCGGTCTTGAGACTCTGTTTTTTTCTCCCCGTCCCCTCCTCAAGCCTCCCCCCCCTCCCTCTCTCTCTCTTCTCGGTTTGGGACGATTGCATTTCTCCTCTGCTACCCGACCTTTTCCTTCCCTTTCCCTTTCCCTTTCCCTTCCCCTTCTTCCCCCTCCACTCTATCCTCCGTCCTTAATTCCCTCATCCACCCACTCTCTCCCCCCCCCGCCTTCTCCAACCCTCTTCATTTCTCTCACGCCAGACTTAATCTGTCTGTCGTGCCTGAAGGGTGAGAAGTTGTTGTCGGTCACTGCTTGCCGTTCTGCCTCGTTTGCTCGTGGTAGATCCTATTGAGAGTGCATTCACTCCTTTTTTTGTGAGTAACCATCCAGTCAGTCCCCTTGCCTGACACTCCCGAAGCACAATGTCTTGTCTTTTCTTTTTTTGTCCGCCGTCCACAATACGGTCAATGGGAAAATCTACAACACCTCATCAACTACGCCTTCCATCCGACTCGGTCAGATCCAATATGTCGACCTCTTCACTCCATGTCCGCTTGTCATCTCCGCAATGCGAAAAGATCAATGGGACCCCCGAGGATGTCATGGTGGAGAGACTCGAAAGCAAATTTTGATACTTGGGAAAGGGTCATTCCGAGAAATCCAAGAATAACTCCGATCGATGTCATTGCTGGTCGCCATCCCGCCTTTTTTTCTTAGGTTTATCTGCCCGGTGCGGTGACTCGGACACCTGGCCCGTTTATGTGGACTCTCGCCCCGTCTTCATCCGCCTATTTCCCCGTCGTCTGCAATTACTTGTCAATGCACTGGCTGCGCTACTTAGGTGTTCTGGACCTCATGCTCATTCATATCCTTCCCACAGGCCTCTCCTGATTGCCTCCCAGCGCCAATCTTTCGTTCCGCTTCACGCCGTCCGTTCCGTCCGTCGCGGTCCCCAAATCAATTAAGTAATGGCGTCCTACTACGAGGCCCAGGGCTGGCAAGCCCCTCCTACGCGTCAGGCCTCCTGGGAACAGCCGGCTCCCCCATCGCGGTCAGGTATGGTTGGCAGGACATTCCACGATCTTTTCCAGCAGGAAAATAGCGAGGCTTACACTGGTGCTCTCTCACAGGATCAAGCTCCGTCTCTCAGCGCGATGAAATCCCGGCCTTCTCTTCTCAGTTCGATGGTACGCATATTCCCCGACTCCCCAGATGTCATACCTTGTGCGGATCTTCCGTACGACGCGAATCAGAGATCACGCACTGCAGATGTGTTCTTTTGCGGTCTGCAGACACAGTGGACTCTCTGTTCGGAAAAGGGGAGAAAGAGTGGAAAGAGTGGCGCTGACTTCCAACAGAGGTCGACCGTGCGATTGACAATCTCGTCAAGAGCGGAAAGCTCTGGACCGCGCCCCGGAGAGACTCGATGCCCATGATGATGGGTCGCCCGTACCCCGACTACGGTATGATTCCATGAATGCCCCCTACTAGACGTTAGTCCGTTCTGAACAGTACTGTGGTAGATCCCCGCATGGCCGGTGCGATGTCACAGCGTCATCACTCGATCAGCGAGTTCGATTCTCGGATGCACCCGAATCCCTCCCTCCAGGGCTTCTACGCCTCGCAACGATTCCAGGGTCGTCCCAACGAAGTGGAGCAGATGATGCAAGCGAAGCGTCGGATGGCAGCACAGCGTGAGAGGGAGCTCCGCAACTATCACCAGGAGCAACAGTACAACCGAAGTACGTGGTAGCATTTGTCTTTGGAGCCTCTTTCTTTCTTCCTCGCCCGCATCTTCCTCCACTATTCCCCCCATGATCTTCTCTGCCCATATGTGTATTCGCTGGCTTGTATATTACATTGGGACATGGTTCCAGTTTTTGAACATGGTTTTAATTCTTCTGCTTCTCTCAAAGGCCTGCTTGCCGAAATGTCTGGAAACAAGTCCGATCGCTCGCTCAGCCCAGCCGCCATGAGCGAGGAAAGTCGCCGCGAGCTTCTGGCTCGTCAGCATAGGGCCCTGTACGGCAACGACAGCCCCGCGTTCTTCCCTCCTGGAAGCTTGACCGATGAGAATCCCCGCTCCGACAGCCAGGCCGGTGGTACCCCGACTTCTGCCACCGGAGTTCGTGGCCCGTCTCCCCGCGGTGCCGACCCCTTTGGTCTAGCGCAAACTCCCGTCCAAGGGAGTGTTGATGGCGTGTCTCAGGCTGCCGCCGGTGCCGCCTCCCTCCAGTCGCCCTCGCGCGCCAACAGCGCCTCTTCTCCCAGCTCGGGCATTAACCCTGTCTTTGGCAAGTACGAGACTCCCGATCAGCCCGGAACTTCAACCTCGTCTCCCGGTGGCGCCGATTCTCCCTCCTCGAGACAGGCATCGAGCAAGTCGGCGACTGGACCCATCGGCTCTGTGGGACCCATTGGCAGCCGGCCTCTTCAACAGACCGGTGCCGGCCAGGCTTCCAACCCGGCCTTGAACAAGCGTTCCACCACTCCCCTTCCGTCTCCCCTGGGATTCGGCTTCACCTCGGGTGATGCCACTACCAGCGACCGTGCTTCGTCGGTTTCCAACGCCTCGACCGCCGCCGCGGCGACCGCCGGCGTCAAGGACACCACGGGCGGTGGTGTGTCCCTGGGTTGGGGTAACGGCAGTGGCGTGTGGGGATCGAAGAACGGCTTGGGCGTGCAGGCCTCTGTCTGGGGCTAAGCGACGGCCACCAGCCATGGTTCGATTCTCACAACATTATTCCTTTGGACGGGTGTTCGCTTTTGTACTGTGGCGTTCTAAGAGGAGGTTATATTTTTGATTCGACTGTTGGGAAAGAGCATGGTACATATCTGAAAGAAGTGGGTCGCAAGCACACGTCTTGATTAATATTTTCGTCTAGCGCTCCGTCCCATGTGGACAGTCAGTTTAATTTGGTACATGGTTGGTTCTACTGACTAGCGCACTTTGGGATTGGCCTATTGGTTTCTGGAGTCGGTATTCCCTTTTGTGTTATGTGGCATCATGTTGGGGGTTTCTTGTTTTTGTTGGTGTCGCATCTGTTGATCATGGGTTGTCGCTTCACTCGGCGCCAGTCTATCTATCTATCCACCACTGCTTCAGGGGTTGGGGTATTTTGGGGTGATTGTATTTACCTTGTCTGGCTGTGGGGGTTGTATGTTTTCTCGGGCTCTTGTTTCCCGCTCATCTCTGGGGGGTTCCAGGTGTTTGTTTTTTGAGTGTTCGGGTCTGGTTGTGATTGTGAATCTGGCCGAAAGCATGTTGGGTCATTTTATCATGGGGTGTTTTTCTCTTTGATTATCTGGGTACGAAAAGGGGTTTTCTAGTTTGGTTGCTCTGTGTTTGGTTGTTTTTTCTAGCAAAGGCAAAAGGGATACTGGGGAGCAGGCAAACATTATCAAAAGAGCTGTTTGGAGTCTGTTGATCTGCCGAGGTTTTCTGGAATGTCTTGTGTTTCTGTTTCAAGTTTGTGGTTCTGTTCGTCGATAGGTCTATATGGTTCATATTTTTATTTGTGTTCTGTCATAAGGTACGGTTTACATTTTTTTCCGCCGTGATGTATGGTTCCGGTGTCTAGGGCCTATAATGTCTGTCGTATTAATTTGACCTAAGGTTGTGGATGGGGTACTTGACTCTTCACTGAAGTTGCTGACGGCGGGGGTGATATACTGCTGCTGTAGAATTCTACTTCTGTCTCCCGCAACTTGGTTCTTTTGGACGTCTCAGATTTCTTCCGAGGAGAATGGCTTCACTCAGAAGATCCATCTTAACTGCTTGGATGTTTGCCCAGTCACCCATTTGTCTCCAAAACCTCGCTAAATTGCTGCTCCGCGGCGCCCTGGTCAATAATTCGAAGGAATAGAGGTGTATCACATAACATTTCTATAAGCAGACAAAACTCATATAGCTCAACATTTGACTCCCTCTCAAAATCTAGTCTATCCATGCTCGCATATCGTCATCCATATCATAAAAGAGCTCGTCACGGTCGTTCAGTCATGTACACGAAGAAACCCAACTCCCGTCCTGAAATATGTATCCCAAGCAGCCAGGCGCATCCCAGCGCCAGGAAACCCTGCCTTCCATCCAGCCCAACCCATCAAACCACCGAAACCCTTTCCCCAGCCACCGCCTGGTGTTCCTGGCGCAACAACAACGGATCCTCCTCCGAAGAAGCCTCCAATCCTCCAATCCTCTGGCCCCTTCGTCCAGTATCCACCCTCCCCGACCCAGAATAGGATCTCACCCAAGGCTTCTCCCCCCCGCCCGCACCACTACCGGGCCCCTCCACAGCACCGAGAAAATAAACCCCCTGCCCGGCGACAATCAACGCAAACGCCACGGGATACGCCCAGCCGACCTGATACCGAAAAAGCAGCACGCCGACCCCGACCCCCCAGCAGTTCATGGTCAGCATGGACAGGTTGAAGAACGCGGCGGACGCGCGCCGCAGCAGCAGCGGCACCAGACAATAAAACGCGGCGAGGCAGAGCGTGTACGCGGCCCAACTCCCAAGGACCCTTACATCCCACACAGTGCTGCGGAGGGCAGACAGCTCCCCCAGCGCCAGGGCCTGCAGCGCGGTGATGCACACCCCGCACAGCGCCATCTGGCCGAGCACCTCGTCAATCGGGGCGGTGGTCACCAGCACTTCTTCGAGGACGTTGGCGAGGCCGTAGCTGGTTGCGCCGGTTAGGGCGGAGAGGTCGCCTAGGAGGTTGTTGTGGGCGGACCCGGAAGGGGAGGTGGTCGGGGTGCGGTCGGAAAAGAGGAGGAGGAGCATCCCGGCTATGCAGATGGAAATCCCGAGGAGTTGGGGTCGGTGGTAGTGCACGCCCAGGATGGTCGAGGAGATTAGGACCACGATGGCGATGGCCCAGAAGTTGATGAGTTGGGCGCTGAGGAGGGTCGTGTTACGGTAGGCCAGGACGAGGAAGTAGTTGCCTTGTACGTCGAAGAGGGAGAGGAGAAGGTCTGTTTTTTTGGGGGGTTGGTTAGTTTGTGGGCTGTGGAGGGGGGATAGGGTGGGGGGCAGAAATGGGGATGGGGGCATATCGTACATTTCCAACCGCGAGACAAGAAGCTCTGGGTCCAGCCCTGGAGCCCGTGGCGGTGGATTGTGTAGGAGGTGAAGATCACGGTCAGCAGGAGGTAGTTGAAGAAGGTCTGCGTGGCCGGCAGGGAGACGCCTCGGTCAGCCAGGAGGGTGCTGAAGGTGCTGCATGCTGTGTTGGTGATGGCAAGGATTTGACTGTTGGTGACTTAGTGGTTAGCTGGGTGGTTGAGATGCTAAAGGACTGTTTGTAGAACTGGTGTATATTACCCCAGGAGGAGGGTGATGTAGAATTCTCGGGTGGTTAGGTAGGCGAGCGGGCTTTGCTGTTTGTCGGTGGTATGGTTCGCTGTTGTTGCGTGTTCCGAGTCCACTGCGTCGGTGCTACCGTCGCCGGTAGTATATACATCATAGGTAGCGGAGGTATCGGATTTGAGGGGTGGTGGTGGTGGTGGTATATGGGCACGACCGAGATCGGTGCCCGTGGACGATGGGCCAGCCCCAGCATCGTCTGTGCCATGGGACACAGCAGAATGTGTCATGGCTGCTGCAACGGACTTTTCTAAAACGACTGGAGTAACGACACACCGATGGGAGCTTTCCCACCCGCACGAGCGCAAAGCTCCCGAAGTCGCTCGCGGATGGTAGTTGGTATATCAGAACCAACGGCTGTTTGAATTGAAGATATGAAGGCTGAAGAAAGTCACGAGGAAACCAACTGAGAAGTGGAGAGGACTTTCTACTCTACTAACTGAGTATAAATTATGTAATCGCCAAGTGAGTCAGGTCCGCCCTCCCGTCATGTGCTTCGCAGCCAATCACGGGCCGCACCCTTTATGTGGATCCATGATCCCTACCGCTCGGGCCCGATAAGGGAGCTGACCCGCGTCGGCTATCAGGGATCATCCAACGCTTAGCAGGTAGCTGGTAGCAGTCTGGAACACACCCACTACCAAGGAGTGGCCGCGATAAGAATAGCTATCTGATGCTAATGAGGGATCCCTCGTACAGTCTGCAGCGGTTTGAGATAGAAGTCTGGGTGCCACCTCCGCATCCATGCACCGATCTTAGCGTTCCTGCACGGAACATCCACTTTCTCGCCTTACAGGGGGGGGGGGGAGGAGATAGTATATAAATACGTAGGATTTCGGCATATACCGGTAGTATGTAAGTTGCTTGGTAGCAAGCAACTGTCTTTCCTAGTTGACTACCTGTTTATCATGGTTAGAGACTGTATATTTACTCGAGTATAGCTAATATCGCCAAGCTTCATTGGCCAACACAGAAAAGGTATCCTGCTATAGTCACATGCATCTTGCCACTTTCACTGCCCCAGGCACCCAGAATTAGGCTTTGCGCGATGATCTCATCGGGTCTCCAACCCGGCCCTGTCCTCCGTCAATAGCCTTCATTCATCCATTATGCCATTTTCCTGGAAGATGTTCCGATCCGCCCACTGACAACCGCACAGCTCAGGCTCCCGTCATCCATGGAGGGTAATGGCGGATGTGCTTTGGCATGATTCAAAGAATCGAGCATGTTTGGTGACGCAGTATCCCCCACATGACCCGGCCGTACGCCCCCTCCCCTTGGTTCAGCTACTGACCGAGGGGAACACAGGCGCAGTGATCCGTATCGGTAGTGCAACCGTCTTCAGGCAGTCTCGGCTTAAGCTTGGACTGGTCGCTGCCCAACTGGGTAGGAGCCCCGATCTCGGTCATGGACATCCTGTTCCGTCGCTATCAACAAAAGAGAGGGATTATGGTCGACGGTGGATAGAGGCGGAATGACCCGAAGGCAAGGAGACAACAATGCAACTCTTTCGCTTCCCTACTTTTAGAGATCGTCCGTTTTGAGGCTGAAGTGGTAGCTTATTACATATCCACTCAAAGGTTCCATGGATATTAAATGCGTGGGGTCCCGGGATGATGATTACAGTTGCGGACACACACTCTTCTTGTTAGTAGTGTACCTTATGGAACAATTATAGAACAATTCAAATATCTGACAATGGAGGCAACAATAAGAAGTGACGGGGCTAGAACCTTTTTTTGGTCTTCTCTCCTCCTTGCCATTTTGCCATTCCACCCCTTGACCGACCGACCGACTGACTGACAACCCGGTGACCCAACCTTAACCACAATAACCACAAATGGACCTATTCAGTATCACACCCATACACATGGGACAAGAAGAAGCATCCTGCTGTAAGGTCCGACTCCCCGACCCCCCCGACACCCTAGCGGCTGGAGGGCTATTCTTATCCTGAATCCTCAGGGCTGGCCTGAAACCTTTCCGGGGACGCGCACGTCATCTGCAAGACCCTTTTTTTTATTGATGAACACGCAGATAAGTTTGTAGCTACTGGTATAGTCAGGTGTAGACGGATTGACGGAAGTCCTCAATTGCTCGCTCCGCTTTCGCCGCAGATCCCCGAGCTGGCCCTTTATAGTACTCCACCTGGACTTACTGCTGGCTGGCAGCTGGTGGGTTGCCGTATATCGGACGTTGTCCTGATCAGCTTGGCTCTGATAAGCTCCCGATTTGTTGAGCAATTCCAATCCCTTAGGTAGTGTTCAGTACGGTCGCGTTTTGTTGTTGTCCGGTTCATTTTCTTTTCCCTTTCCGAGACAGATAGGCAGATAGGTAGGGAGGCAGACTCTTAGACAGACAGGCAGACAAGACAGTTGCCGAGGCCGTCAGGTGGTCCCGACGCCAAAGTCAGGAAGGATCCTCATTCATCAACGGAGAACAAGCAGAAGCAGAAGCATAGGCGCAAGTACTGTACTGTACAAGCTGTGAGGGAAGCAGCAGTAGCAGCAGCAAGCAAGCAAGCAAGCAAGCAACAAGCAGCTGCTAACCCTTTCCCCGTCTCCATCTTCTTACCTGTACGGAGTACTGCTGCTATCTTTATTTTTTTTGCCTGTCACTTTTCTTCCCTTTTACATCATTTTCCTTCCTCCCAGACCTCTACTCTCATCCTTTCCACCTACATTACAATACACTCCACACAACACCTCCGTCTCCTTAACCTCCTTCTTCGTCTGTACTCGTCGTTTGCTTGTTTCCATCCTCCCGTCCCCTCTTCTCTCCGTCTCCTCTTCCCTTTCTTCTCTTCCTCCTCTCCCCCCTCCACCTGACCTGATTATCACATCATATCACATCCACACATCCACACATCCCACATCATCATTCTTTTCCCTCTCCCTTCTTTCGCCCTTTTTTAACCTTTCCCGCTTTTTCCTCCCATTCCCCACTTCTTTCCCTTCCCTTCCCTTCCGCACATCCTCCGTCCAATCTGGACCAAGCCGCGGCCTTTTCTTATCTTTCTTTCCGCCTTCCCTTCCGTTGGGGCTCTCCTCGCGCCGGAACACTCGTTCCTGAGTTGTCCCGGAGTGACGAGACGCCACCTCTCCGTTTTGCCGGACCATGGCGTTGGAGGTGCAACCACCTAGCGATCGCAAGCGGGTGAAGGTCTACGAACTCAGAGATAATGACTGGTTCGATCGAGGCACCGGCTTCTGCACCGGTCAGATCCTGGATGTGAGTTGTGTCCCTTCCACCTGCTGTCCGCCGCGCGACTGCTGCGTCGCCCGCTCGTCGGGCGCAAACGCACCATCGCCGTCAGGCGCGCGCTTTGTCGCTTCCATGAAGATTCCATCGCTAACCAGTCCACGCCATGGCTAGGATGAGCCGCGGATATTCGTCGAGTCGGAAGATGAACCCAACCGGGTGCTGTTGGAGACCAAGATCTCCAAGGATGACGGATACCAGAAGCAACAAGGTGCCACCCCTCCTGCGCGCTTCCCGTCCATTGCGCACGCGACAAATCATACAAGAACCATCACTGACCATCACGCGACCCCATCAGAGACATTGATTGTATGGACAGAGCCCAATGGAACGGACATGGCACTCAGTTTTCAGGAAGCCGAAGGGTGCGCGGTCATCTGGTAAGGCGCATCGAGCCCAGCTCGGAACGGGGATAGAGATGAGTCAAGCCGAAGACTGACTGAGTCTCCGAAGGGATTTCGTCAACAACGTGCAGCAACATCTACTCAGTTTGGCGCCGGGAGGTTAGACTTTCTCCCATCTCCAGGCTACGCTGCCGCGATAGCTGAAGATAGGATATTTTGCTGACCTGGTCATTTTCCGTTGTGCCTAGAAGATGCCTTGTCCGACGAGATCGAGAGCTACCAGTCGATTATGCTGCCGGCACCCGAGCTAGGCAATCTTCCCGAAATCGACCACATCATGAGGACCTCGAGCATAACTCAAGCCGGCCGCGATGCTCTTTCCAAATTAGTCATTCGTGATGAGTATATTCCGAAACTAATCCCTCTGGTCTCAATGGCGGAAGACCTCGAAAGCCTTCCCGATCTACATCGCCTTTGCAATATCATGAAGTCACTGATTCTACTCAACGACAACACGATCATCGAAACCGTGGTCACAGACCCCGTCATTCTGGGGGTTGTTGGAGCATTGGAATGTATGAATCCTGATGGCAGCGCCTTGCACTGAGGAAATCGCTAATGGGCTGTAGACGACCCCGAGTTCCCCACTCACAAGGCCAACCATCGCCAGTACCTCGCAGACCAGACGCGTTACAAAGAAGTGGTCCCCATCAAGGACCCGCTCATTCGTCGCAAGATCCGATACACCTGGCGCTTACAGTACCTCAAAGACGTGGTGCTGGCTAGGATCCTAGATGATCCTACATTTTCGGTGTTAAACTCGTTGATCTTCTTCAACCAGGTGGAAATTGTTAATCATATCCAATCCAACGCGCAATTCTTGAAGGAACTCTTTACAGTCTTCGACCCCCGAAACGCCGACAACAAGCGCAAGGAGGATGCGGTCCAATTCCTTCATCAATGCGCGGTCATCGCAAAGAACTTGCAAGCGCCGGCGCGTGCGAACCTCTTTGCCAATTTCATCAACCATGGCCTTTTCGCTGTGATCGCATTTGCCATCAAACACCCCAAGCCACCATTGCGCACGACAGGCATTGATCTTCTGGTGTCTCTCCTCGACCACGATCAGATCATGATGCGCGGATATATGCTAAAGGCCGTCAGCGAGAAGAAAACGCCCCTTACAGATACTTTGATCGACCTGCTGCACACGGAAACCGACCTCGGAGTTAAGAATCAGCTTGCCGATGCGATCAAGGTCCTGCTAGATCCACAAATTCCAATGCCGGACGCCATGGCTCGGGCTGGACCCGAGCACTTCAACAAGCCACGTTCCAATATCTTTTCGGATACATTTGTCCAGAACCATTTCGACGAGTCTGCCAGGAGGCTGTTTTGGCCTCTGAAGCGACTCGAAAATAGCGATAATCGTGAGTTTTGCTATTCTATGCCATTGCCTGATGGTTGCTGACCGTGGCGCCACCACCTCTCGCAGTGAATGACCTCACATTCCAAGATGTAACGCTGTATTCGCATCTTGTCGATATTCTTACGTTTTTCGTGCGCCAGCATTTATACCGTTCTCGCAATGTTATCCATGATGAGTCGCTCGCCCCTCGGGTCGCTCAATTACTTACTGTGCCTCAGAAGCATCTCAAACTGAGTAGGTTGCCACGATAACTGTGTTGGTCTGCTGGAAACTAACCTCTCATTCTCCTCAGCTGCTCTGAAGTTCTTCCGCACTTTAATTAGTCTCCAAGATACCTTCTACCAAGCTATGATGACCCGTAACAACACGTTTGGTCTGATCCTCGATATCGTCTGCCAGTCCATGCCACGTGACAACCTTCTGAACTCGGCCTGCCTTGAACTCTTCGAGTACATCAAGCGTGAGAACATCAAACCCATCGTTCTTCATCTGGTGGAGAAATATGGCGAGCAGATCAAGAACATCACCTATGTGGATACGTTCCAAACTCTGTACTTACGCTACGAGCAATTACAGGGCTACGGCGCAGAGGAGGCGGATTCTACTCTATACTCCCAGGGAGAAGAATTGCCAGGTCAGCGGATGCAAGCCAATGGGTCGCGCTGGCAAGGGGTCAAGGAAATGGATGCTGCAGAGGAGGAATACTTCAACACTTCGGATGATGAAGAAGAGGTAAGTCGCATCAGCCAGGAATCAGACAGTCTGGAGTATTGACCATGTACTTTAGTGGCAGCAGGATCCCCAACAGAACACAGCCATTTCTGCACACCCGCAGAACGGCCCAGCATCGCCCGTAGTGAAGCCCCTGGTTGATTATCCCGATGATGACGACGAAGACGACGCGATGGATACCAAGGTTGAAGACCAGACGCAACCAAAGCAAGAATCGTCATCACAGGGGGACTTCAGTCGAGCCACTGCCATGGAGTCATCTGAGGAGGCACCGTCCACGCCCGTCTCGTTGACGATACAGACCCCACCTGAAAGAGTGTCGGAGAAGCGCCGACGCGAAGAGGAAGATGATGACGAACTGATGAAGCTTACAACCGGCCCCAAACGACGAAGCTCAGTCAATGCAGGATCTGGGAGTGCCGGGCTTCTGCGCCGGAAACGAAGCGTGTCTATTGGCTCTCTTTCATCCAACGAGAAAGGGTCAACTCTGGGCAATACGACTACCAGCGCAGCACCAAAACGGATTGCGATCAATTTGAGCTCCGCAACCGTCAAGCCCACTGACACCGCGGTAGACAAAACGAGCAATGAAAAGGAGAACCGAGATGATAACCATGACAGTCAAGGTGGATGATTTCATGATTTCCAGAATCGTCTGATCTTTTTGTTGTGAATGCTCGAGTCTCCGTAGCCGAAGCCAACTGCATCCATTGCTGTGTTGTCATTTGTCAGAGTTAAGGAACATTCCGTGTTTGTTTTACGACAGCCTTCTAGATACCAGATGAAGTGATGCGTTTTTTTCTAGCATTGTTACCGATGGACCGAACGCATTCTTTCTGTACGATTCCCTTTTTGTTCCTTGATGGCTTTCCTTTTAGAAGCAGGACTCGATTTGACCAGTCCGGTTCGAGATGATTGTACATTTATAGCACTTTTTCTCTTCTCTTCACTTATCATTCGGGATTTCGAGGGCTCCGGACTGGGGCGGAGTCAGGCTTGCTGGATGGACTGGACGGTATGGTATGAGCTGGGGTTGAAGAAGGGATAGCATTTACGAAAAGACATCGATTGCACATATACTTGCATGGGCAATGTCAAGTGAACTTGAACCTGGCGCCGATGGGAGCGACTGTAGATTATGGGAGATGTAGACTGTATACGAGCGCCGATCACATCCTCGGCTTGCGGGGAAAGAGTACATCCGCCGCTGTCTCCCGCGGCCGGCGAAGCAACGACGAAGACAGGATGCATGTTCCAGACTTGAAGTCTGGGGTGGAGATGCATGATTCAGAGATCTTCAGCGTGTCTTTAAATACTGACTCAGGCGCCATGTCTCCGGAAATCGGCTCTCACATGACCCCGGATAGTTTCTTCCACACCTTGTGCGACAAGAAATCCTCCGGGAGTTGGTCTGGAAGCCCCGTGATTATCTACTTTATATCCGGCAATCCTGGCTTGATATCGTACTACTACCCATTCTTCACGCATCTGATCGAGAAATTGAGGGCTTGGAGTTCCGAGGACGATGCGAGCCCCAGACTCCACCTCTACGGCCACAGCCTCGCCGGCTTTGAGGTAGCATCGCCACCGTCCGACAACAACACAGAACACTATCACGACCTGGAAGACCAGATCCGCTTCGTGCAGCGCAAGCTGGACGATTGCGTGAGCCGTGTTGTCGCGTCGGAGGCCTCAGCTTCTAATCGTGTCAACGACGATACACTCAGGCCCCGAGTCATATTGATCGGCCACTCCGTGGGGACCTACATCGCTATGGAGCTCATCCGGCGCCACCGCGAACGAACCTCAGCAGCAACCTCATCATCATCATCATCTTCAATTGACACCAACAACGCCTCCTTCCCCATCATCAGCGGAATCCTCCTCTTCCCCACCGTCGTCGACATCGCCAAATCCCCCTCCGGGAGGAAACTGACCGTAAGTTCGCAGAACCCTATCCCATACTCCATCATCTCCAACCCACTCTCCCCTTTCACCCTGGAATAACGAACGCTAACCACCTCACCATCTCCCACACGGGTAAGACCCTCCTCACCATCCTCCCCCACCTAGCCCTGATCGCCAGCCTCTTCGCACGGGTCCTAACGACCCTCCTCCCGGCCTCCATGCTCCGCACCGTAGTGCGTCTGGCGATGGGATCCCCGCCGTCCGCCGCCGTGGACACGACCTGTCGGTTCTTGGGGAGTAGGAGGGGCGTTAGACAGGCTTTGTACGTTCCCTCCCTTTCTTTCCATGTCGTATGGGACTAGGTGTGGGTCTTGCGCTGGTGATCAGTATCCAATATCAGGATCACACCTAACCCAGCCCCGTGTTCTACACTCTCCAGTGTACGCCCGGCAATACTGACGGTGATAGACACATGGCCGCTTCGGAGATGTACACCATCAATTCGGATGAATGGGCCGACGAGGTCTGGGGGATTGCGTCGACACCTGAAGCAGAGAAGAGCTTGACGAAGTTGTTCTTTTATTATGGGCGCGGGGATCATTGGGTCGCTGAGGAGACGAGGGAGGAGATTATTGCTTTGCGGGGGAGGGGGAATGGGAATGGGATTACTGAGGGTGGGAGTGCGAAGGGCGGCGAAGGGGAAGGGGAAGGGGGCCGTGGTCCGACGATGGTGGTTTGTGAGGAGGGGTTGCCGCATGCTTTTTGTTTGAGTGAGTCGAAGTCTTCCCTCCCCATTCCGGTGTATTGGGTTTCGGGCCCGGGGGGTGTGCTTGGGGTTTGTGGGTTTGTGGGTTGACTGAATGTTGACTGGGTTGATCTGATGCGTGTGCTGACTGTATGCTGGGCAGGGCATAGCGAGGTTATGGCAGAGAAGGTTGTTGGCATGGTTAGGGAGGTTGTGGGGTGAGGATGGGTATTCCTTAGGGAGTTGGGGTTGGGGTTGAACAGGGTAAGGAGTATGTATGAGGACATTGACTGTATAGAGACATCGTGAAATAGAGGTAGGGCTACGAAAGTCTTTCAACAATGCACACCAAAACTTCTATATGCGCTAATCATACCACCATCATTCATGGGTATCCTCTCGCATCCATCCGCACACAAATGACACACCTCACTGGCCCCCCTGATACGCCAGCCCGGCCCTCCGAAACAGATCCCCCAGAACATCCTGCTGCAGCGCCGGCACAGCTCCAGCTGGAGCCTGCGCAGGTCCAGGACCCGACCCCGGTCCTGGACCCGGACCCGGCTGCGACGGAGGCGGAGGCGCATGCTGCCAATCGGCCGGCGCAATCTGATGCGCGCGCACACTCCACCCATCATCCTGGGCGCGCTGCTGCCCGAACAGATCCTTGAGCGAGACCTGCCTTCCCATCGCCACACTAGTGCTCACCTCCTCCAACGGCGCGCCCGTCGTAGCCGCCACCGCCGCCGTCGCCGCCGCAACATGCATCCCATTCTGCCGCGTCGCCTCGACCCGCTCCCTGGCTAGCTTCAAGCTCTCCCCAGCATGTACCGCACATTCCCGGATCATCTGCGCGTTGATGTTGCGCGTCTCGGCCGTGGAATTCGGCGGTGGTTCACTGTAGATCCACAACCCGTAGATTCGAATATCCCCACCATTACCACCATTCCCCGAAGGCTTAGCAGCGGCGGCGGCGGCGGCGGTAGAATTTGCTGGCGGGACCATGCCCGGGATGGAAGCATTCTCCACCACCTCCGGCGCGAGATCGGACTTCAGGATGATATACTCCTCGGTGATCTCGACGTTGTCGCCGTCGGTGAGCGGGAGGTCGAAGTTGTTGAGCCCGCGACGGTTCAGCACGAAGACGCTGTAGCGCTCTTCGCCTAGCTCGCCCTGCGATCGCTGGCACACGAAGAGCGTCCCCTCCACGCCGCTTTTCTCCCATTGCCGCGTGCTGGGGCTGAAGATGTAGACCACGGCGTATTGCGCGAGGGAGAGAATCGAGGTGATGGCTGGGTTGTGGCGGCGGAGGACCGACAGGTTGAGGTCTTCGTTGGTGCGGAGGGGCGGCGGCGCGGGGGCTGTAGTGGTGGTTGCGGTGGTTGTCATTGGGGGGAGTTGTTGGTGTGTTTGTGGGGGGTGGTGAGGGTGAGGGTGAATGGGGAGTTGCTGCTGCTGTAGTTGGTGGTGTTGGTGGTGTTGAGTGTCTGAGAGATAGGTTTGGTAGTCGGAGTCGTAGTCGGAGGGTTGGGCGAAGCCGCTTTGGCTTGGGTGGTGTTGATGGTGTCGCGGGTTGTTGATGTTGTTGGTGCCCTGGTTGGAGTGTGCCCGTCGGGGTTTGCGAGCGGACATTGTGTGAGATGACTGGTATAGAGAAGAAATGTGAGGTAAAAGAGAGAGACGGGGGTGTGGGTGTGTGGGTGTGTGGGAGGTGAAGTGATGACGATTTGAGGGAAGTTACGGCGGAGAGAGAAAGCGAAAGGGAAAGGAAGGGGAAGCTCTGGCCGAGAAGCGGTCGGAAAGCACCCCGCGGTCGAGTCTGGAATCCCATTCCATCATTGATTCAATCCGTCACTCTTCCTCTTCCCCTTCTTCCTCCTTCCACCTCAAAACCATCCTCCCACCACCTTTTCTCTCTTTCACTGGGTTCTGCGATCATTCTTCGTGGAAGCTGATCGCAGACCTTGATTCAAATCCCCAAGACTGTTCTCTCTCTTGTGAGCGCCCCCCCATCCCAATCTATACCAATCCAGAGCCGCCGCTCCCGCGGGCTTGTACAGTACGTACTCCACGCAGCTCTCGCTCGCTACGACCTTCGCCACCAACGCTCTGGTCCACACTCCAGTCTTGATTTAGAACGAACCCTGACCTCTCGCTCGATGGTCGCATGATGTTCATCTCCTAATTTCTCAAATTATCACATCTAGCTTCTATTCGGTTGTGCAACCTTTTGCGCCGCGTGTCAGTCCGCGGTGACCTCGTATTCGCCCGCATCGCTCGGAGGCCACCCTATATATAGATCTATATCCCTGGATCGGGAGGGCGCATACTATTCCCTTGATCATACACCATGGCTTCCATCGCCCAGCAACAGCAACACATCTCCGGCGAATTCCCGGGCGACAACGAAACGTCTCCGGAGACTGACCCCTCCTCGCTCCCGCAGGCCGTCAAAGCGCGAAAGGCCGAATACACCCACCAGCAGTCGATCCGAATCAAGGTCGGCACATGGAACGTGGCTGCCATCCCGGGCACCGAGAACGACATCGGGAACTGGTTCGTGCAACAGAAGGGGGTATGCGAACAACTGTCTGGGTTGCGGGTGAAGGACTCGCAGGGAGGAAACAAGACGGACGACTCTTCGGCTGGACAGACAGAGTCACTGTCCGAGACTACGCCGGACCAGATTGACCTCTACGTCCTGGGCTTGCAGGAGGTTGTGGATGTCTCGTCGCCCGCGGAGGCCCTGAGACCGTATGTCGATCCAGCGCCGGCGAATAGATGGAAGGCGGCGCTTGAGAAGGCCTTGCCACCGGGATATAAGCTTATTGCCGAGACACAGCTGGTGGGATTGCTGCAGCTGGTTTATGCTTCCCCCTCCCTGGCCAACCAGGTATCGTCCGTGAGCTGCACTAGTGTGGGTACGGGGCTTCTAGGATATATGGGTAACAAAGGCGCCGTCGCGACTCGCTTGGTCCTTGGCGAAACCACATGCGTTGTCTTTGTGAACTGTCACCTGGCTGCCGGGTCCGATAAGAACAGTCTAGAGCGGCGCAATTGGGACGCTTCCCAGATCGTTACACGGACTCGCTTTGAACCCATTGACCCGATCGCTACACTTCGTGAAGACCCTGCCGAGAGTATCGGGCAAGAGGACTTTGCTTTCTGGTTCGGAGATCTCAATTACCGACTGGAAGACATTCCCGGGGATGATGTGCGTCGAGTGCTGGCTCGACATACGGAGAACGACTACGATAACCGGCACAAGACACGAGTGAATGCCGATGGGCGTACTGAATCACCGCTGGTAATAGACAAAGAAGGAGGAAATCAACAGCGATCATCTAAAAGAGGCAGCTCTAGTTCCCCTGTTTCGGACGACGACATCGATCCCCATACAGATCCCGCCTCCTTACAGACCACGATATCGTCTCTATTGCCTCATGACCAGCTTACGATGCAGCAGAGCAGGCGTAAGGCGTTCCATGACGGCTGGCGAGAGGGTCCTGTCACCTTCCTGCCTACTTACAAGTATGATGTAGGCAGCGTGGGTAGGTTTGATTCGAGTGAGAAAAATCGCGGTCCCAGCTGGTGCGATCGGATTTTGTTCCGATCACACAAAGACAAACTGAGGTCTGAGCGACTGGCGAAAGAAGCCGAGGAGGCTAGGAAGCGCGATGAGGAGATGAAGGCCAGGGGTCTGGACAAGGCGGCTGCTGATGACAACGTCTTGTTCGATTATGACCCAGATGTTGACGGAGCCGACAGTGGGGATGAATATGATCCCGACAAGGATTCCAGTGAAGACGACTCTCTCATGTCTGCCGCCGAAGCCGATGAGTCTCTTCAGTTAGACTACTACTTGTCTCATCAAGGGATACTCTCCTCGGACCATAAGCCTCTCGCGGCTGGGTTTACCTTGACATTCGAGTCCGTGGATCCGCAAATAAAGGCCAAGATCCATCAGGAAGTGGTTCGAAAACTGGACAAGGTGGAAAACGAGTCTCGACCTGGACTTACCGTGGTGGTCGATCATCATGGTGATCAGCCCACCAGCGAAGATCCCAACGCCGTGAATTTTGGAGACGTGCCGTTCGATGTTCCCGTCACTCGGACCTTGACCGTCGCCAATACCAGCGGTGTATCCGCCACCTTCTCTCTGGAGAAGCCGGAACAGAATGAAACCCACAAGTCGGCTCCTTGGTTGGAGTACCGGGTGCACCACCCCGAACAAGAAGACTCGAAAAAGAAGCTGCCGTCGAACGAATGCACTCTCCTCCCCGGTGAGATTGCCAATATTGAGGTTACGGCGTTTGTTCGAGACGTAGAGCTGGCTCGATTATTGAATCAGGACCAATTTAGCCTGGAAGAAGTCCTCGTCCTCCGAGTGACGAACGGGCGGGACCATTTCATTTCTGCGTACGGCAAATGGCTGCCTACCTGCTTTGGCCGCTCGCTCGAAGAGCTCACAATGATGCCCGAGGCGGGAGCGCGGAGTCTCAACAACTCCGAACAACGACGGAGTTCGGCCGTGCCTCTATCGGCACCTCGCGAGCTATTCAGACTGACTGAGGCTATTTCGGAAATGACTGAACGGGCCGTTGCTGAATGGAGTATGACAAGAGGCCACTCAGAGGATGACATGCCTCCGTGGACCAAGGAGCCATATGGCTATGGCTGGCCTTTTGAGCCTGAGACATGGACCTTACGTGACAAGGACGAGCGTCTCTCACTTTTGGCCGCCGCTCGCGAGGCTTTGGACACCAATAAAGATTTCAGCATCGTCTTCGCGCCCGAAGTATCTTGTCTCCACCGGCTCGAGATTCTCAGCGAAACGCTACTTGTCTTCCTTCGGTCATTGAAAGACGGCGTCGTCACCAACACTGTGTGGCAAAATCTAGACCAACAGATCCTTGCTCGCGAGAAGACCCGCGCACCGCCTTTATCGTGGGAAGAAGCCCAAGCGTGGGTGCTGGAAAGCCTCGCCTATTCCCCCGCCCACAGCGTCTCCTTCACTTTTGTAACTTTCATGCTAGCCCGTATCGCCAACGAAGTCGCCCCGGCATCATCCATCCCCACCCACGGCCCTCTGAAGATCTTAACCCCTCCGCGCGAGAATAGAAACCCAACAACACTAGAGAATTCGTCAAAAGACTTAGCAACCCCCCAAGAGCAGCAACAACAAGAGCAAGAGCAACCGCCACCCCCATCATCATTTATATCCGCCAACGCCTTCCGGCGCCGAACCCGCACATTCAACTCTTCCGTCTCCGAGCCCCCTTCTGTCATCTCCCAGATGGCCATGCGCCGCCAAGCGGTTGAAACTGCCCTGGCGACGATTTTCGCCTCGGTACTGGTCACCACGGAAGGACCCGTGCCCGCGAAGGAAAAAGACCGACGAGCGCTGGAGGAGCGCAAGCGGGGCGTTATTGAGCCATTCTTGAAGACAATTGGGGTGGATAGTAAGGGACCTTCGGGGGGCGTTCCCTAATCTGTGTGTATGTATGTTATTGTATAGTTCCCTGTAGGTAGATGGCATATGGATAGATCTCTTTCTGCGATGGGCTGGGGGGCTTGCGGAGCGACACGTTTGCGTGATGTGATTCGATCAACGGATGCACTCAGCCCTGGTAATTGGATAGAGCTTAATAGCATTAGCTAGGCTTGATAATAGTGGACGTCTGGCTGAAACCCGGGTCAGATATGTTGCAACTTTCGGGGGCTTTTCCTCATGTGTATTATAAATACTATCAAGGGCTGCGTCAGATGTGAGGCATTTCAGGGTAGTTTGCATATATAGACTATTTTGCTGTAGGAATGAATCCTTAAATAATTCCTTGCTTATATAGACGATCTCACAAGTAGGAACCACCTTGCTTGTGCAAATGCTTCTATAGTATATTGTTTATCTAGTTTACTTAGTATACAACAACATCAATCCCAACAGACTGGACTGGTATATACTCGCCAGATCTAAGCTTGCCTTCGACATTATCAACTGAAAGTGTCTTCCATGTTGCCTGTTTCAACGAGAATGATTGGGAAGAAGTCCCGCTGCGCGGTCACGGTGATGCGCTCCTTCCTAATCCGTCCCAATCATATCCTTAAGGCAGCCAGCATTATACAGTTGTCGACTGTAAACAGAAACCTCTTCTTTCTCTCCATTTGCTCTCACTGTGCTCTCAACTATATCATTACAGCTGTTTTACACTTAGAATATACACCCCCGACTTTCACTTCATTTATCAGCATTATTCCATCGATATCAGCAACCAGCATGTCCACACATCCTACCCAGCCCTCCCAAAGCCTCTTCGTCGGCACCATCTTAACCCACGATATCCACACCGGAGAGTCCACCAATCCTCTCGCCATCTACAGTGACAAGGTGATTACCATCGGCCGGTCCACGAAATGCGACTACGTCATTAAGGGCAAACACATCTCGCGCAGGCACCTCCGCATCCACACCGTGGTATTCGACCGCGACAACCCCAGCGAGATCGCTCCGCTCGTCTACGCCCAGGACCTTTCCATGAACGTCACCACCTGGAACGGCCACCCCATGGGCCGTTCGGCCGGCGGCTTCCTGCTGACCCACGGCGACATCCTCTGCCTGAAGGGCGAGAAGTTCCTCATGTTCGAATGCCGGGACCAGGTGTACGACAAACCAACGCCGTATGAGTCGCAGCAAGAGGAGCTGCAGCTCCTGAACCGCGAGTTCGTTCTCACGCACCGCAAGCTCGGCCTGGGAGGCTTCGCAACCGTGTACATGGCTTACCGGCGAGACCAGGGACGGCAACTGGCGTGCAAGGTCCTGGATTTGCGGCCCCTTCGAGATCAGGCCATCAGATCCGTGAGAGCAGACCTAGCCAACCTCTTCGAGCACCATGGGTCACAGGCTTCGGAGGAAGCTGGGGATCCCGGGGTCATGGCGCAGTTCGATGACCTGGTGTGGAAGAGGTGGACGGAGAAGCGCGAGCTTCTGCGGCAGGAGGTTATGATCTTGAAGGATCTGAGTCATGTGAGTCTGATCCCTTGGAGAAGAGAAAGGGGAAAGGGGAAGGATTTGTGAGTGCGGTTGAACAAGAGAAGGAGGGTGGCTATGCGTGGATGATGCCTGACTAACCACTCCTACGCACAGCCTAATATCGTGAGCCTCGAGAAGGTGGTCTGCTCTCCTGATACCTAGTGAGTCGTGGTGAGCCCGGGAACACTGAGATCAAAGCTAAGCTCGCGGTTGTCAACAGCTACATCTTCCAGGAACTTGTCACCGGAGGGGATCTCTTCTCTTATATGCAATACAAAGGAGGAAAGCTTGCTAACATGGAGGCCGCATCGGTAGTGCGGCAGATCCTCCTGGCGCTGGAATACCTTCATGACCAAAATATTGTCCACTGCGACCTGAAACTCGATAACATCCTCATGACAACCTTGGAAGAGGGGGGTAGGGTTGTTCTCACCGACTTTGGCTGCGCTACGCGGTTGAATCATCCCATGGAAAAAATGGCGGCAACGAAGGGTACCATCGCGTATCGTGCTCCGTAAGTCATGTTCGGTCTTCTTCAGGCACTATGTGACAGCGTGTATCTGTAACAGGGCGGCACCAGCTCGCTAACTGCAGTAGTGAGATGCTCGAGAGACGTTGCACCAAAGCTATCGACATGTGGTGTCTGGGATGTGTGGCAACCATACTACTCACCGGAGAACTTTTACCCGACAGTTCGTTCGAATCGTGGGCGGACTTTCTTGCACGGGAAACTGGTGTGTTCCACCTACTGAGTTTCTTTTATCTACATAAGATCAGAATCCGCGCTCAAAATTTCATCTGCCGCCTGCTTGAGATGGCGGACGACAAGCGCATGACTGCTGAGGAAGCTCTGGGGCATGAATGGTTTAGCAATCGCAGTCACGGGCCCTCATTCCAAGACCTGTACAGCCGGGCATGCAAGGGCTGGGTGCCTCGAACACCCGTTGACCCGATCGTGGAGCTGTCTAGTTACACGAAGGAGCTTGAGACGAACGAGTCACCCAAATGCTATAGCGGGGAGGGATCGAGCCACAGTGGCACGGACTCGGATGAGCAGGACCAACTATCATTGACTTCCACGGTGCCGGATACGACCTGCCATCTTGAGGCGTCGCCTACCTTGTCGGATCCGGTGCTTCCACCGATGAGAGATCGAACCAGTTCAGATGAAGTGGCCGTGGAGGAGGAAGATGAGGAGGAAGACGAGCGGGGGACACATAAGCCCATTACAGAAGATGAGCTCGAGGTATATAAAGACCGAAAAATCGGGGAGGGGGAGGGAAAGGACGTGGACGAGGGCGTGCATTCGGCTTAGCTGGGTTGTCTTGAGCGTGCATCACTTTCTTTTCCTTTCATGCTATTTTGCGAGTATCTGTCGAATATAGTTAGATAAGACCCAACAATACCGGGATAGCACACGGGTTTTATTGTGGTCGGGTAAGAGGTCATAGTCATTAAAGTAGTGAGTAATCGGCTATCCCTCATAGATTTTCAATACAGTGGCAATCTCCGACTGGATTATACATTTTAGGCCTAGCCCCGCTCTAGAGGATAAACCCATATACTCTAATCACTTGAGGTAGCTACTTGTGATCCAACTTCCAATCTAGAAGTAGTGTATAACTCTACGCCTAAGACTAGTCCAGTCTAAACTCCAATTATATATCCCCGGTCGGATACTGCTGCGAAACTCGGGCTTCCTGCTTGACACACGCCACGCCAGTGAGACGGTTCATACTTTGATATGGGGTGATCTATGGTAGTACCTGTATATCAGACCGTCGAGGAAGGATGGAAGGTTTACAGAGGCCTCGGCAGTGGGAAGATAAATGGCTGGAGACTATGTTACCTCTCTAGCTATCGGAATGGAGAATCGAGTCTACAACATCAAGGGACTACTAGCTTGGACAGGATAGAGCTTAGGCGTGAAGCTCCTAGGACTCTACACACTACCCGTCTTGATAGTGGATAAATGTAAGGTACATCTGATCTAGGGCCCATCCAGAGATAGCAAGTATACATACATCGAGATGCATCATATAGCCCGGAACAGGAATTCAATCGCACACAATTTCCAGGGGGGTTAGTTACCAAAGGGCTCCCCACACCCAAAGCCTAGCCGACGAGGTTCGACCACTAGTCACCACCATCTGCTCCAGCGACGCTACCGAGTTCCCTCCCTTTGGCGCCCCCTTCCTAAACAAGAGCTTCTCCGCCCCAGAGACAGACAGACGCCCTTTCCACCCAAGTCTTCCTCCTATACGGGGTTTCATAGCAGTGCTCCCTCCCTAATCAAAAGAGAGACCTAGGGTCGCTACCAACGTCTTCAGCCTACGATACCCCCAGGACCCTAACGACGAAAAATAGGTATCCACCAAACGAGCTGATGATTATATAGCATGGACACGTACCTAAGCTAGGTATCACGAAAGCTTATTAAGTACAGTACATACTTCCTGGAGGCGGATGCTTGACAAACCTCAAAAAGAAACCCCCCCCTTCCCAGGGAGGAGTGCACCCCTTTATCCGTACTCAAAAGAAGATAGTTGGCAAGGCATACATGCCCACCCGAGCAGGATTGCTGTTATCGCAGACCAGCACATTGCTCTACTTATCGATGCTTATTAGCTATGTCTTTCGATGCTGGAAACCAACAGGTTGAAGGGGGGATTCGTAAGATGCATAGGATTGCATTCAATGCAGCAAGCGCTATGTACAATGCATATAAATCTGTATGCCCAAAGATGAACGATTCCAGCGCCACGCACTGTGAAAAAAAAACCCCAAACATAACTCAGGCTTCATGCACATGAAGGGGACAACAAAAGGCATATGTGTGATATCGCCCAACCAACGCCGTGGCGAGAAGAAGAAAAAAAAATGCAACCAATGGTATAGTATAGTCCTTTCCTCCTGACATGCATGATAACTGAGGGGGTTTTTGTTTTTTTCTCGTGAAAACCCTACAGGGCAGAAGAGCATCAATGAATAATGAGAGGAGAACCGGGGCCAAGGATGACTCCATCGTACCAGACATCACCATTCTCAACGCGTTTTCCGTTTGCGATCGGTACGGGGGAAGTCCAAAGGTTTGTAGGCTAGCCCGTGAGCCCCGGTCATGCGGATCCGCTGCTCCGTTCGAGACATGGTACGGCCTAGCCCTAGGTTGGTATCGGGGGCTAGGGAAATCTCGTACCCGTTCACTTGGCCCGACTGGGGTGACTGGCTTCGCGAAAATGCATAAGACGGCGACGCGCTACTTCTACCGCTAAAGGAAGACGCCCGCCCATCGTAAGAAGCGGCAGACCACCCGTCCAGGATCCGGGGACCGCTTCTCAACGACTCGGCTGCAATGCGGGCAGCAGAGAGAAGGAGCTCGTCCTCATCGACTTGAACAGACCTTGGCTCCTGGGGTTTTGAGGGCGCGACTGGCTTCCGGGTGGTCATCGACTCGATTTGTTCCAAGATCGGAAGCTTGGGCAAAGGCTTCAGAGATGAAAGTGCCATTGACTTCCGGCTGGGCACGCGAGGCGCTTCTTGCTTTTGCGCCTTGACCACCTTGGTGCCGCTATCGCTTTGGGGTGGCGAGGGTTCTTCAGGTTCCTCGTGAACTCGTTTGCGACTGGCGGTTGGTTTGCTCTCCCGACGCCGGTCAGCGGCTTCCCTGAGAGCCGACAACCAGGAAGTACGCTGCACAGGCACCTCTTCGTTAGTCGTAGCATCTTCGGGTAGAGGCTGAGCAGGAACCGCTGGAGTTTGATTCTTGCTCGGTTCGGTGGCTGCAGGCAGTGGCTTTTGCGGAGAACCTAGATCATCCAGCTGTAGTTCGGGCTCCTTTTCTGAAACGGACACAGCTGGCACTTCAGCCTGCGTCGAAGTGTCAAGTTGCTTATTTGAGATACTGGTTTGTACACCGCCGGAAAGGCTCTGCTTCTCTTCAGGTAAAACCTCTGACTTTGCACTTGGTGGTTGAGCAAAGGATATCGTAGGTTGTTCTTCGGATAAGTTAGCATGCGAGGTCAGTCAGATGATTGAGTTTGACATACTGGTCTGTTTCGGAGGAGAAAATAAAGGGAAAGGGGATGCCGGCTTGGCTGTCTCTTCCGAAGGCTTGGGAAACAAGGACGGAGGCTGTTTAGCAGCCGCATTATCAGAGGTCAGGCTTGGTACAGAAGCACTGAAGCCCGAGCCTGAGAAACCGTCGAAGGTAGGCTTTGAACCACCAGTGCTGAATATGCTAGGAGCGGACTGCCCGGTAGTGGAAAAGACAGGATTTGACGCAGATGCAGGAACGGAAGTACTGAAAGGTGAAGTTGAAGATGGCTGAGGAGTGGAAGATGTTAATAATTTGAATGGCGTAGAGGATGAAAGCGAGGAGAGTGGCGGTTGTTGCTGCTTCTCTTGACTCGGGCTTTGAACATTGGCGAAGATAGGCTGTTGGCTGTTTCCTGTCGGTAACGCTGTGGTTGCCTGTTCTGGCTGAGCTGGTTGTCCGAAATTGAAAGGCGAAGTAGTTGATGAGAACGAATCTGAAGAGGCCTTTTGTGCGTTTGACGTACTAGACACGTGCTTACTGCTTTCATCCTGCTGGGGAGGTTTGGGGAACGAGAAAGGAGAGGTGGTCGTAGTGAACGCGCTCGAAGAAGCCTGTTGATTGCCCGTTGCCGACGGGAAAGAGATCGTACTTTGATCCTGTTGTGGGGGCTTAGAAAACGAGAATGCCGAAGCGCCATTCGAAAATGGGCTCGGAGACGACGGCCGACCGCTCGATGTTGCTGACAGACCCAATTGTGACTGGCTTGACTGGGGTAAAGTTGGGGTGCCAGTGGCGAAAGGAGTTGGTGGTAACGGCGAAGGCGCGCCGAAGGTGTTAGAGGAAGGATTAGGAAAAAAGGACGAGAGAGGAGCCGCCTGTTTTTCAGGCGCTTGTGGTTGAGGTGAAGGGGAGGCGAATGAGAAAGTCGGGGGGCGACTCGGTTCAGTGCTGGTAGCTGCTGGTGAGACATTCACAAAAGCGTTCGGAAGGCTAGATGTCGACGTCGGGGAATTTCGGGAGCTTCCTTCGTGCGAAGAGCCGAAGCGGAACGCAGAGGGGTTCTCGTCGTCGCTCACAAAAAGTGAATCATCATTTGTCGAAGTATGTGGTTGAGGAGCGGGAAGAGCAGGGAGACGTTCCGGCAGGAGAGAACTGTCGATCATCTGCAGATTTGCTGCCTCCTTGATGTTGAGCCCAAGAATGATTGCTGGAAGCGTTCTACCTGCGCGCTTCGATTCGACGTATGTGTCCGAAAATGCATGGTCCGAGGATGGCTGAAAGGCTGTAGCGCAAATCGGGTTAGTCGTTAAGTCAAATCAAGTGAGTACCAGAGCTGATAGCCTTAAGATCCAAGCTCCTTAGGATGCGAACTGAGCCCGACGGACGAAGGTATACGGCGAAACAGCTGCCGAGAGTGCACACATACCGACTGAATCCACAGGACGGGTGCCCCAGTTGAGATAAAGATCCCCGTTTGCATTTTCGGCGAACTGGAGGTCTTGCTCTTCGCAAAATTTGATCGTCTGATCATAATCATCGAAGCGAAGAACCGTAGTAAGCTCATCCACTGTCCATTCTTCGTTTTTATGTTGTTGCGATGCTGGATAGCGGCAGTAGGCCTTCCATATCGAGCGGATGGCGGTCTGACGCATATGATTGAAGTAGATTTCGGCGACGCATGCCATTAGGTATGAGACCCCCGGAGAGTCTATCAGGTTGAAGAACCGCATGTAGAAGCCCTGAGCGATAGCGTTGGGACGTTTGGCATCGAGGGTACCCTGGTATTCCCAGGTATTGCTGGCTGCGGCGAAAAGCTCCAGTGCCATCTGAACGCGAGGGGAGCTCCTCAGCTCAACCGGCCATTTCTGAACGCGGGATTCCAAATCAGGTCGTTGATCATGGATCGAGAAAAGAATATAATAAGCTCGGAACTCATCCTCGTTGGGAAACGGGATTCGGCCTCTGTTGTCGTCGTAGTAGTACATTAGCGAAAGCATTGTGTTGTTTAATTGTTCCCGTTCCTGGTGTCGGTCGAAAGGTTCGTCGTTGGCCGGGCTAGAAAGAAGATGTAGGGATACAATGTGGAATCGAGCGATTCGCTCGAGACAAGTCACGGCAATCTTGACATCGTCTTCTTGAGTGAGCTGTTGCACGGAAAAATCATTGCGGATTGAACGAGTCCGGTCCCAAACGAATTTGTGGATCAATCCAAGGGGTTCAGGGCCGTCGAGAACATGCCGAATGAGATAATTCATCGTCTGAAGGAGCGCTTGAGGTGTTCTGATATCGGACGGAAGTTGCGCGTCGTAACCGGCGGCCGATCGTCGAAACCGCTTGAGCATCTTCAATTCCATATTTTGTAAGGTGTTCGTGGCAGGATGCAGGTACTGATCATAGAATAAGCTTTCGGACGCGCAGAACTCGGACAAATGCTATCACCTTTTCGCTCTTGTCGACCATCTTCTGAACAATGCGCTCCACGCGTTCGAATTCTGGACACATGCTTGTACAAGTACCCACAGGCGTAATGGCTTGCTGCAGTGACGTTGGCTGGTTCGGATCTGCCATCTGACCTTCCCGTATAGCCTTCTCTCTTTGCTTCGTCCTATCAAGCTTGAGCTGTTCGAAAGTGAGCATCAGTCAAACTAACCACCGGTGTACAAATCCTAAAGCACAATTTGGACTAACCTGTTCGTAGCGATCCGTATAGCTACTTAGTAGCGCGGCGTCCTCCACGGGGACGGCCGCACTGATCGCTCCATTGATAGGCTGCGCAAATGGTTGCCGTGGTGAGGCGACATTGCCGCCATTTTGAGCACCAGAGAAGCTCGAGGGAATCCCAAACGACACGGGTGATGCTTTTCCGAATCCCGCGAATGGGGAAGGGCTCGGAGACGGCTGCGCAGGAGGGGTGGCGGAGGAAGAAGCCAGCTTCTTCGGCTGTCCGAAAAGCGACGAGGCGACAGTGGCAGGCTCGGCCGGTTGCTCGGCTTGTTTTCTCCAGACGTTATTCCCCGTCCCGGCTCCCCTCCCCTGACCACGTGTGCCTCTTACCGCTGAAGCGCCGCGCCCCCGACCACGAAGCCTGGGGTCGCGTGTCGCGGTGTTGGCCTTAGGTTGATACGGAGTCGAGCGTCCAGATGGTCCACCACGTCCACGACCAGCGGAGCCAGCCGAACCATCTCTCTGGCCGATACCCGAGAAAGGATTCGCTGGGCCGGCCATTCTGCCGCGAGCCAGCGGGATCGTGGACGGGGTATTTCGATTGGTATCGCTCTGGACACGATGAGCAGAGACTTCTCGATGCTATCGTTTAAAGCTCTGGTTGTGATTCCGGGCGCGTTCCTTGTGTTATGAATAGCGTGGTCGGGTAATGAACGGGAAGGAATAGGAGCGAGAACTGTAGAAGCGCTGAATGTTGGAGGAAAACCGCGGAGACGGGTGTGACGGCAGAGTCAGCTGTGGCTCAAGCATAATGGGAGAAGATATGATATAACACTGCGATTGCAAGGCGACGAAAATAAGAAGGAGGAGAGAGATAGCAATTGGACGACGAGTGAATGTTCGTGAACGGGGCAGCTGTGAAATACAAGCGAAACGAACGATAGGCGCGGTACCTTTCGAGTTTTGGGATCCAGGAAGCGATTGGTAGTAGCTGGAAAGTGTGAAGATGAAAGGTCCACAGGTTTTGCGACGATGAGTTGCTGCAAGCGAATGCAAGTGGCGCGGAAATGAGGTGGTGGTGTTCCCGCAACTTCGGAAAGGATGGGCGCTGAGATTCTTGAGACGAACTGAGGGGACGGATGCAGCTGCAAGCTCTTGAGATTCGGCAGGCGACGAGGACGATGTGGGGCGCTGATGGGCGGGCTAGGAGCTGCTGCCCTTCCGAAGGATTGAACGTTTGTTTGATTATAGGAGAGATAGAAAGAGGAGATGGGGGGACTTGCAATCACCTCGAGGGGAGCTCCAGACGGCGGCGGGTGGGACTGCGTCAATGCGCGCCAAGCTCGATCAGACGCAAGCGCTGCTGGCGCGCGGCTAATCGGACACCATTCCCAATGGGAAATCCTCATTCCATCATGATATGGGAGCGAACTACTCCGTAATCATACAGACTCTATACAGTAAATGTCAACAAGGCTGAACTGCTTCTCTGGGAAGACACCCATGGAATAGGGGGACTTTGCTTGCCTCCCCCTCTCCCCACTTCCCACTCTGTCGAAACACAAGTTCACTGCGCGCGCGATAAATGTGTCAAACACAGGGCGTTTGAATGCTATGCTCAATCTAGACCGGTCGCTCATTTCCACCTGGCCTCTGCTTTTTGGTCTCTATTAGAAGCCGGAGATTTTCAAAAGCTACCAGGCTATTAGGCTCTCCGCTGGAGATGAAAGAGGCGGGCGGTGCTCATCCTCGTATTGGGTGGGCGTTGAGCTTCGCTAGTCGGTTCTGTGATGGCAATGTAGTGGTTGCATTGATGCTGTTCTCCATATGCCTGGATATGCTACGTGAGATGGCGCACCCAATACGGCCGGCGCCGCAACTCGCGGCTTTTATCTTCTACACTTTCCAGCCTTGGTGTGTTACCAGAGTTGCTACTCATCAACTAGTACTATCACAGATCGCGAGCATAGATCTAAGAGCAGTAGAACGAAACTGTCCCAAAGAGAATATGATTTAGAGGATCAACAAGTATAGGCTTACATGGCAGGTGGGAACTTACCCTGAATCTTACCATGCAAAGGCCAGGTGACGGACATTCAGAGCAGCCTTTAGGTGCAAGTCCCGGTCAGCCAACTTAGCCAACCACGGCCAGTGATGTAAAATCTGCCTCTCCCTGAAAGAGAGTCAGGAGTCGCATACTAGCCGAGCTTGAGTCTTGGGTACGGGACTTTGAAAGGCATATCATACCGTACTTTAAAAGTATCTGCACTGCCACCCTGGCAAGCAAGAACCATGTTCCACTACCGAAGTTAGGCCATCGAATTCAACCACAGCAATGAGCATCTCTGTCTGTCTGTAGAAGGTTGGTGAAACTAGACATAGTCTCGTGAGTAAGTTACAGACAGACTTGAGTGAAACTCGCTAAGGCAGAGATCCACCGGGCCCTGTGAGCAATGGATCATGATGAACCAGACTACTGGATACCTTATACAAGTAGAACTACAGCAGCCAAAACAGGTAAGAGTCCCTTTCCGCCGCGCTAACACAACTACCTCCGGCGTTTAATCTCGCGGAAGGACTCGATGTCCGAGTGTGCGAAGATCGGGACCTTTTGCAGGATATCGCCCAGGATCTCGGAGCTCCAGTCAATCTCTCCATGCAGGATGGGGGTTGCCCATGGCTCGAAGGTCACCGTGTCATTGGCTCCGGGCTGCAGACGGTAACAAAGGTGGGATCGCGCCAGCAAGAGTTCCAGGTTGTCGGGACGGGGACCCATCTCCTCCAGAATCGAGGGGAGGAAAAGGGGGCCGAGGAGGCTAGCCAGATCGGAGATGCGCTGGTTGACATAGAGCTCGATGCATTGCTGGACGAATTCATTTTGTGGTGCTGAAGCCGTCGGTTCTTGCGCGGGAACGTTGATCAGAATGAGGTATTCGGTCTCCATGAGGCCCTCCATGTCCTTCACCATAAGGCCCACCCATACCCCCAGGAGGGTGGGCCTTAGGTTGGGACATGACCAGGGGTAGTGATGGGATCCAAAATAGATACTGGATGCGTATTATAATAAGCATTAGTTGGAGAATAGGCGTCATAGATTCTTATGGGGAGAGGTGAGTGGATTCGGGCGAAGAAGGAATCTTAAAGGAGTCTATATCTTATTTTCGTTTTCTGCGACAATACCTTCATCATGGGAACATTAAAAGGTACGATGGGATCGGATAGATTATGCATGCCTCAAGCCAACAAGTCGCCAGTAAGCAGCCATGGCATTACTAGCTTTGCGACAAAAGCAGTGCACCGCACCGAGCTTTGTTTGTTCTTTCATGAGGCCAAACCAAGTATGAAAATTCCCAAAATAAGACTCGCTTCTTTGTGTCTACTGCCTCGCACTCATCCTTTTGTCTTTCCTAAACAGAGAATCGCTCGATACATCACTGATCAAAGAACAGAACAAGTACAAGGTGTAGTCAGTAATCCCGAGGGTTCTTTCTTTTTTTCTTCATTTCTCCCTTTTGTTCTTTAGTGATAAAGATAGGTAGTCTTCGTTATCCCTCCTATGGTTCGTACTCCCTTTCCCCCCTTTGACTGAATTCGCAGGGCCCGCTTTTGTACTCCCCCACATCTACTATGTACTGTAACTCTTCTTTTCCCATGAAATTCAGTCTCTGCTCAACGGTCGAGTAGACCGTCTATCGTCCGTTTGCTGTACAGCAGATCAGGTGCCACTGCATCCGGGAAAAAAAATGTTATGTTCAGTACGGGCGATACAACTGCATTTCTTGCTTTTCAAATACAGTACATTGTCATCTTCGGCTATTTTCATCTCTGCTGGGAGGGGTATACTTGTTATATTCTTGTTATGCTGGATTTGTGTTTACCAGCCCACATCGTTCCCTACCCGAACTCATTGAGATACGTGTATAACTCATGCAATTCTTTTTCAAGGGTACCACTATAGGTACAAGAAGAAAGGACGCTGAAACGCTGCGGTCAAGTACCAACCCACCCCTCGCCAAAGTCAAGGAAATAAAAACCAGAGAATAAACAGAATCCAATAAGACGCAAGATACCACCTGCTTCCATGTCCCAAACAAAGACAGGAGCAAAGGAGTTTTAACACGAGCGCCCTTTGCTTTCCCAAAATCTATTCATGTCAATCCCAGCCACCCCACCCAGGGCGTCAACAAAGTCACAAAAGGCAATCCTCACCACCCAACAATTCTAACCCAAGTACACAAGAAGAAAACATAGTGACAACAAAAACCCCAACAAGAAAGAGTAACCCAGTGCTAAAAAAAACACAAGAGAGAGGAAAAGGAGACGGAGAAAAGGAAGTTCATGTTCGTGGCGTGGTCATTTCGTGTGCGGTCTATATTCACAGCTGCTCAGCAGACTGGTGGAGGTTTGGGTGACTCAAGGAGCCGGTCCGGAAGGACATCCTGGAAGGGCTTGCCAGCTCAGGCAGGCCGTGCATCTCTGGCATCGGCATCTGGTAGTGCATAGCTGGTTGTGACATCGGTTGGCTGGTTGCTACCGTGTTGTAGTCGAAGGAGCTGTACAGGGGCTGTTGTCGGTAGGCGGGCGCGGCCCAACTATCGTATGGTCCGACAGAGTGCTGCATGGACATGGTCGTAGGGCGATGGTGTTCTGAGCCGGCGGTAGTAGTGAGAGGAGCAGGGGTCAGGCAGTCAAACGACGAGGCCTGCTCGAGCGGACTGGGCAACTCGCTGCTGGTCGGGGTGTTGATAACCGTGGGCGATGTGTATTCGTTCTTGAAGTCCTCGGAGGCCGAGTAGAAAGACTGGCCCTGTAGTCGATCCGATTCACCGTAGCTCAGCGACTCTGGCAGAGGGAATAGCTGGCCCTGATCCGCTCCCATCGAGATGGCGCGGTGGGAGGGCATACCGACTGGATGATCCATGGCTGTGAATGGAGCAGACAAGTCTTCAATCGAGGATGCTGTTGAAGTGATCACCTCGTTGCACTCGGTCTCTTCCGGTTCGAACTTCTGTTCCGGCTCAGCCACAGCGTCGATTTCCTTCTCGTTGTTCTCCTCCTTCTCTTCCTTGTCATCTCTTGCCTCGACGTACACAATGGTGGTCGCATCTGAGAAGTCTTCGTTAGTCGAGATTCTTCTGACTCACAGAACCCACGAGATTGAATCTTACCAACTTCGCCCATCTGATACCGCACCTCCATCTTGCGAACCCTGAACATTTCATCCAGGATAGCCATCTTTTCGACGGGGATGTGTCTTCTGCAATCATGCGCAACCTCCTGCAAATCTTCTGGAGTGATGCCGTGCTGGCCGAGGTTTCGGATAATGTGGAGAAGAAGCTTGATCCGTTCTAATGCGCAAGAGAGTCAGCCCCAGTGTTCGCGCCGGAGTCAATGCCAACAAACCTACCGTTCTTTCTGAGATGATCAGGCTCTCTGTGGATCACATCAGCCGGCCACCATGCGGGCTTCGTCAACTCCGGATCTCCTTTGGTTCCTGGTGGCGCTCCCGGCCTGGGTCGGCCACCGTTGTATGGGTGCCGCACTTGCTTCCGCGGCTCGATGTACTTGATGAATGCTTTGGAGATGACACGGCAGTTTTGCTGCTGAACGTTGATCAGGGCAACCCGATAATACTGGGATAACTTGTCCGCGTCACCAATTTGGATGGCAACCCTGGTAACGGCAGCCACGGGAGGCAAATCTTGCACGGTATTGGTGTAGGGGTTCGAGTATCGCAGAGTGGAAGAGGAAGCGCTAGGCTGAGTTCTGCGCTTTTTGCCCTGGCGCCGATATCTCTCATTCATGCGATCATTGTTCAGAGCAGTGGGACTGACGCCGGAGGTTCCTGGACTACGTTAGCTGATGGTTTCACTCGCCGAACCCGGACTTGCAGACACATACTGCGAATCAAAGGCTGTCTATAGCCGATCTGTGAACCTAGGATCTCTAGGAATTTCTCTCGCACCTCGTGGCTGAAGATAGTCATGTTCTGGCCGCTGATCGAAGGCGACTCTTGAACCTGCAGCCGACCCAAGTGGTCCAAATAGATGAGAGAGTAGTGGTTGAAGGGCATGTTGACGGTTGTTTGCAAAGAGGCGTTCATGACCTATGGCGAACATGTTAATGAAAACACGACAGGAGCAACGTCAAGAACACCCACTGGAGCAGTTTCCCAACCAAGAACACCATCTTGAAGGCTAGAGGCGGGCCTCTTAGTAGGTCCTGACACCGACGGAGTTGCAGGTGTGTAAACCATGGTGAATGTGTATCAGACGAAAGACTTAGGAACGGTCTTAGATTGGTATGAGATTGTATCGCGTCGAACAACCTTATCTCACAGAAGTCAAACCGGGTGTCAGAACGAGCACTTGATGTTCGCGAGAGTCTGGTGCATAAGTTTGGCGAGGCTTGATCGCTATCGCTGGTGAAAGGTTGCTGAATATGTATGTGCAAGACCGCAGTTTGTCGAGTCGTCCGGCTCAAACGAAGAGATATTGCGCACTTTGCAATGTTCTTGGTGTGAATGCTGTGGCGCACGAACGGCAGACGAAGGTCAGCTTCCTCAATCGAGTGAAATCGCCGCTGCCACAGTGCTTGATCCCTGATAGTGACAACGCATGGGCACGATATACAGTGCCTCGTCCCCGGATCGCAATCAGGAGGAAGTATGAACCCATACCCCCTGTCTCAAACAAACTGAAATACCGGACAGGGACAGAGCGGAAATCAGCTACTCACCCGAGAGAACGCTGTTCCTCAGTGCAGTCTAGGATATAGTGGCAAGATAACTGTTGGCAACCAATCCTAGCACAAACTGTCGAAGATGATTCGGTGAAGTATAGGCTGCTTGCGTCGCGCTAGAATGAGGTCGAAGAAGCTTGGTGACACAAACGGGACTCGATGTAGTACGGATTGAGGATTGGGTCTTGCCTGAAGAGGAAGATGAGGAGGAATGAGTAAAGGTGATAGAGAAGATCAAGTTATAGAATAATGGATATAGTAGTGTATGATGGCAGTATCAGTCCAGTCTGATATGGAGCAGAGGAGTGAAGAAAAGATAAACAGAAAGGAAGCAACGGTGAGGTGTGCAATGAGGTTCTTATAAAGATCAAGGGAAGAGAAGAGAGTCGAAGGAAAGGACTGGAGCTGGACCTTTTGGACCGTCTGCGAGATAGAAGTGAAAGGATCTCGATGTGCATCTGTGGTCTGTGGACAAAAGAACCCCAAGAACCCACCCATGCCGGCCATGATGGATTGATTGCTCCCCTCTTTTTTCTTCTGTCAGTTCGAAATCCATCCCGATTTGGCATGGACCTGGGGGAGGTGGTTCCAGCAGCATGGAGCATGGATGATCCTTGAGTGTATCAGAGCCGAAACACCCAGACGACGCAAAGGCATTGGTACAAAATGCGGCTGCATGTTTTCGGTAAGCCATGCGGTAGACGGTCTCGTTGGGGAAATTATTTAAAATCATGAGCTTTTCATTTTTAGCTTAGTTTAGTTTATTTATTTTATTTTTCCAGATGATTTTCTTTTGGCAAGGGTCATTTTATTTTATTTTTTGATCTGACATTTATTTTTCTTTTCTCATTTGATTTTAATTTAAGATTATTCTGATGGACATATATCTCGATGCTAAGGCACTAAAGTAAGACTACTATTTGTAGATCGTCCAGCTAAGTGGCTATGGCAGCAGTTGGCGCCCCTCCCTTTTTCTTTCCCCAGGACTCACACACTTTCCACTGTCATAAGAACCCGAACGGTGGCGCATCGATAATTGCCTGGACTCCGCCATCCCGAGAGCATGGGGGAGATTAGTTACGGTGATGACAGCCGAAAGGCGAATGTGCGCATTATACTGAGGAGTCGTTCTCAATCCCGCGGACATACTGACGATTGCTGCAAAAAGGCAATAAGAGATCTCCAAGAATGATGGATACTTTCGATCTCCTTAGCAGGTGGAATATTCAGATAGCCCTTATGGGTCAAATCTTAGGTTCTCCAGTCCGATCCGGCGGTCCCCGTCAGTCTAGTCTACGCAGGACAAAAGCACTGTCTGTGAGTGGGAAGAGGGAAAAGAGATAGGGATAATTTAGTTTGTTTGGGCGGGGAGGGTGACACTAGGCTATATTGACATAAGTTTAGTAGTAGCTAAGTTATTTGACATACTACTGACATACTGACATACTGGCATCGCCGTAGTATTTCTAAAATCGAGTCTAACCGCCACTTATCTAGCGGTTTGAGCAGGGATGGTCTTTCCGGGACGCGGCTTCCTGCGCAGCCGGGACTTTTTTTTTTTTTTTCTTTTGGTGCTTCATTTTAATTTCAATTTTATTTTAATTTCAATTGATTTCGCTTCTCAAATCCCCCCAGCACGACAAGACCAAATCCGCCTTCGTCATTGGCTACTGCAGATCGCGCTCTCACCCACCAACATGGAACCGGTTTGTGTCTTTTCCTCTTTCTCACACACACACACACACACACACATACACAGATGACTGCACACTGCAACTTCCTTTCCACTCTCCCCGGTAAAGCAGACTGTCAAGCCACCGGCAGGTCTTTCGGGCTGAACCCCAGACTCACTACTACGTAAGGAGTACAGCCACGCCTTCTTGACGTTTCGGCGACAGCTCCTCAGCTCCCCAGCTCCCCAGTCCGTTGAAGGAAAATCCTGTTTCCCTGACAGCACGTAACCCCCCCGTGAGCTACGGAGTATACCTACCGGTATCACTCCGTGGGTGACGGAACGGAGTCGGAGAGAGGGACTGTCCCATGCAAACCTAGATTATCCTTCAACGTCACCGGTAAATCTGACTATTAATTTAGGGTAGCCCTCTGGATAGATGGTTAGATAGATAGATGAGATGGAATATTAAGATGGATAGATAGATACAGATTGATGGTGGTGGTGGTGGTGGACATCCCCCTCCCTCGCGTAAACCCCGCCCTTCAGTTATCCACAGAGGGAAGTCAAAACTACTATACGGATGTATGTACAGTACTGTACAATCAGTCCCTCCCTGAGTGTATACCTGGTGTCGCATGGTCGGGTATTCCGAGTCAAAGTAATAGAATCCATTCCCTAAACCATCTAATACCATCTTCCAGACATGCGCTCCATAGCTTCGAGACCAGGTATCAAGTGCTCATCTCAAGAGCAACAACATAAACGCACAGTGCAAGTACATACATACAGACTGTACAGTCTCCCTCCAAAAAATTGCACACACAAGAATAAATCTCCCCTAATTGACCTCACGGATGGCTTGCAGCTTGTACGACCCCGATAAACAAGACCGAAGAGGCAAGATATCTACGGCATACTCATGAGCAAAAAAATCAGAAAAAAAAATAAATAAATAACCAAACCAAACCAAGGAACGGCGCGCGGCCACCAAACCCAACAGCGGCGGCGGCCGGCCAGCCCTCGAGTTTCCCCCGAGTTACGCACAGGCCGCCCGCATCGCATATCGTCAGAAAACCCAAAATGTCCGTCTCACCACCACCACACAAAAGAATTACTACTACACAGACACACACACACACACACACACACACACACACACACACACACACACACACACACACACACACACACACACACACACACACACACACACACACGTACGTACGTACGTACGACG